>NW_025999853.1:22269728-22281041 GCF_001458135.2 Marmota marmota marmota
ACTTACACTTGCAGCCCCCACCGCGTCGTCCTATATCCCCGAACGATGGAACACCCTCTCTGTCATTCATCTAAGCCCCAGTGCTGTGGTGGGGGTGATCTGGGGAACCCAACAGTTTAATTTTTCCGGACCCCTTTGGTGGGCACGCCCCAGAACTGGCGGCTAAGATCTTGGGTGTCCGCCTGCATGGTGGTTGAAGGGGGAGGTGGGGATCTCGGAATCCCCTCTGCTTCCCTACGACACGCCCCCGGAGAGATTCCCGAGGTTTCTTGGCTGCTTGTATCTGGAGGGGGTGGGAGTCACACACCTGCTAACGTGGATTCCACTGGGAAGGAATTCTGTCGGCGGAACTCTGGTGATGTCACCTCTCTGCTGTGGCGGGCCCCAGGCTCCTTGCCGGAGTGTCCGAAGGGAGGGGTGGGACTGGTCTGTCTCTGGTTGGTTTCAGCTCCCGGTTCGCTATTTCATGAAGGCTTGGCGAGAGACCTCTTCCTAGAGTCCCTGCACCGCTCCTGCTGCGCTGCGCCTCGGAGGCTATCCGCCCTGATGCGGGGGCCGCATGCAGGCAGCCGACAGTCGCCGAGTCGCGCGGGCAGCGGCTGGCGGGTCTGGACCTCTGTGCTGCGTGGTGGAGATTCACTCGTCTAGCGCAAACTGTCACCTCCAAAAATCCTACCGATTCCTGGCCGGTCTCTCTTTAGTGGAATTTTGCTAGGAGTTTCTCAGCAGGTCAAATCTAAGCGTATCCATGCGTCTCTCTGACCCTGTTGTTGAGGAGGTACTGAAAGTGCTGCCTCCCCTCTTGCCGCCATGTTGGATCCCATCCCAAATTTTCTTTATCCATTTATTTGTTGAAAGGCCCCTAGGTTGGTTTCATAGCTTAGCTATTGTGAATTGAACTGTCATAAACATTGATGTGTTTGATTTTTTTAACTTTTTTGAATATATACCTAGGAGTGGTATGATCAAGACAAATGGTGTTTCCATTTCTAGTGTTTTGATGTATCTCCATACTGATTTCTATAGTGATTGTACCAATTTGCATTACACTAACAATGTATGATTGTACCCTTTTCCCCACATCCTCATTTTTTTATTGTTAATTTATTGTTAATTGTATTCTTAATAATTGCCATTCTGACTAAAGTGAGATGAAATCTTAGTGTATTTTTAATTTGCATTTTCTCCAATTGCTAGAGATGGTGAACATTACTTAATAGTACTCATAAATAGATTCAGCACAGTAGCAGTATATAAAATTGTGTTCCATAAATCAATTGCATTCTTAAACACCAATGATGAATCAGCTGAAAGAGAAATTAAGAGGACCATTCACAATAGTTTCAAAACAAACAAACAAAAAAAAAAAATAAAACTTGGGAATCAATCTAACAAAGAGATGTAAGGCCTACTTATTTTTTATTGATATTTTCTACATATACACAAAGGGAAAATTTCCTTTTGTACATTTCATATGCATATGACCTTATTTTGTTAAGTTCATTCTGTATTTCCTCACTTTTCCCATCCTTCTCCCTATTCTCATTCTCCACCTTGTACTGTACTGATCTTCCCTGCCCTCTCATTCTCCACCTTCTACTCTTTCCTGTTTTTTTTCTGATATCTAATCCCTAAACACCACCTTCTCTTCCTTATATTGCTCTAGTTTCCATATATGAGAGAAAGCATTCCACCCTTGATTTTAGTAAGCAATAAACCTGAATATCATGGATACAAGGTATAACATGGATGGACATAGAAGGCAGTCATATAGAAGCCAGTCACTAATGTCTACATAATTGTACAATTCCATTCATATGAAATATCCATATTAGCCAAGTCTGTAGAAACTCAATTTAGTGTTTGTTTTGTAACAGGAGATTTTGGTGGTGAGTAATGGTGGTTTCTTTGGGGCATTGATAAAAATGTTCTAAAAGTAGACTATGATGATCACTGCACTACTGGATAAATATACTAAAAAATCCTCTAAATGGGTTATTGTACAGTTGGTGAATTATCCTTTTTTTAAAAAAATAAGTAAAAAGCTTAATTATTCTGAGTGATACATTAATTATTTCAAACACACATAAATACTGAAAAATTTATTTATTGTAGAATAAATGTAGAATATCAGAAAACATCAGAGTACAATTAGGAAAGCTGAAAAAACATAAAAGCAAATGAACAAACCAAAGAACTTGTTGAGGGTCCGAGTAAATTACTAGTATAGTAAATTAATTCCTGAGTAAACAAGACCCAAATTCAGTGTTGAGTCCTGGGTTTCTGCTGTGAAGTCATTTAATGATTCCAAGAAGAGGCAGCCCATAGGCTAAGAAACCAGGCTGCTCATTTAGAAGACTATCGGGCTAGAAGGATGAAATTTAGAGACTGGGTTCTGAAAGAAGTTTCAGAGACTTTTTTTTTTTTTTTTTTTTTTTTGCCCTTTAGACCCAGAACAGAACTATACTGCAAGAAAGGAGAAAAGGAGAGGGTAGACTTTTATGGGAACGTTAAAAACTTGTGGAAAGGTAACCCAAGTGTTCTGACTGATATTTCTTATAAGAAGGAAAAGCTAGACTTTTAAAACCTCATCTTCAGTCTACAAGGATATAGAAAATCTAAAATACTGCTATTACTTTATAAGTGGAAAATTTTATATAATTCCCCAAGACCATGATGTGCTTTTATAAAATATATAAATAAATAATTTTATACAGAAGAATTTCTTCTTCTTCTTTCTGCTTCTTTTCTTCCTTTTTTTTTTTTTTTTTAGTGTTAGGGATGTTATCCAGACACTCTATCACTGAGCTACAATTTCAGCACTAACCAAGTATACCTGATTGATCTGGAAAGCCATGTAAATAGTATCATAAGGTGGCTCACTAAAGAAATCAATGTTACTTTTGAATTGGCATCTAGATTTCTAAAAGCATGCACGGAAATCCACAAGGACAAAGTAGACTCCTATGGAGAGTCAAGTTACAGAATGAGAAATCTGAATGAAAAACTCTGAAAGAGGTGCCCAACTTCATTTAAAGTCACATAAATTAAAATACAAAGGGAAAAATATGCAAATTTAGAAATATTCATTTCCATCTGACTTGGAAAATAAATAAAGTAGAAAATGACACCAAATGCTGGTGTGATCTTGGGGTAATGAGAATCCTTAGACCTTGCTGGTGGAAGCATTATAGCCCCACTCTTCTAAAACAGTCTGGACTACCTAATGTTAGTCATTAGAGGCAGTTCAAAAAGCAAATGAACAAACCAAAGAACTTTTTGAGGGTTGGATTAAATCAGAAAATCTATGCCTGGTCAATATCTGATAATAATTTCAGCATGTGCACCAGGAATCATGTTTTAGAGTATCCATTGCCTGGTCATGAGGTATTAGCAACAGTGGTTCTTTCTCTCTCTGTCCCCATTCTTAACATGGCTTCCCTGAGGGAAGAATATACTTTACTGCAGCATTGATTTGGGCTGAGCTCTGCAGAGACATAATTTTTTTGCAAATTAATAGAAAATATGTAAACCTGTATAAGCTATCAAGAATTTCAAGTTGCTTGTTTCATGATATTGTGGCAACTTAACTGATATGGACTACATATTTTTGTCCTCCCAAAATTCATGTGTTGAAGCCCCAACATCCAATGTAATGATACTTGTAAGTGGGGCCATTTGAGGGGATAAGATTAAATGAGGTCATGAGGGTGGCGTCTTCATAGAGCAATTAGTACCCTTATAAGGGAAGAACAGATCTGACTGAAGAAGAGATTAAAAGAGTGATCAAATGGAGGCGAGCAGTGTAGGTGTCATGGGTAATGAAGGACTTGTGATAACAGTACCAACATACAGCTAGATGGGAGAGATTATGTTACATAGAATGTTGGGGAACTAGAAGAGAGGAGTTTGAAGGTTCTCAAACAGAAAGAAATAATACTGTTTAAATGCTAATTTAAATTAAACGCTAATTAGTTTTATTCAACTATTACATATTGCAAACGTTTATCAAATTATTGCACTGTACTCCATAAATATGTGCATTCACTGTGTTTCAACTAAACCAACCAAACAAATAAAACAACCAAAGAGCTTTCTCCTTCTCTCTCCTCACCAAGTGAGTACACTGAAAGCAAAGAGCTATCACCAGGAACCAAGTAAGATGACTCAATGATCTTGGACTTTCCAGGCTCCAAAACATATAAATAAACCTGCCCAGTCTCTGGTATTTTGTTATAGCAATTGGTTAAGACCAAGTGAAATAATGCATAAATTAACTGTGAGATACACAAAGATATAAATACAATATAACAATAATAAATAATGTTATTGATTTTTACACTGCAAATAGGATAGCTCTTAAAATGTACTTCCATGTTAAAATTAAGAAATCATATTTGTAGCAAAATGTATATCAAATATATGTTTCTGGCATATTGAGCATATATTATATTACTATCTGTGGGGAGCCTGTTGTTGGTGATGGAAGCAGGAAATGAAAATATGAAATAAAATTGAGAGATTTTGTAGAGTGATGGAAACAGTATGTCATGAATCAAATCTGCAGTCCACATTAAACATAAACTTGTAGTAAATGCAGTGAAATATTAAGTATTAATAACTAAGTCTTGGAAAGATTTATATTTATAATATTATAATTTCTATTTTGATATGTTTTAAAAAATCTTCAATAAAAGTTACTTTTACTTTTTATCATTCTCAAATTGAATAAGTATTTGAACTGAATCTTCCATTCCATGTCTTTACATATTCTCGCTTAAGTTTTTAAATTCATAATATTATGGTCCATTATTTTTTGTCGTTGCTTTTAATATTTTGTGTTTCACCTGGGAATGCCTAATAACATGTCTAAGAAGTCAATTTGAAATGAGTTTAGGACCTAATTCAGATGTTCCTTCAACCAATATCAAATTTGTACGATTTTTTTATTTTTTAGGATCAATGGAATGTTCTTGTGAATATAAATATAGTTGGTTTTTTTTTTTTTTAAAAAACTCTATGTCAATTCTCTTATGCCAAACTTTTTTTGATTTGTTCTTTTTGTATATACATGAAAGAAAATAAGTATATTTTGATATATAGTATATACATGAAGTTTATCTTATTCTAATTAGGATTCCATTCTTGTGTTTGTACATGATGTGGAGATTCACTGGCTGAATAAAACTCCACTTGTATACATACCACATTTTCTTTATCCATCTGTTGACAGGCACATGAGCTGGTTCCATTACTTGGCTGTTGAGAATTGCAGTGCTATAATAATTGATGTGGCTATATCACTGTAGTTTGCTAATTTTAATTTTTTTGTGTGTAAATACCAAGGAGTGGAATAACTGTCATATGTATTTTGGGTATTCTCTATACAATTTTCCACAGTGGTTGGTCTAATTTGCAGTCCTACCAACAATTTATGAATGTACTTCCTGCCCCTATCCTCGCCAGCATTCATTATTTATGTTCTTGATGATTGCCATTCTGACTGGAGTGAGAAGAAATCTAAATGTAAGTTTGATTTGCATTTCCCTGATTATCGGAGATGTTAATTTTTTTAATCTATGCTTGTCCATTTATATTTTTTTGAAAAGTGTCTATTCATTTCTTTTGCCTAGTTATTAATTGGTTTATTTGGTTTTTTTGGTTTTAAGTTTTTTGAGTTCTTCATATAAGTAGTATATTGATCCCTTGTTGGAGAAGCAATTATTGAAGACTTTCTCCCATCCGGTAGACTCCCACTATGCTCTTAATCATTTTCTTTGTTATGCAGAAAACTTTCATTTGATACTGTCCCACCTATTAATTCCCAGGTTTAATTCTTGCACTTTAGAAGTCATGTTAAGGAATTCAGTGCCTGTGCCAATGTTTTGGAGAAGTGAGCCTTTGCTTGCTTCTAGCAGTTGAAAAATTACTTGTTTAATTCTTAGGTCTTTGATCCACTTTGGGTTGATTTTCATGCAGAGTGAGAAATAGGGCTTCACTTGCATTTGTCTACAAATGGTCATTCAATTTCCCCAGTATCATTGGTAAAAAGATTGTTTTTTTTTTCCCAACATGTGTTTTTGGCAAATATGTTAATTATCACATGACTATGTAGTTTTGTCTCTATGTCTTTAATTCTACTCCATTGGTCTTCATGTGTGTGTGTTGACACTATGCTATGTTGTTTTTGTTACTATAGCTCTGTAATATAATGGAGATCTGGTATTGTGATGTCTTTAACATTGCTCTTGCTTAGAATTTCTTTGGATATTCTGGGTCTCTTGTTTTTCCAGACAAATTTTAAGATTATATTTTTCTTATTTTGTGAATAATGTCATGGGTATTTTGATGGAAATTTGCATTGAATCTGTAAAGCAGCTTTGCTAGTGTGGCCATTTAGACTATATTAATTTTGCCTATCTATGAACATGGGAGATCTTTCCATATTCTAAGGTTTTCTTAACTTTCTTTCTTTAGTATTCTATAGTTTTCATTGAAGAGGTTTTTCAAGTTCTTGGTTAGATTTATTACCAAGTATCTTTTTAAGTTATTTTGACTGAGATAGTTTTCTTAATTTCTTTCTAGTATATTCTTTATTGGACAGCAATTAATTTGTGTATGCTGATCTTACAGACAGCTACTTCACTGAATGTGCTCTTCAGTTCTAGAAGTCTTCTGGTAGAGATTTTCGGTCTTCAAAACATAGGAATATATCATCAACAAAGAGAGATAATTTGGCATTTCTTTTCCTTTTTGTATCCTTTTAATTCCTTCTCTTGATTAATTCCTCTGACTAGAAAGAGTTTCCAGGATTGTGTTCAATAGGAGTGATGAAAGAAGACATCCTGGTCTTGTTCCCAAATTTAGAGGATATGCTTTCAATTTTTTTTTCTGTTTAGTATGATTTTCACTTGGGGTTTGTCATATATAAATTTTACAATGTTGAGGCAAGTTCCTTATATTCCTAGTTTCTCCACTGTTTTTAACATGAATCGGTGCTGGATTTTGTCAACTTCTTTTTCTTCATCTATTGAGATAAAATAGAGTTAAGAGACTCTATTATGTGGTGAATTACATTTATTGACTTATGTTGAACCAACCTTGAATCTCTGGGATGAAACCCACTTGATCATGGTGTGCTATTTTCTTTTTTTTTTTATTTATTTATTTATTTATTTATTTATTTTTCTTGTTGGTTGTTCAAAACATTACATAGTTCTTGATATATCATCTTTCACACTTTGCTTCAAGTGGGTTATGAACTCCCATTTTTAGCCCATATACAGATTGCAGAATCACATCAATTACACATCCATTGATTTACATATTGCCATACTAGGGACTGTCATGTTCTGCTACCTTTCCTATCCTCTACTATCCCCCCTCCCCTCCCCTCCCCACCCCTCTTCTCTCTCTACCCCCTCTACTGACCTTCATTTCTCCCCCTTGTATTATTTTTCCCTTTCCCCTCATTTCCTCTTGTATGTTCTTTTGTATAACCCTGAGGGTCTCCTTCCATTTNATTGCCATTTGAACAGGTACCTTATTTCCAGTTCCTCCCCTCTCTCCAAAACGGTGTTAACTTAGTACAGTGGCCACCCAACACAATAACAGCTCTCAGTTGGACAGGAGTGCAGTGCTAACAGGGAATGCCCACGTGGTGTGAGCCTGAGGGTGAGAGGTCTTGCAGTTAGAAACTGATAAGTAAGAGAGGGGAGAGGACTAAAGTCTGGAGCATAACAGAGAGACTAGGATCTGGGAAATCTCCAGGCAAGAGAGGGAGATGATATGGGGGCTCAAGTCAGATGAGAAGTCAAATGACCCGTGAGGTGCTATTTCCCTGCTGGGACTGGTGGGCGGCACTCCTGGCTTCCAGACGCTCCATACCAGGTCCAGTCTTCACACCCTGGTTACCTAAACCATCCTGAGGGCAGACACACCTACTGGATGAGACAACCCTACCTATTGGATGAAAAGAGAAAGAAACATATTTCTAAGAGTATTTTTTTTTTCTCTTCTTCTTTCTCTTCTACCCTTCTATCCTCTGGCCCTCACATCCCCAACACATGTAAAACCAAGAACTTTGCATGAAATAGGACTTTGAGGACTGAGTCACCTGAATAATATAATATAGAGGAATTGCATAAACCCGTTTTTTCTTTTTCTTCTCTTTTTATTTATTTCTTTTTTTTCTCTTTCTTCTTCCTTCACTCTTCAAATTATACTATTTTAACATCCTGTATTTTTCCGAAATCATATGTGTGTTTGTTTTATGTACTCTACTGTCTTCCCACATAATTGTCTACCCCAAATTACCTCCTATTTATTCTCCTGCTAGTAACCCTCTTCATTAGATTTCTCCTTCACATTTCCTAAGATATATTAGCTCGCATCTTCTCCCCTCAACATATCATCCTACGCCTGACCCCCAGTTCATTGTCCACGACCAGAAACTAAACCTTTTTATGAAACTACTGATTATATTTTAAATAATATTTGAATCCAACATCTCTGGACATTGAGACTAAAGTTTAAATGTTTTAATAACAACAATTTGTTCATAGGTAATATATTGTTGATATTGGGATCTGTTAACATTGTCCTTCCCCACAAAGGAGAAATGTTGAAACCCTACAAGAGCACTACAAAACTAGGGTAAACACAGTAACACAGCAGATACACAGAGCTGAAAAGCAAGATACATGAGCAACATGAAAAGACAAGGGAGTAAGTACCACAAACAAATCAGAATAACACATCCTTAGAAGCATTGGAAGCTACAGCAGAAAAAATTACAGAGAAATATTTCAGGACATACATGGCTAAAATGTTCTGGGATCTCAAAGAAGACATAAGAGAACAAATATAGTACATAAAGAAATCCAAGAAGCAAAAGATCACCTCAACTACATATCAAAATCTCTGGGACACTATGAAAGCAGTACTAAGAGGAAAATTCATTGCATGGAGTTCATTCCTTAAAAGAAGAAAAAATCAACAAATAAATGACCTCACACTGCATCTCAAAGCCCTAGCGGGGGGTGTGGGGGGGAACAGCAGCAAAAACTGTAGAAGGCAAGAAATAATTAAAATTGGAGCTGAAATCAATGTTTTTTTGAGACAAAAGAAACAATTGAAAAAATTGACAAAACAAAAAGTTGGTTCTTTGAAAAAGTAAATAAAATTGACAGACCCTTAGCCACACTAATGAAGAGAAGGAGAGAGAGAACTCAAATTACCTGCATATGTGATGAAAAAGGTAATACCAAAACAGACCCTACAGAAATACAGAGGATAATTAGAAATTATTTTGAAATCTTATACTCCAATAAAATGGAAGACATTGAAGGCATCGACAAATTTCTCAAGTCATACGATTTGCCCAGATTGAATAAGGAGGATATACACAATTTAAACAGACAAATATCAAGTGAGGAAACACAAGAAGCTATCAAAAGATTACCAACCAAGAAAAGCCCAGGATCAGATGGATATACACAGCCGAGTTCTATTTATTTCAGGAAATAGAAAAATTCATTCTATGAGACCAATATCACCCTGATCCCAAAACCAGGCAAAGACACATCAAAGAAAGAAAGAACTTCAGACCAATATCTCTAATAAACATAGATGCAAAACTTCTGAATAAAATTCTGGCAAATCAAACATAAAAACATATCAAAAATATTGTGCACCATGATCAAGTGGGATTCATCCCAGGGATGCAAGATTGGTTCAACATATGGAAATCAATAAATGTAATTCATCATATCAATAGACTTAAAGGTAAGAATCATAGAATCATCTCAATAGACACAGAAAAAGTATTTGACAAAACACAGCACCTCTTTATGTTCAAAACACTAGAAAAACTAGGAATAACAGGAACACATCTCAACATTGTAAAGTTTATCTATGCTAAGCCTCTGGCCAACATCATTCTAAACAGAGAAAAAATTAAGGCATTCCCTCTAAAAACTGGAACAAGACAGGGATGCCCTCTTTCACCACATCTATTCAACATAGTTCTTGAAACACTGGCCAGAGAAATTAGAGAGATGAAAGAAATCAAAGGGATATGTATAGGAAAAGAAGAACTTCAATTAGCACTACTTGCTGATGATATGATTCTATACCTAGAAGACCCAAAACCTCCACCAGAAAACTTCTAGAACTGAGTAAATTAATTCAGCAAAGTAGCAGGATATAAAAACAACAACCATAAATCAAAGGCATTTCTGTATATCAGTGACAAATCCTGTGAGAAGGAAATGACTAAAACTACCCCATTCACAATAACCTAAAAAAAAATAAATAAATAAGATACTTGGGAATCAACTTAATGAAGGTGGTGAAAAATCTATCAATAAAAACTACAGGACTCTACAGAGAGAAATCAAAGAAGACCTTAGAAAATGTTAAGATCTACCTTGCTCTTGGATAGGCAGAATTAATATTATCAAAATGACCATACTACCAAAAGCACTATACAGATTTAATGCAATTCCAATCAAAATCTCAGTGGCATTCCTCATAGAAATAGAAAAAGCAATCATGAAATTCACCTGGAAAATTAAGAGACCCAGAATAGCTAAAGCAATCCTTAGCAGGAAGAGTGAAGCAGGTGGCATTGCTATACCAGACCTTATAGGATACTACAGAGCAATAGTAACAAAAACAGCATATTATTGACACCAAAACAGACTGGTAGACCAATGGTACAGAATAGAGGATACAGAGACTAACCCCCAAAATTACAATTAGACAAAGGTGTCAAAAACTTGCACTGGAGAAAAAGTAGCATCTTTAACAAATGGTGCTGGAAAAACTGGTAATCCAAATGAGATTAAACCATGTCTCTCACCTTGCACAAAACTTATCTCAAAATGGATCAAGGACAGATACTCTCCATGTAATAGAAGAAAAAAAAAATATATATATATACATATAAATGTAATGAAATCCAAATTGGGTACAGAGAAATTACATTTGAACAAGAGATTAGAATAAATAATTGAAACTTTTAAAAAGAAAATAACTTTGATATTTCCTTAAAAAATATATCCACCTCAGTATACTTTTTCCTTTCTTTTTTTTTTTTAATTTATTTTTGTTATTGGTTGTTCAAAACATTATAAAGCTATTGACATATCATATTTCATACAATAGATTCAAGTTGGTTATGAACTCCCAATTTTACCCCAAATAAAGATTGCAGAATCACATCGGTTACACATCCACATTTTTACATAATGCCCTATTAGTAACTGTTGTATTCTGCTACCTTTACTATCCTCTACTATCCCCCCTCCC
>NW_025999853.1:22285885-22301605 GCF_001458135.2 Marmota marmota marmota
CAAGACAGCAAGCAGAAAGCAAATGGCGGCTCCCGCGGAGTGGATTTTCGGCACAGAAACCACAGCCCCGCCAACAATCCCAATCCACAAACTCTCCCTGTATAAAAAATATTCAAAGAAAAAAAGGCGGGGCGCACTGAGCTTTCTTTGCCTCGGGTACTTACAATCCACTGCTGATTACACACTCAGCTTCTCTGCCCGGAGCGAAGCGAAAGAGCACTTTTTCCTTTCTTTACTATGAATATTAGAATTATACCACAAAATGTTTCACATCATATGTAGAAGAAATACTAATATAATAACATATATTTATTAATTATTGATATCCTTAATTGCATTTGCTATTTTTTAGCAATTAAGCACACTTAAAATATTTAACTATAACACTCTTTAACGTTACAGACATACAATTATAAATACATACAATATGAAAATAAACTGATTAAAATGGGCTTCAAGGCAATTTCTCTTAAAGAAATAGGGACCTCACTAAACTATTTCAGTGTAGAGGTTTTGAATTTGAGTGTTGAATACCTCTAAAATGTCCATGAATAGAATTTACAGAATCTATTCACTGGATGAAAACATAATACATTTTTACCTTTGCTAACTTCTAACCAGAATTTAGCTTTCTTCATTCACAAATTTGGACTAAAACCCACAGCAGTGTTAGCAGTACCAATTAGATATTATCATATCTTGTTACACTTGTTATAGACAGTTCTGAAATATTGCTCCTTTTAAATTTTAGTGATTATTATAATCGGCATGAGACATTAATATATCATATAATTATCAAGAAGTACATATATTATTTAACTAGATTCTAATTATAATATTTTAATAAATATTTCAATATTATTGCTTTTCATAGTATTATGTATTTTATTTAATGCATTTCAGTGATCATTCTGAGGAGCAGTAGGTCCATAAACTATTAGACTGTCAAAAAAGTCTATAATAAATAGAATTACTAAGGACTCCTGTTTTACTAATCAGATTCATGGTGTGAATTAACCTAAGAGAGAATAGTGGCTTCCCTTGTGTTTATCTTACCCTTACTTCGTCTTGTTGCTTATTTTGAATAGGCAGGTGAAAACCTAACTTCCAAATTCATTGTCTAAGTTTGCGGCTTCCAATATGGAGTGAATATATCCCAGACTGTACAACATGATATGTAAAGGGGGGAAATGCAATGTTTTAATTGATTTTTATCTTATCGAGATTTATATTATACTTGAAAACATTTTTATAATGTATAATATATATGTGTGTGTGTGTGTGTGTATGTGTGTGTGTGTGTGTATATGTATGTGTGTGTGTGTGTGTATATATATATATATATATATATATATATATAGTAACATTTATTAGGAGACTTGTTCCAAATTTTTTGATAACATGATTTTAGATCACTGATCTACAGAGGTGTTTAATACTGTGCCTTTTTCATAATTATGAGTCATTTTTCTTTCAATCTTCTGAGTTTTAAAAGTTCATTTCCTCAGTGTCCATTCAGACATTTATCTATGTATCCAGTCATGTGTTTAATTATGTAATATTTATTCAGTCTCTGCTTTGTGCCAGGCAGCATGACACAGGTTGGCTTTTAAGAGAAAACAAACACATCATGAAAATGGATGTGTTTGTAGTATAGATGATGTTTTAAATTGAACAAATTTTTAAAAATTATTTTTACAGTGAAGACTCTTTTCAGCTTTTTAAATATTGTACAAAGTATAGCCTACTGGCATATGTTTGGTAGAGTGTTTAATGACTGGATATCTTTCTCCAACTTTTGAAATATAAAAACCAGTGTTTTATACTTGTACACTGTTTTAAAGTCTATTGACATTTTAATTTGAAAAAAAAAAAGGAAACAAAAATATTTACCTCAAGGATCCTTGTGTTGGTGCATACAAGTAGAGGATCTCCCGTGATCATTCATGAGCTCACTATTAAGGCCAAGACCTCTCAGTATTTCACTTTTTTTTCTTTTTCTTCCTTTTCTATTATTTCTCTTTATCCATTTGCCTTTTAGAAAAAAGGATCCCCTATTGATATTCTGTTTATTAGACTTAGACAATAGTATGTATTCATATTTGCAAACCAACTCTTATTACTGACAGGATGTGTCTCAAAAGCTTCATTTTAGGTTTACCTGCAAATAACTTTAGGATTATAATGAGGGAACAAATAAGTTGCCTTTTAGAAGATGCCTTGAGAAATAAGAAGGATGTATAAAGATTCTGAGATAGACATTATTTTATTGAGCAGCTTTAGTAAAAGTTGTACCTCTTTATTAAATGTGAACTCAGAAACTAAGACTTCATTGATTAAAAGTTAGAGTTATACTAAAGAATGTTTTAAAATAATTTTTACATGATTATGTTTTTCATTTTTGTTTTCTTATCTTTTCCACTTTAATTTTTGCTACAACATGGGAAATGAATTGAAAATTTTGAAAAATTGAAAAATTTTTTGTGGTATTTAAAACAGAAATATTAATACTTGAAACTTAGAAATAAATATAGATTTATTAATATAAAACTACATATAAAATTACATATTTTACTTAATATTATTATAGAAAACATTATAAATTGCATCTATGCTTACATAAGGATTTTTAGAAAATTTCAAAATTTACTATATAGTGAGTTGACCAGTTTCTATTGTGCAGAAAAAAATTGAGATTTTTTTTTTATTTTAATTTTTTTAATTAACTTATTTATTTTAATTAGGTATACACAACAGAAGAATGCATTTTGATTTACTGAACACAATTGCAGCACAACTTTTTATTTCTATGGTTGTACACAATGTAAAAAGTAAGCCCAAATCTTCATCATGTCAGATTAGGCCTCAACTTACTTTACAAGACTGTAGAATTAATAAAATAAGATGGACTCAAATTTTTTTATTTTTACTTTTTGACATAGAGCAGTTGGGTATTATGTAGTATTGGAAATCCCTAATTTATGAGGCTTTGATAAAGTCTGGCAGATTTATTTGTGCCACCTTCAAGTATGGTCATTCTAGAACTTTCCAGGAATCATCGGACCAACGTAGCAATGATAATTTGATGGAATGGAAGTTGACAGAACTGTATAATGAGCTGGAGTTCAAGGACATATCCCAAATTTTAATGACTTTGGAAAGTTATGTATTAGAAGAATTCAATTGGAGTGAAGAAAACTAGGAATTTCTGTGAAACTAAGAGTTTTCCAAAGAGCTATTTTTTCTATATTCTAAGAAGTTCATAGCCATTTTAAAGATCTCAACAAATTCCCTTTTCCTAATGCTTGGAACAGAGCTTTCATGGAATAACAGCTTTGAGAGCCTCTCTGGGGATTCTTCTAATGATAATTCACTGTGAACAGAAGTTCCATACTCTTTTATAATAGTTCTTCTCATGGCATATCTTTGCACCTGCAGTGTATTCTAGCTCTACATCTTTAGATAGTCAGTTGGAACCCTGTTTCTCCCCATGGTTTGAGTGACTGCATTTCTTAACCCACTGTGTCCCATTGTTCTATATAGGACACCTATAAAAACCTTAAAATTAAACAAAAAATGTACCACTATGGTAATGTTGAAATAAATCTTATGTTTTTTGAGTTCTAGTATTTTGAGGAAAATAATAGGTGAATGATTACAGTGTTTGAAAATACTTTTAAATTCATTGTGAAAATGGCATAAACTTTATTGCAAAAGTCCAACTGAACAAAATAGTTTCTATGTAGCTTTTATGTAACATGAGAAATAAATTTATGAAAGTATTTTCTGGAAGAGGGTGCCATTTTTTTTTTGAGGAACACATTGTATTTCAAATTATCAGTGTTCCAAAATAGCTATCCTATAACTAGGACACTGGGACAGTGATTACTGCATAGTAACACATGGTATATTGTACTTCTTCCTGACCAACTCTAACATGTCACTGCTTGTAGCTATTTGTGGCAAGTTGTGTTCTGTGTTTTCATGCATAAGCTTCTCTTCATAAAAGAACTACTTGTCAAATGATGGATGAAGATTTGGGGGCCTGTATCATCAAAAATGTAATGTCAAGAAATCATTTCTAGGATGATCTTGTGCTTTGCAGACAGATGGTACTACAAGTGCTTTCAGTGGCAGAGAATCCGTGATCCCACTCTCTTTTATCTTTTGACAGTGTTTCCACTGGCTATGATTTGTTGGCACACTTTCAAAATATTGTATTCCAAGTTTCAGACACCATGAGGAAAAGCACGTTTTTTTCTGAAACCAACAATATTGATGAAGAAACAAAAAGAAGGTGATATGATTATAGATGTGATAAAATAATAAAATTATTATTGTAAAATGTTTAGACAACAAATGTGACATTGTTGGAATGAACTATGACACAGCACAACCACCTCACAAAGGTCAACAATGGAAAACATGGAGTAGAGCCCATGTGCCTCAACCAAAGGTAGTGGGTACCTGTAACAATTTCACTGGTGATGTGGGTGAACATCATTGATTGGTTTCCAAACATTCCACTTCTATTAGAGCTAAATAAGGGCTTCTGCCTTTGTTCACTTGAATAATGAATGTGTGTATTGGAGGTGTATGGATTTCATAAATTATCAAATCTGCAAAGACATCTGCTTAGCAGGCCATAAAGGATGCAATGAGAAACCATCAAGAGGAATACAGTGCAATACTCTGGGGCTACTACTGTCCAAGATAATATCAGATTTAATGAGAGAAGCCATATTCTCAAAAGGTAAGAGCAACAATTGTATCAAAAGAAGCCAGATCATGAGAAACCAACAACATCTTGTTATAAATGTAACACTTTGAAGGGTTTTTCTTCTTTCCACCAAAAATAATTCTGGAATGGGTCATAAAAGTCACTTCTTTGTACACTGTATAATATATGATAGGACATCATATTTACCAAATATCCTACTTACAGTCACAAACACTACTACTCTACAACGCACACACACACACACACACACACATATACACATACACACCTACCTACCACAAAAAGCCCCATGTTTTCAGGGGTTACCATGTGCTCCATATGGTACTAATTTCTGTAAACACAAAACTGATAAAAATATACTACTATTCTCTAAGGAACTGATTTTGCTTATTTAACATGGACACTACAGTATTGTCTTGTTGCCCACTCCCACCTTTCCAAAGTGTTGATACCTTTTAAATTTGTAGTAATGCATAGGCTTTCCCTTCATCCTTTTCTTTGTACCAGTTTGAACTCTACTGATTCCTACTTACAGATGCATATTTAACCTGTAGAATCCCCTATGGTCTGAGTGGTGCTGTTGTATACTCATTATACAGTTTGTGATTATACAGTGACCCATGTTCATTGATTTCTTTTCTGCAGATGGGCAGATTCAGAGGTTTATTCAGACTCAGGAGCTACACCTTTAACAAGGTGTTTTGTTAGTGTTAATGATCTGTTCTTTTAGTAAGAGATACTTGATGCATGGTCTGCTTATCTCTATACTTGTAAAAGTTGCAGCTTGGATTCGTTAATTCATTGGGGTTCACAGTGATGTTATTCTTCCTTTTATGATTTAAAAACAATAAACTGAAAATACTTATATAAAGTGGCACTTCCTATAACTGATTTGATTTTCCATTGGTACAGTTCATGTAAAAAAGTTAGACATTCCTCCTCTTTATTTACAATTGTCAAGATAGTGAATCAGTTTCCCTATAAGGATCTTATTTTCAAGCTGCCTATCCAACCTACTTTCAACTCAATTGGTTCCAAAATTTAAAAACTCATAAATTTAATTTTTTATGCGTTTCAAATAATTGCAATGACTTTCTTTACTGATGCCCAATTTTTTTTTTACTAATGCCAAAAACTTCCATTTTTGACCATGGGCGTGTTTTAATGTTAGCCTTAGACTTTTTTGACACGACTGGCAATTTTTGATAGCTTCTTTACAATATAATATGTTATTTCAGTTAATCTACATTCACTGCTCCATTCCTAGAAACAGGCATTTTACTTGAAGACCTTTATTTCATTCAGTAGGGTATGAGTTTTACAGTCTGGGTATTGGAGACACTCATCATTATTGACTTTTCATTGGACAGAACTAGGGTATGTGCATATAGGATACAAAAAGAATTTACTACATAAGTAAACAATAATTGTGGCAAATTAAATTCAGGATTACAGGGTTTGCACTGAACTGTATCGCATTTGGATCTCTTGTTGCACAAGGAGAATGCTGGTTTCCTTCAATATAAAATTAGAAAAACCCATGATTGGTTGTTCTCTTTATCCCACAACATGCTCTCTACTATGAATGGAGTTGTGTTCCCCTACAATTCTTATGTGAAGAACCCCCAATGTGCCTGTATTTGGAAATAAGGCTTATAACGTGGTTAAAAAAAAAAAAAGCTTAAAAAAAGGTCATAAGGGTGGTGCTGTAATTTGTAAGACTGGTGCCTTTACAAGAAAAAGAAGGGACTCCAGAACTTTCCCTAACTGCATGTGTACACAGAAAGGTCATGTGAGGACATGATGGAAGGCTGACCATCAGTAATCCAAAGAGAGAGACCCCAGAAACCAACTCAGATGACATTTTATCTTGGACTTCTTAGGCTTTGGAACTTCGAGGAAACAAAGTTCCTTTGTTTAAGCCACCCAGACAGTGGTATATTGTTATAACTGCCCTAGCAGATTAATATACTCACAGACTTCTCAAAGGAGCAATACTAATAATACCACCAATTATATGACTTTTCCAAGTCAGATAGCAAGTGCTGCATAAGCTCTTGGCATCCGCCACATCTTGTTCATGACCATACACATCTTCTCAGAGCATATAGCTCTGCTCTCTACATTTCAATTATTTTTGACTTTTTAAAAATTTATTTTTAATTTTTTTTTCATTTCAACAAGTAATTACATATTTCATCCTCATATTCTGTCTTTGAACCTAGATCTCTTCAGTCATGCGATTACCTACAGCTTGTCTTCTAGTAAATACTTCAGCTAAAGCTCATGGAAATATAATCTATAAATTTTTATTTGGTGATAAATATTTACCTTTGTGCTTGAAAGTCAGTTTTTCCTGAATATAAAAATATAAAAATAACTTTGGCTCAATTTTTCCCTTTAGTATCTTAAATATGTGATTCCATTTATTTTATGACACATTGAATTGCTATGAAGTCTGGTAATAATAAAATCCTCTTCCCTTTATAAATCACTTGTTCTTTTCCCCTAAATCTCCAAAGAAATTTTTATTGTAAAACGCAAGTGATTTTCCTAGCATATGAGTTGGCTTTGGTCATTCCAGGTTACTATTCTCAATTCTCTGTTATGTGCAATGAGTTTTAAATCTAGTACTTTGTTGTTGTTGTTAATTTCAGAAAAATATCTTGAGGGATCATATTTAGGATTTGTTCTGTTGCCATGTTTGCCTTTCATCTTCAGGGACTGCTATTTTAAAGATGTTAGATCTTATTTACCTGTCCTGGGCATTGTGACTTTTTTCTAAAATTATTCTAATGTTTTTATTTTTATTATTATTTAAGAAAGTGAGACTGTCATTTCACCTTCTAGTTTCCTTAAGGTTGTGTTTATTTATTCTATGTTCCTTTTAGTTTTGCTTTTGTTTGTTTAAAGATTTGTTGCCCTTTTATTTCTGTTTCTTTTTCCAAAGTTAATTTTAGGTGAAAAAAGCAAGTGTATCAGTTACAGTTTTGTTTGATTTATTTTGTGGTTATGTCTTTTTGCTGCAATTTCATCATTTGTAGCAATGCTGTTTTTTCTACATACATTTTTCCTTTGTTTGCAAAACATTCTTATGCTTGTTTTAATGTTATATTAATTTTCTTAAACTTTTGAAGAAATTAGTGAATAACATGATCTTTCTTAACTTCAGAAAGTTCCTCCCTCACCCCAACTTTTTGTGTGTCTGGTTTCCGTATAGTACTCAGAAATATAATAACTTATATCCTGAAATGCCCCAGTTTTGTTATCTTCTACCCTTTTATCTGGGCCTTCACTTTATTTCTCTTTATCTCTTTTCTACTCAATTTTGATTCTACTTCGAGAATATTTCCCTTAGTGAGGGGTATCTGCTGTAAGGGATCTGTGGTTGGTAGATTCTAAGATTTTATTAATTTTCCTCTGCTTTAGCAAATTCAGACCCTGCTAAAGAGTCTTTGAACTTACATGTTTTGGGGCTGGGTAGGGCTTCTTTCAGGGCCAGCTGCTATGAATTCACATTGACTATTTTTATGTTCCCCTGTTCTTATGTCTTTCAGAGTTTCTACTGCTTTCCTTTGCCTCTTCTAGCACAGAATCTGAAATCATGCAGATCTTGTGGCAATCGGTGGAGTATATTCACCTGCAGGTAATTTGGACTTTTTAGTTGTACCTTGATACCTAGCTTTGTTATAAATACTTTCTGTGAATTTGGGGCTTTGATATGTGTTTGACTGCTTTAATGTGGGGATTTGGAAATACTCAGTTTCTGCCACCATCTCAGAATTGGTCACCAAAATTATTAAGACTTTTATCAATGATTTGGTCAGCTCCTAATAAATGTCTGCTATGGTGTTTTATGTTGAAATTTTTGGTAGAGGACTCCTTGACATTTTCTAGTGAGTCTTTCCAGGATTTGATTTGTGTAGGCCTCTAATTATCTTTATTAAAACCACCATTTACTTGATAAACTCTGACTGATATAATTGAAAAAAATATGATTATAGGTTTAGACAGAAAGTAGGACTTCAAATAGATGGCATGAAAAAAATAGCAATCTTTCTCCTAAAATAAGAGCTAGAACTCAAATTTGAGAAAACACTTATAAGGATTTTATTGGTAAGAGTTATATAGAAGTGAGTTGGAGAGCTAACATTCTTTATTTCCCCCTTGGAAAAAGTTAGAGGTACTTAATATATTTAGAATTGGTTATTTAAAGAAATGTGTATAAAAATAGTCTTAGCAATTGTGGGAATAAATTCTGGCAACAGAACTATTTTTTTGTGTGTGTGTGTGTGTGTGTGTGTGTGTATGTGTGCAGAGGGAGTAGCTTATCCCCATCTATCAACAATGCCAAGATTCAGAGATTTTCAACTGTTTCATAGTAGATTGCTATTTGAACAGAAAATTGCTTGATTCCAATTTTGATATTTAGTAAATATAAATTAAATAAATATAAACATCATAATAAAATATTTCATAGAAACGTCTGTCTCTATAAACTTCAATAATGATTTTAATTTGAGATAATAAAAGCTATTTAAAAAAGTTACATCACATGTTATTTCTTCATGAAGTTCTAATATTTTATAAATGAAGCCTTTCAGTGAATAAAAAGCCAATTTGGCACTGGAATTTGAATTGGGATCAAGGAAAGTGACTTTCTTCTTCCCTCCCTCCCATGTTCTGAATCACATGAGAGAAATAAGACAAAGCTGCCAAAGATATGGAGATGACATATCTCATTTTATCACTGAGAATACTAATATTGAGGTACCCACAAGTAACAATATCAATCTGCCTAATATTAAATCCCAGATTTATAGAAACATTTATGCTGCAAGCTTCTTTGGGAGTTGGTCTCTGCTCCTGTAACAGCAGGAAAGAGCGAAGGACAGAGTGTGTTCCCTGTGGTTTGATTGAATGCATAGGAAGACTAAGGTGGAGCCATATATGTGCACATAGAACAGATAACTTCATTTACCTCCAGAGAGGAAAAGTAGCTGGAGAAGTCAAGGAGCATGATCTTAGTATTGCTTTAACACAGGAAACAGCTGGTATAATAACTTTACTTTGACGACAATATAATTTTGACTCTAAAACAAAGTAGTATCCCCACCAAACATTTTAATAATTTAATGTTGAATTTGGTTTTATTTGTAGTGTCAATAAAAAGGTTTGGGGGTTAATCAGATGAATAGTTTATTTTTTGCTTTGGAAATAATTTATTTTTTCTTTTGAAATGTGACAGAGGAAGTTTGAATAGATATTTCTTCCCTCAATATTTTTGTTCGGTTGCCAACCATAGTATTCCAAAATGATTTTATTAACCTCAAACCAACTTTCAGCAATTGAAGAGGGAGCACGGCACATATTTATTTTTTGTGATAGTTTTGTTCTTTCTCCTACAGAAAAGTCTTTTGAAAAATATAGACTGATCCACAATTTTTCACCTTCACCCTCTGTTAACCTTTTCAAATTTGTTTAAATCTCTGCAAAACTTCAGCTCTTGTAGGGCTATAAAGAAACAATATATGACAGATATCAGAGCTCTTTACACATAAATGGAAAAGTCACACAAAAATTATCATTTAGTGAAAGGGCTTTGAAAAAGACCTTCATCAACAACTTTAGCCAAATTTCAAAGGTATGTTTAATCTAGCATCCTTCCTGACTGTGCATTGCTATTGTCCACCTAAATCAGATACCACATATACGTGGCATTGATAAGGAACTTGCCCAAAGTAGAGAAATCCAGTGCTTTATGTCTCTGCTATTTGTTCACGGGAAAATAAGTGTTCCAATTAATCTCTTTGCATGTTTATGACATGAATTTGTATTCTAACCCTAAAGGTATTTGTTTTGTCTTGGTACAATCCCAGGAACAGGGGATTATCATAGACTAAGACCTATTTCCACAGGGACATGGACTTTTAGTTCCATATGTGATTGGAACAAGATATTTCAGGATATTGTTGAAGAGGACTTGGAAGACACCAGTGATAATTATTACCTAGAGCATCTTACCCCTCTGACCTAGAATTAAAGATAGTGAAAAGTAAATGAAAAATGACTTTCACTCTATAAATGAAGATCAAATCATTAAACCAAGAACATCTTCATGAATATAATTTTCCTGTATTCTGATTGTTTTCTGAGAAGTCTTCCCTTCCAAAAATTTCATATTCCATTTTATCAATAGATACTTCTTATCAGGCATGGTGGCACACACCTGCAATCCTAGCAGATCAGGGGGCTGAGAAAGGAGGATTTCAACTTTAAAGCCAGCCTTAGCATCTTACCAATGCCCTAAGCAACACAGCAAGACCCTACCTTGGAAAAACAAACAAACAAAAAACTAAAAAGAGCTGGAAATGTGGCTCAGTGACTCAGTTGTTAAACATATTTGAGTTCATTCCCTGGGGGGGGGGGGGAGAGAGAGAGAGAGAGAGAGAGAGAGAGAGAGAGACAACTTCTCTCTTCTTAAATATTTATTTAGGGAGATTGATGATGACTCACAGGTGAGTTATTTACAGATTAATTTACTCAACCATTATACATGGAGAACCTCTTATGTCTCAGGCATTGTTTCATCTTCACACAGTTGTGAACAAAACTATCAAAAGTCCCTGCCTCCTTGGGATTTTCATGTAGTGGGATTAAGTGTATAATGTATAAAAATTAATAAGCAAACTGTATATCATACATTATGTGTCTTATTTTATGTTAAAAGATTATGGACATTTTGGAGAAAAATAATGAGTGGGTACAGAGAAGGTGATGTTTGGGCAATGACTGAAGAAGGTCATCAGAAAGCCTTGTAATTGCCTTAAAGAAAAATGTTCCAGGAAGAAGGAACAAATGCAAAGGTGGGCACCTGCTTGACAAGCCCACAGAACAGCAAATAAATAGTGTAGCTCTGGCAGATTGCATGCGGTGAGAACACGGTGAAATGAGGTCAGAAAAGATAAAGTGCAGGGAAACTACAGATCTTGCAGGGGTGAGCAGGTGCACACAAACACCTGGCTTCTTACTCTGGGTGAGCCTGGGGTAGCGGGTATGGGCAACACTGAAAGGTTTTGAAAAAAATAAGTAGAATAAATTTAGTCATGTTTCAAGAGAATCACCATCTCTGCTGTAGAAAGCACAATCCAGATCAAAGGTAATTTCAATGACAATATTTTTGTATAGATAACTTATAAATATGAATTTTATAAATTTAAAATTTATGATTTTAAATTTATGAATTTAAAAATTATGATTCATGCATTATCACCTACTGTAGACTGCATGGTGCCCCTCTCCCCAAAGATTCATCCATATTCTAATCCCTGGAATCTCTTACTGTTAATTTAATTGGAAAAAAGTGGTTTTGTAGATGTAATTAATTTAATTTGATATGAAGAGATTATTGTGGAATTTCGTAGGAGGAAGGATGTGAAGACAGAGGTGATGTAACCACCTGGCAAACATTCTGGTAGTCACCAGAAGCTGGAGCGTCTGTAGGAAAAGGGGCCCACCTAACACTTTACTTCAGACTTTTGACTTCTAGGATCACAAAAGAACAAATTTCTGTTGTTTCCCGTCACTCAGTTTATGGACGTTGACTTCAGCAATCATAGGGAAATGATACAACATCCAAAAAATTAAGTCTTTCATAGGTGAATCACCTATTTTAAAATTCCAACAAATGTTCTATATGTGGGGAACATAATGTTTTAACATGTCAAATATTCCTACTCAGTGCATTATAAGACAGCTATTTTTGCTGGATGTACAGAAAGAATCCAAATTCCTATAAAATTGGCTTGGGTTTTGGTATAGCTCTTAACATGTCAAATGAGGTCGAATTTCAGAGGAGTTAAGTTCTCTCTTGCTCTCCCTTTACGGTAAAATATACACAACAAGCAATTTATTATTGTAACCTTTTAAAATATATCCAAAGACATTTAAATATGTTCACATTGTTGAAACCATCACCACTATCCAATTCTAGAGCAGAACTTTTCATCATCCCAAAGTAAAACATTGTACCTATGAGCCCTATCCCCCCATTTCCATTTCTTCCAGTTGCTAGAAAACACCATTCTACTTTTCTGTGTCTACAAATTTAATTCCCTTTTCTCTTTACCCTCCTGATTCTGGTTATTATATCAACCAAATATAATCACATACTGTAAGTAATGAGCAAGTCAACACTTATGCAGCAACTAAAGATATTTTAGCTTCCAAATATTTCAATTAAATTTTGATATGAGATAGAACAACTGAGTATCTAAAACCATATAACCCTCAGTCTATACTAGACACCACTGTTGCTAATAGTAGTAAGATAAAGTTTCCTTTATCTTGTGAGGATAATCTAGTCATCAAAAGGATACAATTTTCATATAAGAAATCATTGTGATATTTATAGCACTTACACCCCAGTTGTACAGGATGCTGAGGAAAAAGTGGAATTTTAAAAAATTCGTTGTTTGTTCAAAGCCCTTGAGCCTTTTAGTGGAGGGAGGATTCTTTCCCCCCATGTCCCACCTTCAACTGGGGTTTGTATTTTGCCCTTATGTGTGAAGCATAGTGGCAGCAAACTTCCTGCTGCCCAGCTGAACTTGACCTCAAGGGGACTAAGCATAGAATGAAGGAGAAATATCAAAAGGTAGAAGTAGGACTCAGTACTTTTGCCCCTTGGCTCTTGAACTCTAGCTCACCCTGTGATTGAGATATCACGTTCCTGGTTTCAATGTACCATCTATGGTGTGGCAAACCATTTGGGGCAATTGAACAGTTTATTTGCAGATGTTAGAATGTTAAGTGTGTACCCACAATCAAACATGGAAGGGTCATGACATGAGTAGGCTCATAAGGTAAGTGGGTGGATTCCACACAGATAAAAGCCACCATTTTCTAAATAATTTCTGTAGTAAGAATCAAGAAACTCCACATTAAATTGTCTTAGAATTATGAAGTAAATTAGAATTTGTAATGTTTCTTTAGGATCTAAGGGCTGCTGTGTACCTCTGCACACACACTATTCCTCTTGATGTATCGAAAAGTTACTTCAGTTCTTTAGAGTTTTTAAAGAGGTTAGACTTCCTCCAAATACACTAGCCAGGAAAAGATCCTGTTGGATTTTGTGCAATGGAGGAAATGATCCAACTAAGAAAATAGGAAAATAAAAAAACAAACCTTCACAGTGCAACCCTTATTCCCACTGGAGTGCTGTTAAGACTCAACACACAAAAAGTAACGTCTGGGTGTGTTTGTGCTCTGAGTGCCAGAATTTCACAGGATGCAGATATTTTTAACAGGTGCGACCATTTGCTGTTTTTTAAGCTGTGAAACTATATTACTTTGAAACTGATGCGGTACATGTATGTGAGCTTCATTGGGTTACCCATTCACTAAGAAAATAAATAATTTGCTTTCAGAATAATTAGTATTTATTGGGTGAAACATTAGATTTTTAAATGATTTTTGGTGTTTTGAGTTACAGAATAAATATCAATCTTTGAAAAAATGTTATTTTCATGCATCAATTTCTCCTTGATGTGGGAAGGAATAAGGAACAAAGAGAATCATGAAAAGATCACCAACATAATATCCAGCAGGAGCAAGGTGGGAAAATGACTTGAAATAGCTGCAACATTTTTTAAAATTTTAAAATTTTTATTTTCAGTACAACTCAAATTACTGGGGAGAAAAGGAATTTTTAATGCACATGTGCCTGAATGATGACCCAATTTTGGTGCCCTCTGTTCTCATCTTAGGCAGGCAGCTGTAGATGATGTTTGTTCTTCTAGCTGTGTGGTACTTGGAAATGTCAGAAACATTACACAGATACTAAACCTTCCATCCCTTCTCACTACTTTTCTCTTTTTTTCCCCCCAAAATGAAATGCTAATTTCTGGCACCTGGGGGTAGTTATAATAATCACAGCTGCTGATATTGCCAACGGCAGGAACAGAAGTGGATCAAGGAAAATGTGACCCCAAGTACATGAGTTTAGACTCCAGTTGTGACAGCTAATGCAATCACTGCCGGAGGAAAATGAGTCCCTTGACTAAACTCACCCTGATTCGTATCTGATTAAAAAATGTCTGGTGGAGTGAAAAGGCAACATTTGTGGGCATGGTTGGTTGTTGTGCATAAATTTGATGATTGAGAATTGATAATGACTCCTGAGATGCTATGCAGAGTGGGATCTTATATATACTTTAAAATCCATCTCATGTTAATAATGTACTATTAGAACTTCTGTGTTTATATAGGGGAATAAAAGCCATAGATGTAGAATGGAAAAGAATAAATAATTTTCCATGACTAAGAACTCCTCTTTAGGAAGTACACAAATATCCAATAGCCACCAACACACCTTGTTTCTGCAACTCATCATGATTGCAGGGTTGTTATTTTTGCTTTTCATTTTTAATTCAAGTACCTAAGAACACTCCCCCAATCCCCCTGTGATTAGTACACAAGGTTCTGTGACTCCCGGGGAGAGCTGTCTTTTGATGCTCCACAGGGAATGGACCTTGGGTTAAGAAATGTCAAAAAGCTATTTGAAACTTGTGCTAATATTTGAAAATAATTCATTGATCATTCTATAGAGACTTTTTTTTTCTATTGAGAAGAATATTGTATTGCGGAGGAGCTGATTTTCTCATTAGTGTACTGACAAATGCTTTCAAATCTGAATTTTTACACGCAAATGATCACTTTTCCATTTAAGTGTGAACACTTCTTTTTTTTTATTGGTTGTTCAAAACATTACAAAGTTCATGACATATCATCTTTCATACATTTGATTCAAGTGGGTTATGAACTCCCATTTTTTACCCCAAATACAAGTTGCAGAATCACATTGGTTACTCATCCACATTTTTACATAATACCATATTAATGACTGTTGTATTCTGCTACCTTTCCTATCACCTACTATCCCCCCTCCCCTTCCCTCTCATCTTCCCTCTCTACCCCATCTG
>NW_025999853.1:22302729-22345248 GCF_001458135.2 Marmota marmota marmota
ACTTTTGTGCATGGCGAGAGAAAGGGGTTCAGCTTCATTTTGTTGCATATGGATTTCCAGTTTTCCCAGCACCATTTGTTGAAGATGCTATCCTTTCTCCATTGCATGCTTTTAGCGCCTTTATCAAATATAAGAAAGTTGTAATTTTGTGGATTGGTTTCTGTGTCCTCTATTCTGTACCATTGGTCCACCTGCCTGTTTTGGTACCAGTACCATGCTGTTTTTGTTACTATTGCTCTGTAGTACAGTTTGAAATCTGGTAAGTGTGAACACTTCTTCAACTATTTCTTTATCATAGAAATGCTGCTATTGCAGGAATGATTTTTAAAAAAAATTTACAGTTAGTGATTCTTGGTGATAACCAGATCTCTCTATAAAGGAGCCAGCATGACTTTACTATGCAACCTTTGATCTTATGCAAAAGTATATTAATTATTTTTCAAGAATTTTTTTAGCAAGGGTTGAATTACTGGAACAAAAAGTGGACTCTTGATTCCATGGCTTTGAAGACCCATGCCTTTTTTTTTTTTTTAGTTATCGGCAGACACAACATCTTTGTATGTGGTGCTGAGGATCGAACCCGGGCCGCATGCTTGCCAGGTGAGCGTGCTACCTCTTGAGCCACATCCCCAGCCCCCCATGCATGTTTGGGTGAATAAAACCGGAGATGTTTTAATTCAATATTTAGGCATACTGTTGAAATTCTGCTGTACACCAAGACTGCTAGAAGTGAAGTCTACAGAGTAAACAATACAATCTTTATGATGCTCCTTCTACCGTCTTTTATAAAAAGGCAACAAATTTATAATCTATATTGTTGTAAAGTCTTTTCTCATGAAGGGACATACATATATTTGTCATTTATTAAGCATAAAGGTATTAAGAATAACTCTTCTGGGTTGGGGATGTGGCTCAAGCGGTAGCACGCTCGCCTAGCACTCGCCTGGCATGCGTGCGGCCCGGGTTCGATCCTCAGCACCACATACAAACAAAGATGTTGTGTCTGCCGAAAACTAAAAAAAGAAAATAAAAGATAAATATTTAAAAAAAAAAAAAGAATAACTATTCTGCTGCAAAGTGTGTGAGGTGGCAGGTGCCAACATGAATGCTGCATGGTCTCTGGCCTCAGGAATTTATTCCTTCCAAAGAGATGCTATCCTAAGTATGATACTAGGTAGAACAGGAAGCAAGGTGACAGACCTAAGATATAAAATAATAGTTTGACATTTATTAAAACATGCACATAAGAAAGAAATAAAAAGAGCATTTGTCCTTCAAATTCCCATCTCTTCCTCCATCTAATAGTAAGCATTTTTTAGATCTCACCTATGTTGTTTTGTGATATTTGAGGAAGAGAAATTTGCTGGGTTAGGAAAGGCTGATATTTCAGGCATACCCTTAAAAATGTCACTCCTAAAGAGCACTGATTACATATATTTCAAAGCTGCCACAGTGCCTGTCCACTGAAATGCTATCTATTAGTTTCCTGAAGAAATAAATTTAGTTTTGTAGCTGAGGGATTTATGACCTTCTGCTGTTATCATGGTTGATTCCTTTAACAAGGGTAGGATAGGATACAAAATCGCCCCTTGGTATCCCTGGAGGATTGATTGCAGGAACCCTGCAGATGCCAAAATCCTTGGATACTCAAGTCCCTTGTATAAAATTGAGCAGTATTTGCATATGACCTACAAACATCTTCCTGCAGTCTTTACATCATTTTTACATTATTTATAATACAGTACAACATAAATACCATGTAAATGTTTATACTGCATTGTTTAAGGAATAATGACAAAAAAAGTCTGTACATGTTCATGTCAGAGGCAATTATTTTAAAAAATGATCTATGGTTTGCTTAATCAATAGATGTAGAAACCATGGGTACAAAGTGCCAACTCTGCTTAAAAAAAAAAGAAAGAAAAAAGTGGAAACTGCATTACTTGGAAGCTCCAAGTTTGTTTTTACCAAGGGGAATATCTCTAACCTATCCTGGAACATTCCTTAGGCTTTGCTTTATTAGCTTTCAAAACTGTCTGATGTCATAATGTGTTTACTTTTGAATCATATGTTATCTCCCATAGAATATGACCTCCAAACACAACCAGTGTCCTTAGTTTGTGCTCAGGAAATCATGTGCCATACATTGGGTCCTTAAAAATATTAGCTAAGTATGCAGTGAGTTCATATATTTTCAGAAGAGGAAAGGATTGATTTTGGTTGAAAGGATTAAGGATAAATAATAGGAGGTGGCATCTGAGCTCCAATACCATAAAAAATGAGTAGATAAAGTGAGATAGAAGAGTAAAGTTTGCAAAAAGCATGGATAATGTACGAGTAACAAGTATAAAATATCTAGCATATTCTTGAGCGAGTGGTGAGTGATACCATTCATCTGCCACATAGTATTTGCAGTAAGGCCTCAGGGAAGCTCATGCCTTGAGGTAGGATTTAGGTGTTACTGTTTGGTTTAGTTTGACAATGGTGAACCACTGATACTTTAACCAAGGAAGTAACATCATATAGAGGTTCTTTTTCAAAAAGAAGTAAACTACCAGACTATCAAAACTTCATCACAATATAGCTGCAAGGGAAAGGCTTCTAGCAAATCATTCTAAGATCTTTCTCTTTGTAGAAATGTGTTTGGGAAAAACAAGTTTAATTATTTTTATTAGACTAAAGTAGATATCAAAACAAAAGAATATCTATTTAAAGAACACATTAGGCTGAAATTCAGTTGAGTGTGCAAGAATAGCTTCTTGTAATTTTTACTCCTGTAATCATATACACATTTTATTGTAGCACAGATTTCTTCCCAGAAAGAGCTTGTACATCCAATCATACACAAGTATTCTTTTATAGCTCAGTTTAGGGATGCATTCTCCTTACCTAAAGTGAGGGGAGCCAGCCACTCATGAAGGCATGTTTGGGCTAGTGAATCTAACAATTTGCTCATGGTCTAGAACCTGTTCTTCAGTTCTCTTAGGAACCAGATTTTATAGACACCAAAATATATTTTGCTCTCAGGAATGGACCTTCTTACAACTAAATCTGGAAGCCATAAACTCCATTATTTGACAATCAAATTCTCTCCCAGGAAGTATACTACTGAGAAGTCAAATTATGATCAGAACAACTAGAATCAGAATAAAAGAAGTTACATGTTATATAATATATATGTATTTGATATCAATTACTCATCATCTAATGTATTCATTTCCATACTGTAAATATTATTGTCAAAGTTGATTTAACTCACAAAAGTCAGAACTTGCAGAATTAGAAATCTGGTTTATAGGAGGAAATAATAGCTATGATTTAATGTAGTTAAAAACTTTCTAAAATAGATAAAAAGCTAATTAATGCATTATAGTACAATGAAACCATACAATTAGGTTTGTCTCTTTATGGACATATAAGTCATTGAAATTTGCCTATTTTCTATAAGTTAATTTCTAACAGTATGAAGATAAAAACTGTCTTGACCTGCTCTGATCAATATAAACAGTAGATCAAAGATCCCTTCCCTAGTACCACATAGTTCTTAGGCAGAATGTTAAATAGTATGCCAACACAGCATTATTAGAAATTCATGCAATCACTGTGAATTGAATGCATTTCCATAACAATGTGTTTATTCTGTAAATTTCCTTTTTCATATCTTTTTTTTTTTGTTTATAAACTTATTTTGTTCCTAGGGTATGTTACTGCCTTCAATTAGTAGTCACAGTTAACTCTTAGGTGACTGAATGTTGAGCTAGTCATTTGGTTACTTTCAGTTATAAATACATGAGACCTGCTGCTTTTAATTCTCAGAGGGCAGTTTTATAACCTATTTCTGTTTGGGGTATGTGGTTCAAGTATTAGTTACTGAATATGGAATTGGCTAAAATCCCATGTTAAAGAAGCTGAAGACAAATAAAAATAAGAATTAATATGATTTTTTTGAGAGTATAAACAAGCTGAATTAGTCCATTGTATATTAGTTTAATGAAATAATTGAGTTTGGGTTACTTTATAAGGAACATGGATTTGATTAACTCACATTTCAAGAATTTCTAGAGCCTGCATCTATCTGGTTATGGCTTCATTTTATTTTATTTATATTTTGATAGCAGGGATTGAACTCAGAAACACTCAACCACAAACCACTGAGTAGCAGCCATAGCCCTTTTTTGTATTTTATTTAGAGACAGAGTCTCACTGAGTGTTTAGGGCCTTGCTAAGTTGCTGAGGCTGGCTTTGAACTCATAATCCTCCTGCCTCAGCCTTCCTAGAAGCTGGGATTCTAGATGTGTGCCACTGTGCCAAGCTGGTGATGGCTTTCTTGCAGGTAGAGTCCTGAAGCAGTGCAGGACATCATGTGGTAAGAGACAGGGAGCACACATGCATGTGTCTCTTCTGGTCTCTTCCTTTTCTTATAAAGCCACTAGTATTGAATCATGAGGGGTCCACCATGATGACTTTAGCTAATCCTAATTGTCACCCAAAGACCAATCTTTAAACACCATAACTCAGATTAAATTTACACTTAAATACCTCAGCATGGGTATTAGATGTCAACCATGAATCCTTGGGGCCACATGTAAACCCTTCATCCTAAGGAATAGCATAAATCACAAATAATTCTGACATTGAGCCTTAGCAAATAACACCAGTAGAACATTATTGGAAAATGGAAGTATGAAGAGTAAGATGATTTAGAAGGGAACTCAAGAAGTTTGATTCCCAATCTAATGAACTATTTCTGAAAGTACACATGAAGAAGATTATGTAAATACAATTATATTGGAAGCTCACACATGATATTCAAAAAAGTACTACAGTAAGTAAATATCTCAAGTTTTCAAAAGAAAAAGAAAGATTAGGAACTAGTGAGCTTCAGAAAATGTTTTAGTCAGCTTTTTGCTGCTGTGACTGAAAGACCTGACCAGAACAATTGTAGAGGAGGAAAAATTTATTTAAAGGGCTCAGGGTTTGAGAGGCTCTCTCCATTCTTCAGGGCCCAGGTGAGGAAGAACATCATGGTAGAAGAGTGTGGTGGAGTGATGCAGCTCACATGATGATCAGAAAGCAGAGAGACTCCACTCTCCTGATTCAAAATATACACCCCAAAAGCACGCCCCCAGCAATTCACCTCCTCCAGCCACACTCTACCCACCTTCAGCCCTAACTCAGTTAATCCAATAAAGGGGGGGGGTGTTGATTCACTGATTAGGTTAAGCCTTTCATAACCCAAACATTTCTCCTCTAAACCTTCCTGCATTATTTCACACAGGAGCTTTTGGGGGACATCTCACATCTAAACCACAGCAGATAACTGTTTGTTAACTAGTGTAATTACAAGTTTTGGGGTTTTTTATGCTTTTATTTACTTTTCAAATGTTTTGAAATGGACACGCACAATTTAATTATGGAAGACAAAAATAATAAATTTATTTTAAAAGATTATTTTTGAGATTTGTCTGAAGGAGCGTATGTCCTATGAATGGCAAATGGAAATCTTGTTTATTCAATGCATTAGACAGTTTTCTATATTTGGATAGAATTTATCCATTTGAATTTGGAAACATTGAAATCCCTTGGAAGAAGACTGGTAGTGAGAGAAATGCAAATTATATTGTACATGCACTAACATAAATTATCTTTCAAAGATGGAAAATGTAGGAAAGAAAGTCTGAGGTCCTTGGACTAAGTGATAAATTCATACTTTTTAAAGCTATTTTTATTCATGCTACTTTCTCCTAAACTTCTATTGTAAAATATTTTAGGCATATAAGAAAACAGAATAGTACAATAAAAACTCTAACATCCCCAAGCTAAATTTGATCATTTTGAATTTTTACCTTATTTACTTATTCTCTAAAACACCCACACAGATAGATATGCAAACATGCAAAATATGCACAAATATTGCTTTTTTGCTGACTCGATTATCTATTTATGTATTTTGGCTTTATTCTTTTTAAAATTTTTATTCATTCTTTAAGTTTACTTTTTTTTCTTGATGAAATATTTTTTTCAATACTTTATAGTGATAAAATACTTAATCTTTACCATTGTGAAAGAGAATGGAGGAACTAAGGCTAAGCTTTTCTGAAGTGGAGTGGGGAGATTGTGAGAAGTGTACAGAAATACTTGCCAAAGGTCAAAACATAGAATGCTCCCATAGATTTGGATAAACAGCAGAAGTCAGTATTCACTGGCCTTTAGCATCTCTCAGCTGGAAGAGACTAACTAGTCTATCGAATGGGCTTGTAATTTAGAATTTAGGTCCTCAAAATGAACTGCCTCTGAAAAACCTTACAAATAAACATACAAAATCCTATAAAAACCTCTTTTGTACTTGCTTTACAAGATACTCACTATGCAGGGATGTCCTGATTCAGTGCACTTCTATTGCAATTTTTGTTTCCCTAACAAATGTATTTCTTTTGACTTTTGACAATATTTTAAAATTAAATTTATAAACCTTAAATTTATACGCTCAGTGTAGAATGCTTGCCTAGCAAGAGCAAATCCCTGGGTTTAGTCAACACTGCAGAAAAACAAACTAAATTTATTTTCAAATGATATACAAAAATTTTAAAATAGTATATATTGTTTTGATTTATGTATATTTAATCTTTTTAGTTAATAACATGCAGGCTTCTAAGTTACAGATTTGTAATGGACTATTTCAGTTTAATCTTATATTTTTGTAATACAGATTTAAAATCTTTTAGAGAATCAAGATAAAGTAGTGATAACAGAATAAATCTAGCTACATAGCTGCTCCACATAGCAGTGATGGAGAATGATCAGATAATTCTCATACATTTTTGAATAGAGGTTCTGAAAATCCAGGGGGGACACCAACTCCTGGATGATGTGCTGAGTGTTAAGCATTTATTTAGTGTTGGGGTAAAAGGAACAGATGGGAAATGCTACGGAGTCAAAAAGACCAAGTTCTTCAATCATTGTCTTCAAACTCCTGGTCCTGTTGTTCCTAGAGAGGACTCATGTCATTCATATCCTGAAGCCTGAACTTCAGTGGAATGGTATTTGGGGGTGGAGCCCTCTCGGAGGTGGTCATGTTTCCATGAAGTCTTCAGAGAGGAAGGCCTGATGGGAAGACTGTCCTCATAATAAGAGGACGGGTTCAGTATTCCTCTTATTCCACTTGGTGAGGGTCAAGTGAAGAGGGAGCTGTCCACAAGTCAGGGAGATGACCTCTGGCAGGAACAAAATTAGGACCTTGATCTTGGAGTCCCCCACCTTTAGAACTATGAAAAACAAATTTCTGTTTTTGTTTTGGTGAAGGGAGGCATTGCAGAGATTAAACTCAGGGGCACTCAACAACTGAGACATATTCCCAGCCCTATTTCATATTTTATTTAGAGACAGGGTCTCACTGAGTTGCTTATTGCCTCACTTTTGCTGAGGCTGGCTTTGAACTCGCAATCCTCCCACATCAGCCTCCCAAGTCTGGGGGGTTACAGGTGTGCACCACTGTTCAGGCTAAATTTCTGTTTTTCAACAACCACAGACTAACCAAGTTATCTTGAAATGACATCCAACTCAATCCTCTGTGACTTCCATCACTTCATCACATTTTTATGAGTGCTCTTTCCTTATTAACTAATTATTTAAATTTTCACAATAATCATCCCCTATACTTGTATTTTATGGAGTAAGACTAGTGTCTTCAAAACAAAACAAAAAATTCTGAATAAAACATGTTAAGTTGTAATTATACTTTACAAATTTTTGGTTACAACCTTGGGCCCTGAAAACTAGATAACTATTTTGTATGTGGCATAAAACCTCAAAACTTCCTTTTACATTTGACAACATTTCCTTGTACCAATTTTCCTGAGCTATTGTTTCAAATTTCTACTACTTAATCTTCAAGGAAACAACATGTTAATGATGATAATGGAATTGTTTTACCAATTTATTCAATTAAAAATAATGTTCAGGCTTTAATTTGATTTTAAAAAAAGAAGGTCCAGATGCCTATAACTTTTTAATCTTTTTTTTAAAGAGAGAGAGAGAGAGAGAGAGAGAATTTTTTTTAATATTTATTTTTTTTAGTTTTTTCGGGGGGCACAACATCTTTGTTTGTATGTGGTGCTGAGGATCTAACCCAGGCCGCACGATTGCCAGGCGAGCACGCTACCGCTTGAGCCACATCCCCAGCCCATAACTTTTTAATCTTTATAATCATGTCAGAATTGAAATATTCAACTTGGTGAACTACTCATAGCTGTTTGGCAGAAATGATATCTGGTAAGTTTACTTACCAGAATTAAGTACAAAGAACAAAAACAGAAACAGCACAACCTGGTTTATTTCCTGGAATCCCAGAATACATCAAAATTATGTAAATGTCCAGGTAAGTCACCAAACTTTACAAAACCATGATTTTCAGAAACTTTTAAATATTTTCTTACCTTGGCATTAAAAAAAAATCTAGCCGATATAATTTTAAAATAACATAAACAAATGATAAAAATATATAAATATGTATGCATATATATGGGAATATATATGAGATATAACATAAATATAGGCAAGGTAGGTAAGATATTCCTTTCCAGTGCACTATAAAACTTGCAAGTATCTAAGTGAATTAAGTATAAGAAAGGAGTAACAATTTTCTTCTTTGACACTTTAAAACCCATTCGTGTGAGACAACATTTGATAAATCAGAGTTATTCAAACTCTCTTTATCAGGTCTAGCCAGGTCAATCCTGTCTCTTATCTTCAATGTACTGTAGTGCCTTTCCAGCCCAACTCTAGATTCTTCATGTCATAAGTAGTACTGCAGATCATCTCATCTCTCCCTAACAGACAGGTCCCCAACCAGCACCCATGTCAATTTCCACCCAAAGCCTCCCACAGTTCTTATCACAATCCACATTGAGCGCTTTGAGAAGTAGCTCACGCTGCCTGATGAATCTAAATTTCTGTTGAGTATCTTCTTTACCCACACTGGCTATAAGAATCTTGACTATGTTAATCAGATGGTGTGAAGTAAGCTCTGATAGACTGTCTGTAAAGTGAATGTTTTATGCCACGAGGTTTAAGGGAATTTGTTACATCGTCATAGTAAATGGAACAGAAGACAAGGGGGGAGGGAAGGAAAATAATTAAATTCCCTACTAATGGGTCACTTAATTGAAATATCTTAGTATATGTATATTTTAATGAGAATTTTCACCATGTCATAGATATTATTGTAAATCTATTTTTCCTGAATATGAATTGAAGTGCTTTTCTTTTTGAGAATGATATAAAGATTTTAAAACTAGTTACATAATTATGTATACCTACATTAGCTGCAAGACCTCATGGTGATTAGGATGTCAATGGATTATTAACTTCACTGCTGTGCCATTGATTAAAATGAAGAAATGGGAGTGACTACCATTGAAGAGGCTGGTGGATAAATTATTACAAGGTGAACACTGGTGCCTCAAATAGCTGGAGATTATATATGTATATAGATATAGATATATCCAGTTTTCTTAATTGCTTATAGTTATATGTTACCTGGCAAAATGTGATCTGATAATGGAGGACCTCAGGAATCTGGATAAAATCCAGCTGCTATAAAATATAATCTGAAAACTTTAGTACCAAAGCTAAATAATATAAATACTATGTAATTTATGCATTTTCACAAGAGTACCACTACAACATGATTCATCCTGACATGTCATGAACTGGTCAAGTCAAATATAGCAAACAGTAACTGTAACAAGAAAAACATACTTAGTCTATATTGTGGAGAATTTTAAAGGATATGTTAGTCACTGTGAGATATATCTTTGTCCTGTGTAATGAGTACTGTAGTTTTTCCTTTGAATTCCATACTAAATTGGTTTCAAAATGTTCATTTTTTCCTACAAAAACAGCCATCCTTATTTCACAGGTTAATCTTATAAAGCAAAATATGCTTTAAAAAATTGTTCTGGTAAAGGCATGGCTGTTTATTTTCAATTATTTAAAGATAAAATATCACATTACCATATATTAAAACTAAACTAACATATTTTAGAAATTATTAAATTATAGTGGAACATAGCAAGAAGATGGGTGCAAATTATGAAAATGATATTATTAAAAGTAATACTCTTTATCACTCTTTGTAATCTTCTGGAGTGTAATTTTTTTTTCTAAAAAATCTATTGTCTTTAGCTTTTCCTATTATTCTTGAAGCTAAATTACTCATCTTTATAATATTTAAAACACCTTCAATATAGTTTTCTCTTATATTATAGGTATATAAATTTGGTTCTAATACTACGAATATTTTGGAATCTTTGAGGATATACTATGACAGGAAAAGCTATATCTAGTTTTGATATAAATTTAGTGATCAAATATAGTTGTCAAGCCATGTATGTAATATAGCAGTCAGTTGAAGTCCATGTAATCTTGCACAGAGACAGGCACAGGCACAGATACACACAAACATATTACAGCATAAAAAGCCATATCTCAGTACAGTGATCTTTCCCAAATTTTAGTGAATTCTTGGAAGTTTAAAGCTTCATGGCTTCTATGTTCTTGTGCTGTTGAAAATCTCTTGTGTTTTCCATTGTGAAATAATAATTCCTGTTTCCTCTCTCTGTCCTAACTTGAAATTCAGCCCCGTTTTCTTGTTTACACAGAAACAAAGCAAAATCTTTTGGAAAGCATTTGTATTTTCTGATGGTTTTAACCTAAAATTTCAGATTAAGAAGTTTATTTCACAGAAATATCAGCAATTTACAATTAGAAGCAGATATTTCCATATTCAAACAGCAGGAATTATGAGACACTTTTATCCATAAACACAGGCATAGACACATACAATATGCATTTTATGCAGAACAATTCACTTTTTCAACATAAGGCTTACTTGCAGAAGACATCCATGCATTTATTGAAAGCTTTGTAGAGTCAAAAGCTTCCAAATTATCTTTTCAAGAGCATCTTAGAGCAGATCAATTACTGTGATCAGACCCAGCAACACAAGCAAAAAGAGGAATACAAGGGTAGATGATGTTGGGAATGTCCAGACATAGGTAACAGTGAGATGACGGTAGAGGGAGCAGAAAGGATGTTCAGGGTAACTTCTCAGCAAAGAAGATGTATATATATATATATATATATATATATATATATATATATATATNTATATATATATATATATATATATGACTCCTAAAAATATCTGGAGTCATTACTTGCAGGAATTTTATTTTATTGTCAAGGAAATACAAATTTATTGATAATTTTAAAGCAATGTAATAATTAGTAATTTGCTCTCTTTTTTCCACTAATACAATGCTACCTTTATTAGAACTTAAGAAAAAGCTTAAGTAGCATATATACTATTTTGATAAGAAATATACGCCTTGCTTCAAAATACATTTTAAAAATAATTGTTTTGAGATGGTAATTTTTTTTTTCACAAAATCTAACTTTCATGGCCAGATGTTAATGCCATTCATATATGAAAACAGTGATTTCATTTAGAAGTCCACTTTAAAATAACTCAGGCTTCTGAAGATGCCAGGTGCCCTTTGAGAGGCTTCCTTAGTTCTTTCTGGAATGAGTTATTAAATGGAAAGCGAGCTCGAGCTATGAAAACTCTAAACTTCAAACAGATCTACAAAGGCAACATTTGCATAAAAAGCAAAGGAAAAAAAAATCTAAGCAGAAGTTTTCTTCCTCAACACAGTCTAGTGGCTTTCAAAATTTTTCTCATTTCACCAAAAATATGCTGAATTCCCCTAAATTATTATTTCTAGCACTCTATCATGAATTTTTTAGTTCTTTTATTTGGAAAAAAATATTCCACACATTCTTTTTATGTGATTATTTTTTTCAGGTAGCTTTAGGATTAGCAATGATAGAACCAATGTTATTAGCATAAATAACTTAAAGATAAACTTCATTCCTCATTCAAGTAAATATTTACATGAACTGAAACCGGGCAGCCTCTGAAAGCCAACTGCTGTAGCAACCAAATGTTAAAGTGTAGTTTGATCAAACTATATCTCAAAATCCATAGGTGCCAGGAGACAAGTCTATTCCAAGTTAGTTTCATTTTAGTGATCTGTTCTCCAGCACCTGTAATACCTTATGATCTTTAGTCTCTCTTCCTGGGTAGCACCTGTTAAAAAGATATGCCAAAATATAAATATTTCAACAGACAATAATGTCTGCCTTAGCCAAAAACTTAAGCTGTAATACAACAGCTGGCAGTAGAATTAGGGATCGGAGTCATTTGGCATGTTGAAATCTGCTTTGATAGAATATGCAAAGGCAGAACAGTGAACCAACTAAATGATCTCTCATCAGGGCCAAATTTCATGTTGGTACTGAATGGGATGGACTTATTTCCATTCCAGTAATACTAAGCAGGAGGAATTTGGGGGGAAAATATTTTTCATGCATTTTCATTCCAGGATGGATATCATTCCATCCTTTGCTCTATATATTTTGTTCCTCTGGTAATAAACATATTTACTATATTGTCCATTTCCTGATCATTTTTAGGTCTAAAACAAAAATGCATTTGGGAAATGTTTTCCTAAATAGTCATTCATACTTCACCTTGGAGATATATCCTGAGAGATGCATCCATAGGCAATTCTGTTATTGTGTAGACATCAAGTGAACTTACACAAACCTGAATGGGATAACCTAACATTGCACACCAACGCTATATATTATAGCTCATTGCTCCTAAACTTCATATGTATACTGCATGTTACTATACTATTATAGGTAACTGTAACATACTAGTATTTGCATAACTAAACATAGAAAATGGATAGTAGAAAATATGTTATAAAAGACATAAAAAAACACTGTACCTGTCTAAGGCAATTACCATAAATAAAATTTATAGGACTGGAAGTTCCTCTGATTGAGTTTGCTTTAGTCATCTTTGCACCAACTGTTGTGATCAAAGGACCCAACAAGATCAACCCAGAACAAATTCACAGTTTCAGAGGTTCACGCTATAGATAGCCAAGGTGAGGTAGAACATCTTGGTGGAAGGCTGTGGTGGAGGAAAGCAGCTCAGGAGATGGCAAGCAGGAAGCAGAGAGAAATTTCTGCTCACCATGGACAAAATGTAAACTCCAAAGGCATACCTCCTAGTAACTTACCTCCTTCAATCACTCCCTACCTGCCTATAGTTACTACCCAGTTAATCTACATCAGTGAATAATCCACTCATTGCAATACATATCTTATAATCAAATCATTTCACCTTAAAATTTTTATATTGTCTTAAACATGAGCTTTTGGAAGATATATCAGATGTAAACCTAACAGAGGCAGTGAATGAGTACTGCATGAATGTGAAAGCTTGGGATATACTGTGTACTACTGTGAACTTTACACAGATTGTACACTCAAGCTACACTGTATTTATTTAAAAATTTTCTTCAATAATCATTTAATCTTAGCTCACTCTAACTTTTTTACCCTATGATATGTCATTTTTGACTCTTTTATAAAAATACTTGGCTTAAAACAAAAGTATATCGTATAGCTGTAAAATAAAATCCGTTTCCTCTAAGCTTTTTTTTTTATTTTTAGAATTTTCTGTATTTTTGCCATTTGAATTTTTGTAAAACACCGACTGAGACACAAACATGCACATTCGCCCAGATCTCCACAGGGTCATCAATATCACTGTCTTCTGCCTGTAAATTTTGTCCCTATTGAAAGGTATTCAGGGCACTCACAAGGAGCTGTCATTCCTATTAACAATTTATTTTAAAAAAATTACTTACTGGAGCACTTGGCCGAGACTCCTCCTGAGAGGCATTACTCCTTTCAAAAATGTCTATGGATATATAATTACGTCTAGATATTCAGAGATTATATAAAATTTTAAAAAATGTCTATGCAATTTTCTTGGTTTATTTCTTTTTATCACCATAAATTTGCTTATAGTAGATAATGCACCATGAATATTCCCCTCTACTAATGAAAACCTTTTGGGTTGTGGTCCATGTTTTCAACATCTTTAAGGAATTTACTGAAGTTTGCAACAGAATCTGTTAATCCTTTCCCATGGATTTTCTTGGGAGTTCTTCATATTTTTCTTCTTCATCAGTTTCCTTTTCCTTGCCTCTCCTTTTTATGCATTATTGCTTTAGTTTCAACTCCTCACTAATCAATTCCTTAGTAACCACCTCGAAGATTCCTCAATTTCATACTTATCTACCCTCATGTTCAAGTGGTTTACTAGCTCAATCATAGTATTGTTGATTTTTACAATCTCCTCTTCTTTGGCAATTTCACTGAATGCATAGATGAATCTTTGGAATATCTTTTTCCATATGCCATGTGGTGATATTGTAGTCCTTCCAGATCAAATTTGTGTGTTTTTAGTGTCTTGCTTATTTTTAGCAATAGCCTGGGGAAAGGTAACCTCAGGCAGGAGATTATAAAAGTTGTGATAACTCCTTGATTCATTGGTTCATTCAAAGAGGTGATATTTGGGGGGAGAAACACCATTTTGATGTAGGTATGAAGATCACCAATAAAAGGAGGATATATGGGAATATTAGCAACAAAAACCAAAATCTTGAAAGGTGTGATATTCCCCACACATACTTCTCTGTTTCACTTGAAAGAAAGCATTTCTAGAGGGCATGGATGAGGAGCTGGGTCATCCATGGCTTTCTATTGCTCCTAGAGGACACTCATGTTTGTGGTTGAAAGACCTGAAGTTCTCACTGGGACCAGATCACAAACAGTTTTAATATATAGCCTACAACATTGCTCCCAAGCAAGATTCTCATCCTGTCCTTAAAAGCCGTGGCACCTGGCTTGACTTAGCTCCTTATGGATAAAAGTATTTTCAGGCATCCCTTTGCAGAATAGGGAGGTTTCATCAAAGGGAAGATTTTCTCTGACAAGGGATTTTTTTTCCTCCACAATCAGCTTAACTAGAGTTGCTAAAAATTCTTCAGCCGCCTTCACATCGGCACTCACAGACTCTCCACTCTTTTCACATTGTGTGATGAATAATGATTCTTGAGTCATTTAAACCATCCAGAGCTGGTAGTAAATTCAACATCAGAATCAGGTCCAGCCTTTTAGAATCAAAAACAAGCTTTTTTGCCTTGGCCATGAGCCTCAGGGTTCTGTGAGGGATAAGCTCCTGTGTCTGTTCTTCAGTCCAGATTGTTAGGAGTTTCTCCATATCTGATATTGGCCCTTTTTGAGTTTTGGTTAATCTCATGGCCTTCAATGAGGCAGATTCTTTAACACCTTCTGTCACTTTTTCTTGTTTTTCAAGATCTTAGGTCTGGTGGCATGGGACATGACTGACAGGTAAGTAAAAGCCATCACTGATGTTCTACCATCAAAGTCCTTACTCAAATTTAATTTCACGTCTAGTAAAATCACTTGATGTGACCTGACTGACAACATTAGCTGTGAATTTGATGTGCTTAGAGGCCATGATGAACAATACAGCTAAGATTAAATGAAGCACAAGAGAAAATGATGCTATCAAGAGACTCAGAAAACGTGGGATGTCTGAGGCTGTTGCCCCAAAACACAGCATACTATTTTACCTCTTTTCTTTAAATAAGTAGAAAGGATATTCCATAAAATAACTGTAAAAGTTCACATAACTTAAACACATAATCGAGTTCACATAACTTAAACACATAACTTAAACACATAATCGAGTAACATGGTCATTTCTTATCAATTGTTATGCACTTTACATAATCATGTGTTATCCCTTTATATTGTGGCAACATAGTAGGTCTATTGACCCTAGCCCTACCACAAATACATTGGAAATGTGTTGTCCTATACTGTTATGATGATTTCATCACTGGGTGATAGGATTTTTTCAGCCTCATTATAATATTATAAGGCCATTGTTATGTGTGCAGTCTTTTGTTGATCAAATGGCTATTCAGCATGTGACTTTAAATACATTTGTCTAATGTAGTTCTTTGCCTTTGCAAAAGACTTCTGATAAATTAGTAAGATTAACAATCTCTACCAGTAAATACAACAGATTATAGATTTTTGAAACTAGAACAGACTTTTAAATCATTCTGTCCAATGATGGGGAAATTATTCTAGGATGGCATCTAGGATATATGAATGGGCCAGAATGACCCAGAGGGCGCAATTAAGGTTCTGGAACCACCACCATCACATTAATCAGGATAACTTCATTTATGCCTGCATATCACGAGCTGTCCTTGGGCTGTGTATGTGGACTATTGCACGTAGAAGCCAAATGAGGGGACAGGTCTGGCACTGCAAGCTCCCTGTCAGGGACTGATTACATGATGCAGGTGAGCCTCCCCCTCAAGCTCTAAGATCCCACACAGCAACTGAGATGGGTGTGACCTGCCAAGATGTCAGTCAATCTGCTGAACAGGAGGCATCACCAAGCAAGACTCTGCCCTTGAAACTTTATCCCTGCCTTTGATTTCCCCTTTATAAAATAAACCAAATGCGGGCTCAGGCCCTCTCTCCTTCCCTTGTGGAAACATGACCCTTTAAAAACTAAAAACTATTCTATGTTTTGTGATTTTTCATCGCCTTCTTAGCTTAATGTTGCATCCAGCCTGTTTAAACTCAGTTTGTCTCGTCTGCATGGGTCACGGCCGACATCTGTTTTTTTTTTTTTAAATTGTTTTCTACATACTGTCTTGTAGAAATATTTTTAAAAAGATATCTATAGCTAAACATGTTTTATATTGTCTATCATTGAATTTGAAAGTCGTGGGAAATGAGAATATCTGATATAGATTTCAGTTACATTGACTTCAAAACTTGGTGTTTAGTGTATATTTTTCTTTTTGTTTTTAAAGAAATTTATTTTCCCTGGCTTTCTGTTATAGCTAATGACCTATCTTCACTTCAGTATCCCTTTGGAAGTTTCTGCCTTGTCACTTTTACCTTGCACATTCTCCAAAGTAGAAAGTGCCCATCTCTAAACCATCTTCCATATTATTCTGTGGAGGTATCTGTGAAGTATTTTGGACCAACTTAAGTCTCACACCCACCAATATCTGAACTGGAGAAAGGTCGGTTCTTCTCAAAATGTGTTCATGAATCACCTGAGGGCTACCAACTGCTCTGACTAGTCTGAAAGCAGAACTGGAGCTTGTATCAGGAGGAACATCGCCTGCATCACTGACCATAATGAGTTAGGTTGTATTTTTCTTTTTCAAAGATTTCTTGATTCTGTTGATTTCCATTATGAAGCAAGCTCCTTGTGCCTTAGTGTATGTCAGAAGTGCATCCAATATTTGAGCTTGGCAGGACCAAATAAATGATAGTGCCAGTGGACAGTGAAAGGTTAGCTTCATAAAGGAATAGGAAAAAAGAGAAAGTTACTCAGAAGACAACTATATCCCCAATTAACCACACATATGTCCAATAAACAAAAAATCAATCAATCTCAAATAAAATGTAGGATCATGTAATAGAAACTTTAAAACCATATATTTTAATAAATCAATGTACCCTGAGGAGGAGGTAATATCATTTCTTTGTTGCATAGTTTATGTTTACTTTTCTTTTTCTTTTCTTTATCCCCCATGCTGTAAATTAAACTCAGGGGTGTTACACCAGTGAGATGAGAAAACCCAGATTCTGTTAAGTTCCCAAAGCAGCATAATGACATATATATTTGGTAAACCAAAACTCAAGGTCTTTTCATTATAACAAAATAAACTGGAGTAACCACTATTTATCAGGGATTTGCAGAACAAGAGTGGAGAGGGTGGGGGGAAAACAGATAAAACATGCTATGGAGTGGAGAGTTAAACTAAGTCTTTCAGTATTAGCCAGATTGTTAAGATGAAGAGTATGGCAGTGGTGGAAGAAACGTGATGGTCTTAGAAGCCTCCGGTTCTATCTTTGTCAAACCAAAATGTGCACCAGACAAAGAGGCAAGGGAGACTTTACTTTGATTTTTGAAAAAAGGGAAGGGGACTGAACTCAATTCCACTGAAACAAAAGACCGAAGGGTTTTAGCACTGAGGTGAGCTAGTGGAAAAGTACTAGGGGGTGTTAAGATGGGGGTTCGTCAATGGATGTTGATGCATGGAGTTACTCTTAACTTGCAGATGTTTTTCTCTGGGATTAGGCCATCTGTGCTTGCTAAATTGCCCTTACCCAAAGGAAAAGTAAATTGTCTTCTATCTTCATGACATAAAGTAGTTTTGCAATGGGGAGCATTATTTTATAACCACAGAAAACCTCCCACCACAGAGACTGGGTGATGGGGTACCATCTGTTTTGATGTATATATTTGAAAAAGATGGTTCCTAAATCCTTTAGGAAGGTAGTTGCTGGGTTGTAAAACATGAAAAAAAAAATGTTTATATGCATTTCAGAAGGGCAGAGAAAGGATGTTTAATGACAAGATTTTTTATTTTTTAAAAGGAAGTCAGATCTTTATAGTAAAAGGGAAATGGATCTAAAACTCAGTCAGAGGTTCCCTTTGTCCTTCTAGATGCTTCAGTTACTGGGTATGTTGAAAACATGAAGACCTCTGGTCCCATTCCCAAAGTTTCTGATCTTGTGTTGCAGTGTGTCTTCATTGATTCCATCTGCCTGCTAAACATGTTGTTTTCCAGTAAATGAAATCCTAGAACAAAAAATAGAATGAACTGTACTCTTAGACATGCTTCTTATTTCAGCCATCTGAAGCAATATTCAGGCACCAGAAGGACAGCTGCCCAATTTTTTCTTTGGCACAGACCCTAGGAACCTGACCAGGAGCAAAATATTGAATGCAGGAAAAATATATGTTAGCTTCTCTCCATTTCTCTTTTCTGTAATAAATAATGTGATATAACTGACATTCTAATTCTAGTTTCATGGATGTTGCAATAGTAGAACTTACCCCTAAAGTATTACAGTTTGCTGAGCATCTCTCAGTCTTATCCTTGGTATGTTCTATTGTTTTTAAATCTTCATCCAGATTTTAATTGGAAATTAAAAGGCTGTGTAGGTCATTATCCAGACCTCATTTTAAATATAAATTATTTCTATCATCCTTATCTGACCAGCAAATAGGGTCTCTGGGAAACTATTTTTCCCTCTTCACTGTTCTTTGGTCTTGCTCTAAATTAAAAGCTGAGGAACAGATTACTGAGGACAGGCCATCTTTTTCTTTATGCCCAGCAAGGTTTCAGAGGATATAATTCTCAAAAACTGAAATGGATCTTCCCCTCTGTTGCATAGTTTATTTTTACTTTTCTTTTTCTTTTTCTCTTTCTTTTCTTTATCCCCCACTGTAAATTAAACGGAGGGGTGTTACACCACTGAGCTGTATCCCCATCCCCCCCTTTTTTGCAAGGGTACCAGGGATTGAACTCAGGGGCACTGAACCACTGAGCCGCATCCCCAGCCCTATTTTGTATTTTACTTAGAATTAGTGTCTCACTGAGATGCTTAGTGCCTTGCCATTGCTGAGGCTGGCTTTGAACTTGTGATACTCCTGCCTCAGCCTCCTGAGCCGCTGCAATTACAGTTGTGCACCACTATGCCTGGCCCCATCCCTTTTTAATTCTTAAATTTTGGACAGGGCCTCCTTAAATTGCAGAGGATGGCCTCATAGGTGTGATCTTCCTGCCTCAGCCTCCTGAGTAACTGGAATTACATGTGCCAGCATGTCTGGCCTTTGCTATGTAGTTTCTAACTCTTTACATAATTATTCTGTGAATAATAGAACACAATTATAAGTCATCATTGACCAAAAGCTGCTCAAGAAAAATACAAACCTTCAAACACATTGTTTCCAGAGTTCTTACTACTTCTATCTTCTAATATGAGGTAATCAAAGCCACAATAGGATATCATCTCACCCTAGTAAGATCAGTGTTAACCAAAAAGATTAAAGATTACAAGTGCCGGCAAAAAAGTGTAGCACAGGGAATCTTTGTACACTGTTGGTAAGTTAGTGCAGTCATTAGAGAAAATAGTTTGTATATTCCTTTAAAAATTAAAAATAGAAATACAAATGATCCAGCAGTTCCACCTGTGGTATATATCCACAAGAATTCAAACTTTATGTCAGAAAGACATCTGCACTCCCATGTTCATTGTGACACTATTCACAATAGTCAAGAAATAGAAACAATCTAAAGGTTCATCAAATGATGAATGGATAAAGAAAACTGGTATGTATGTATAATGGAATAAATACGATTCAGCTATGAAAAGAATGAGATCCTGTCATTTTTGACAAAATGGGTGGAGATCCTTATTTTAAATAAAACAAGCCAAACACAGAAAGCCACATACTATATGATCTCACTTATAAGTGGAATCAAAAACTTTTGATTTCATAGAAGTTGAGTGTAAATGGTGGTTACCACAGGGGAAGCAGGAAGACAGAGGAATGCAGAAGTAGTGTACTAAACTGCAGTTAGGAACAGGAAGTACTGGTGAGCTGTTGTATAATAGGGTGACCATGAATTTAAAAAAAAAAATGTGCTATACATTTCAAAAAGCTAGAAGAAAGAATTTTGTAAGTTTTTAACCATAAGAAGTGATAAATGTTCTAGAAGACAGACATATTTAACTTGATTTAAGCATAATACAATGCATACATCTATCAAACATCATATGCTATTCTGTTAGTATTAACAATTAAATTTTTATGTACCAATTAATCAAGAAATGTAATCAAAAGAATTTTCGAAAGAATTCCTATCTTCATTCTATGTATAATTGACTATGCTGCCCATTGGGATCTACAAATATATATTCTACAATCTACACATATGTTAATAGAAATAAAATTAAAGCTATGATATATGATTATGGCCAACATTAAAAGTAATAAACAGGACTGAAATGAGTGATCTAGATAGCATAGATCCTATGTTTTGAATAAAAAACAGAAGCCTGGAAAGTAATACAGCATAATTTTTTCTTTCTCAGGACTTGGTATAATTTCAACATTTTATCTCCATACATTGTAAGCATATGTACAGAAATGTAGTGCTTAGTAGTAGCAATCTGAGTAATTTGGGAACTTTCAATAGATCAAGGATAATTACTATACATGCATACACATACACACAATTAAAGTAGTGAAAACATCTGCCTTTTCTCACAGTCATTATATTTTTAGAATAAATTATCTTCTGATATTTCAAAGCATTTGAAGATGGAGGTGCTCTGCTTAATAGAGTATGACAGCTAAAGAGAACATCTACGGATGAATTGTCAATTTACAAAAAGGGAAGCCAATGTATAATTCACACAGAATACATTAAACAAAAGCATAATGCTATCTCAGACCCTCATGTTCACCATCGATGATTTTCCCACATCCTTTGAATATCGTAATTTAAACACTAGGAAACCAGAAAGTAATTTCTAAAGCACAAAGGCATGTTAATATGTGACCATCAGTATCTGTGAACCAGAGTGTTTGGATGATTTAATGTAGTGTTTCTCAAATTATATTCTGATACCACCTGCATTGGAGTGATCTAGGATGACTCTTAAAATATAATTTCCAGGATGTACCAGAGACTGAATTTTTCACCACCTCCCTAAGTGATTTTCAGGTTTAGAATGACACTGAAATTGGATTGAGTTTACATTAGTGTTTCATTAGAATTCTAAATGCTGTAAGTCACTTTCTCATTCATTATTTCAACATTTGAATAATCACAACATTTTCAATAAGTAGATGCTTTAGTTTTATCTACACAGAGCTACAAGAAGCCAAAGACTAAATGAAAATTTTAATACATGCTAGTTAGTTTTCTTAGTTGGTCCTGCACTCGTGTATTAGGGGGCAGAAGGTGTCAGGTTAATCTTTTAGTATCTAAAAATACCTATGGCAATACTTGTGTTTATTTTGTTTCCAGCTACTTACTGTATTTAGTTTAAGAACTTGTTTTTTTTTTCAGTGTGTTGAATGCATTCTACTGTCATGTATAACTAATTAGAACAAAATTTTAAAATAAATAAAAAAGAGCTTGTTTTTTTAAAGAGTACATGATTGATACTCTGTACATGAATATGAATAAATACAAAAAGTATTTTACAAATACACATCTTAAAGTCAACCATATTTAAAATGTTTTTGAGAAAAGAGAAAAGTAGATTCTCTAAGTTATTAAATAAATGCTCTAATTTATTAAAATGTACTTTTTAAAATTACTTACATAACATTGCACATTTTGCAAGAGGGGATAATTAACTTTAATCTTTGCTGATTCTATAATCCATGTTGTTGAGATGAGCATATTAGTAGAAAATGTAATTAAAATTCAAACAGGATACCAATAAGCCTCAGGTTCCAGGTTTACTTTATACACAGATCAGTGAGACTTGACAAATGCAAGAAAGTCATAAGTCTATGACTTTAAAAGTACATAGTCTATCAATATGTAAGCTTTCTCTATGTACATTTACAAAGTTCTCATCATTTTGCTTTGAGACCTTGGACAAAGCCTAAGTTTGCAATGTCTCAGTATTTCTCTTGTAATGTGGGAGTCATAAGTACTTATGCTGGTTGTGAGGATTAAATAAATGACTCAAACACACACACACATAAAAATAAATAAATAAATAAAGAGTACATAGTCTGAATACATGTTCTATATGATCAGAAAAGTGCTAAACTTTCTTCCCGTAAATTGTGAAGTTAGGAGTAACTACTAATATAAAATTCCTGTTAAGTTTTTGGCCAGAATGTGCATAAACCAACAGGACAAATATCAAATGAGAAGGGAAAATCATAGGTCAAAATCACTAATAAATATACATATTTCTAAGTAAAATATTAGAAAACTAAATCCAGTAATGCCTTAACACAAATATTATTAAAATTTATACACAACCATAACTTTCATTAAGGCTTAACTTTAAGGAAGTTGGATTTTTCAATTTTAGAGCATTAGTCAATATAATAAAATAGAATAATTTGAAAGGGCCCCAGTTTGCTATAAAATTAAAATTGAAGATATACAGACAGACCTGAAGAAATGAAAATAAATTCCATTCTTCATGAGAAGATTGAATATAAAAATGCCATTTGACAAAGGGAAAAAATAATATCGTGTGTAGATTATAGTATAATACACACACACACACACACAAGCAATTCTAACTAGAATTCCGACACTCCTTTTTTTATTTTTAAGAGTTAAGTAGACTAAAATTCATATCCAAATGAAGATAAATGCACAAAAAATATCTAAGAAAACAATGAAAATGAAAATAGAGGGCAGGATTCTAACTTTAGAACAAAGTGCTTTATTAGGTTAAATTTAGAATGAGTAAATGGTTCCATATTACAAAAAAGAGAATGAAAAGAAATTATGTATTTGACTTGACTACTGACTCAAATAGGTGCCCCCCTTTTTTAGAATTGATGATGCACAAGACACATGATATTCCCAGTTTATTTAGCTGTATCTAGGATGGGGCTATGGATAGAGCTCCCAGTGAATCAGTAGTTGCAACAGGAGACATCACAGCTTGCCAACCTCACCTTCCTGACCCTCCCACACCAGGGAGCACATTTCAGTTGCTTAGAAATCAGGTTAAATCTTCCAAGGAGCAATTCAATTCTGAGAAGTTATCTATTTTGTGTTTCCTGATTAATCTCTTACTAATACTTGTCCCGGCTTTTCTGGAAATATTTGCACACTTGATTTGCTCCAATTGCTGCTACAGCTTACCATTAAGGCACTTCACTAGTAATATTTTTGATAAAGGTACAGTTTGAATATTTCACATTTACCTTCTTTCATCACATATGAGATAGCTGTGTTACAAGAAAGCAAATCCAGTAACAGACATCAAGACAGCCCTAGATCTAGGACAGTTTTTCCCAGTGGTTGTGCTATTGTCTTGTATGTCTGGATTATTATTTGTTGAGGTGAGAGGTGGGGGTTGTTTTTAGCATTGTAGGACATTTAAGCAGCATCCATACCTCTATCCACCAGGTTTTGATAGATACAAACATCCAGAGACATTCTCAAGCATCCTCAGGAGAGGTGGAAGTGGGGCTGAAGTGAATGCTTTGTTTGTGAACCACAGGTTTAGCAAAAGATTTCTGTTAACTCTTTACCCTTACATGTTATAACAGAAGATAACATTTGAAAAAGGTAATAGTTTAGTTCAGGAGAAAAAGGATGGATGCCTTAATAAATTTTGATGTCTTAACTGGATGTCCATCTGGAAAAAGTAAAAGTTAACTCATTCACAGTGTAAAGTGATGCACGGAGATAAATCAAATAATTAAATATTAAATTATAAAAAATTAAAACACTAAGAAATACAGGTAATAACATGCAAAATAAAGGGAGTCCTACAATAAACCCCACTTTTATTATAATCATAATGCACAAATTAAAATAATAAATAAGTAGAAGGGAGACCAGTAGAGTAGAAAATAAAAAAACATTAAAGAGAGGAAGTGGGGCAAGGGGAAGTCCTGGGGAATGAAATGGAGCAAAGTATGTTATATGCATATATGAATGTGTCACAATGAACCCCAACATTGTGAATAATTCAATGCATTAATAAAAAACAAAAAAAATTAATATTTCAACCTAGAAAAAAACAGATAATATTTTGTTAGATAGATAGACAGATAATGGATGAGATAAATATATCACCATTGAAATTAAGACTAGAAATTCAGATGCCATGAGAAAGAAGATGGACATTGATGACATTAACATATTTCCAACAGCTCCAGAGGCTGATCAAGAGTTCAAAGCCAGCCTTAGCAATGTCGAGGCACTAAGCAACTCAGTGAGACCCTGTCTCTAAATAAAACACAAAATAGGGCTGGGGATGCAGCTCAGTGGTTGAGTGCCCCTATGTTCAGTCCCTGGTTACCCCACCCCAAAAATCTGACATGCCAGAGTATATAATACACAACACTTGTAGTAAATGAAACTATGAATAAAATACTAACAATATTGGCAATAGATAAGGAGTTAATGTATATAATATATAATTAACTACAATAAACTAAAAAAGTACAAGCTATAGTAAAGGAAAAATTATGAATAAGACTTTTGTAGCAAATTCAAAAGGCTAACAATTTTATTAACACATGTCTAACTTTTTCAGTAGTTGCGCAAAGGCAAATAACAAAATATTACTTATAATTTTCAGATTGTTAAAAATTAAAACAGTAATAAAAATATATTACTGCTGTTGCTTTATAGGATCAGATCTTGATTGCATTGAAATAATGAAGGTTTTCCTTAACATGACATTAAAAAATGGAGATAATCATGGTACAACTTATTAATTTTACTACACTTAATTTAAAAGGTCTATAAAACTAAGGCAACAAGAAAAAAAAAGTTAAAAATAAGCTATGGATTGAAAAAAGATATTTACATAAAATTCCATAATAATAAAACAGGTTGGTATTTAGAATTCAGTAATGTATACGCAAGTCAAACAGAAGTAGATATCAAATTCCATAGAAAAGCTAGCAAATAGATAAACAGCTAATAACACAGATAAGAAATCTTTAATGGCCAGTAACAATAGTAGCGACAGGGCTGGGGCTATGGCTCAGTGGTAGAGCGCTTGCCTAATATATGTGAGGCACTGGGTTCGATCTTCATCATCACATAAAAATAACTAAACAAAATAAAGGTATTGTGTCTATTTGAAAAAAATTAATAGAGGCGGTCACTTTTTTAATAGGTAAGAATATGGAAATTAACAGAAGGTAGCAAAATATTTTTCTCCTGTTAAATTGCCAAACATTTAAAAACTCTTATGATGCCTAGTAAGATGTGATGCTGTGAGAAAACTTAAACACATTACTTATTAAAGTGAATTTTCATAACAATTTATGAGACTAGTTTGACAATACACAGTAAAATTGAGAACAGAGAGCCTTCAATATCCATTAACTCCACTGGTCTAGTATACATCTTAGAGAACAATTTACATATCTGCACAAAGATACAGGTAGAAGGATGTTCATAATCGTGAACTTATAATAGAATTTAAATAGTTTATCATTATCTATCTGCAGTGAGTATTAAAAAATTCATTTATTCATATACTAGAATATTTTATATCTACACTATACATAATCATATATGTTTGATACAAATCAATCATGTATCAAGAAATTCTTTAAAATATGAGTGATTAAAGAAGTTGCAAAATATCATACCATTATGTAAACTAAAATCTTTTTGATATATACTTATGCAGGATGAACATGATTTTCAGCTTCAAAATATGTATTGGTGGTGCCACTAACCAATTGCTTTTGAAAGAGATGGTAATAGAATATACATAATATAAATATTTATATTTATTCTGAATATTTATCATTTTAACTATTTTTGAACGCAACCATTTGCTTTGATAGAGTTTTATCCCCAAGATCCTAGCTGTTGGTAGCTTGGTGTTTTGACTTATAAATAGCAAAGTAACCATACAAGCTACTGGAAATAATTAAAGTCCTGTCTCCCTTTCTGACAAATGCCTATAAGCTGTATGTAGAAATCCAAGTCACTGAATGATCAAACACACTCAACACAAATCAAGATCTCATCCAAGACAAAAAATTGTTAATGGCTAGAAAAGGACAGTAGCACAGATGTAGCACCAAAGCATTGGTCACTCGAAGGAATCCAAGTCATCAGTTCAGTTCAAAAGCAGCCATTCTTTCTGCCCTGGAAAATGTTTGGTTTCAGAAGAATGGAGGAGATCTAAGGAAGTTTGGAGTAAAAGTAAGAGAAATGAAAGATACTCCTGATTTTTGTGATTTGGGTTTCCTGGGGTTTATACTTCATCATGCATTCAGGTTGAGAGCCTGCATGACTTAACTTTTTTTCTTTAACCAACTTTATCCCACGAGGTAGTCATTCCAAATTTATTTATAACAAGCAACCCAAACATGCAAAATGTATTCTACTAAATACCTGCCTCAGTAAGGAAATTTCCTGGTTATCTTCATGCTAGGAAATGCTGTCCTATTGATGTTCACATGATCAGCTTTCAGTGATGTCTGTGACAGTCAGCCTCTCATGTCCCTAAGGAATGGAGAACAAGTTCCACATCTTCTGCCAACACTTCTCTTTTCACTGTATCACATAAAAGTCACACATACAAACACTGGCAATAGATTTTCTAAGTTCATATCTAGCTCACTGCTTATTAACTATATGACATTAGGCAAGTTGCATAATTTCTGAAAGACTCAGTGTCTCATGTGTGAAGTAACACTAGTATTAAGTCCAAAATTATTCATGACTAAATGAGCCACTCTTGTAAAATCCCTTTTCCCTTATATTTTGCAAGATATATACACAAACCATAGTATTCTAGCTACAATGGAGAAATTCTGTTTATTTCTCTCACGGATGTAGGCTCATTTAGAATAGCAACTTACACATTGTTAGGCACTCATTACAATTTTCTTGCTCGTATAAATGAGTGAGTGAATGAATGAATATAGCTGATTTTCTTACTGGTTCTTGGTATTATGTGAATGTGTTATGTGTTATGTGCATACCTGTGTGTATGCTCATGTCGCCTGAGCTTCAGGCATACGTGCTCAGGACTTGATCATGGATAGTGGTTCTGTTAGCCTTCCGGGTGGACAGTCTTCCTCATTGATCTTCAAGCTAAAATTGCAGGAGACTTCAATCTTTTTACACTGCAATGGCACTAAACTCATTCCCCCATGCTGTTTCTCAATGATACACAAATGTCTGTCACATTTTTAACTTACAATAAGAAAAAATAAAATGAATTTTGCATTTTTCAACTCTTTTTTGCAGTCGGTGTTGTTTATCCCCTGCTTACCTGGAAAAAAACTTTAAAACACTGGAGTGACACATAAAGTAGTTTTTTTCTTTGTTTCACAAAGTCTAGAAATAAAACCCAATTAATTAATAGCCATAGATTTTTAAGCTGAATTCAGAAGATTGATTAACAGGTCAGGGTTTTTGTAACTGAGAGCAGGGAACTTTTGTTGGACCTTTTGGTGGGCAACTAGATAGAACAGGCCTTATTTTGTTACTCTGAGGTGGGGATGAGGGTGGTATTTTAGATGGGTACCAGGAGAAGTAGTGATGGTGAAATGTGTCAACAGAGTATCTGGTCTCTTCAGTGCTAAAAAAAAAAAAAAAAAATAGGAGCAGGCTAGACCACAGAGAGTGGACTTGAACTAAGAAGTTAATTAATGAGCTAAACCAAATAAGTAGTGTACCTATGACAACCACATAACTATGAAGTACCTGTTCTGTTTAAAGGTTGTAATTGGTGATCCCAGTGAAAAAATGTTGACTTCCACAGGAGATCACAAAAGCAGATTTTAATATACCAAGAACAACTAGAGGTAAACATTATACAGACTCTATCTTAAAATGTAATCTTTCAGGTCATCTTAAATCTACTTCATTTTTATAATGTAAACAGAAAATAAAAACCAGATGGTATGTTTTTAAAATCAGAGGATTTAAAAAAAATAAATGCATTATTCTTTTAATTTTTTTATTTGTTCTTTTTAGTTATATGAAAGTACAATGTATTTTAACATGTTATACATACATGGGTGGGACTGGAGATCATCATACTAAGTGAAATAAGCCAATTCCCCCAAAAACCAAAAGCCAAATATTCTCTCTGATATATGGATGCTAACACACAATAAGGGCAGGTGGGTAGAAGTTCACTGGAGTAGACAAAGGGGAATGAAGGGAAGGGAGGAGGGATGAAAATAGGAAAGACAGTAGAATGAATCAGACATAACTTTCTTCCATTCATATTTAAATGCACAATCAGTGTAACTTCATATCATGTACAACCACAAAAATGAGGGCACTTTTATGATAGAATCCTTGATGGAGATTAACAGCTTTCTATAGCTTCTGCATATGGAGATTCAAGATGATATTATTTAAAACATTTGTCTTTTTAATAGCTAGATACCATGGGTATTTTTCACTCTCAATTATCAAAATACCTTTATACCGTAATATCAGATCCTGAAAGGGTTGTTTTGCAATTTATCCATTCAGTTCAATGCATTTACTGATAGAACTTACCTATACAGCCTGCCTTTGAATGGCTGATGGCTGTGGCCCTAGTGTATTCAGTTATTGCTCTAATAAAACTCCTGAACATGAAACATTTCTATTGCTATAAGGTTGAGCATGGTGCAACAATGAGGGTATTCTAAATCTATGTTCTAACGGTAACAAGAGTTTCCATGAAAACATTTCTTTCGACATTATCTGGCAAAAAGAAACACTATTTAAGTAAGAAATATCAGGAATTATAACTCTAGAAGATTAGTATGTAATTCAGTTACAAAGTCAATCAACCATAAGTCATAAATCCCTGAGAAAACAAGCTTAATTAGTTTGGGTGCATGCCTCATGAAACTACTTGTCAGGAAACTTAATTAATTTTATTTAATAAAAACAATAAAATAAAGCTTAGATTAGAAGCAATAAAAAATTCCTGCTGCTATTGGACATTAATAGTGTTTGTTAACACGTATGACATAGAATATTTTATTTCAGGATTATGCTTTGGTAACCCATAGTTAATATTACTGAAATCTCTGTCTAGTTACTATAATCAAATCTCTTCTTTCTAGCAATCTTGCTTCATGCTATGTAATCAGTGAGAGAAAAATTCTCCTTGGAAATTATTATTTGAAATACAGTTGATCATTTAATACATGAACTACCCTTCACTCAAGCCCTCTTGAGGAAACACAATTCTTTAGGACATTTCAAATTGAGGCTGCAATTCTCTTCTATGATCTGATCCTGTCCTGTCTGTCTGTCTATCTATCTATCTACAATCTATTTATCTATTTGTTTGTACTAGGGATTGAGCAGAGGAGCATTTTACCACTAAAACGCACCCACATCCCTTTTTATATTTTTATTTTGAGGTTTTGCTCAGGGTTTCGCTGAGTTGCTTAAAACCTTGCTAAATTGCTGAGGCTGGTCTGTAACTTTTGATTTTGCTGCCACAACCTCCCAAGCCTCTGTAATTACAGGCATTGCACCCCCATGCTGGACTCCATACTACTTATTCTGTGTCAGTGTATCACTGTTTATCCCAACGGATTTTAATCTTGGTAAAATAAAAATCAGTTTAAAAACATAGGAAAACAATTTTGAAATTTTGTGAAAAAAAATAAACCCTCACTGTATTTTTTTCTGAAAGAGTCAGATTGCATGATCATAATTAAATAATCTAATGTTTTTTAGAAATTAAGCCCCATTGTTAAAAATTAAAGCATTATTGGCCAGGTAAAATGGCACATGCCTGTAACCCCATCAATTCAGGAGGCTGAGAGAGAAGGATCACAAGTTTAGAGGATAGCTTTAGCAAATTGTGAGACCCTCAGCAGATTAATGAGACCTTGCCTCAAAATAAAAATATAAAAATTAAAATTAAAAGGACTGGGGATGCATCTCAGTTATAAAGAGCACCAGGGTTCAACTTCTAGTACCAAAATGTACCATTCTGGCCAATGATTTAAATGTGCCAGGAAGGCATATTTATCACATTTTACAAGCACTGACGAAGATGGAAATCTAAGACATTTCTGGAAAAAGTGGGCAAGCCCTAGAAATGGTCATTTTATCTTATATGAATGCTAAAATATCATATTCATGTGTCCCAAACTTTATTATAAATTGAACTCCACTCTTAAATGTCTATAATTCTCACCAAATTTAGAAATTTAACACCATAGGCCCAAAGAGGAAGTAAAGTATGAATAATTACTTAAGTTAGAAAAATTACTTACAGAGTGAATTATATAACATTGCAGAATTATATAGGGACATATGTAAAGCTCTGGAAAATAACTGGCAAAGAATAATAATTGATAGAATATTGTGAAAAAAGGTATAAAAGAACAGCAGAATATTTAAAATATCATCTTTCTTAGAATACTTAACAGGTTAAGACTTATGAAATTGCTTCCTTTTGCAAATTAAGACTTTTGAATATTGGAAATGTGAAGCCATTCAACTTAAGAATTAGGTACCATAGTGTGTATAATGTTATCAAGAGAAGAATTTCTCTTTTGTCAATTAAATATTGTTTCAAAATTATTTAGGGGGGGGTAAAAAATAAAATAATCCCGAATTTGATAATGTTTAAAACTGAGAAAAGGGAGAAATATATCGTTATGGCTTGCTTGTGTGGTGTCCCCCAAAGGCTCACGTGTGAGAAAATGAAAGAAGGTTCAGAGGAGAAATAATTGGGTTGTGAGGGTCTTAACCCAGTCAAGGAATTAATCCCCTGATAGCTATCAGGGGATTAACTGAAGTGGTAGGGTGTGACTGGAGGAGGTGGGAATGTGGGTGTGGCTATGGGGTATATATTTGTATCTAGTAAGTGGAGACCCCTTTTCTCTGCTTCTTGATCATCATGTGAGCTGCTTCCCTCCTTCACACTCTTCTGCCATGATGTTCTGCCTCACCTTGAGCCTGGAGGAATGGAGCCTGCTGTCTATGGATTGAGATCTCTGAAACTATGAGCCCCAAAATAATCTTTTCCTCCTCTGTAATTGTTCTGGTTGGGTCTTTTAGTTGCACTGGTGAAAAAGCTGACTGAAATTTATATTCTCAACATTTCACACCCAGGATGACTCATTTTAAATATGTCAGATCCTGTTACTCCTCTACTCAAATCTCCCTCAGATTAACATTTCACTCAGATTGATTAAATTAATTTATTAAATCTTATGTCCTTACAATGATCTAGAAGGCTGTCCATGACTCAGAGCTCTGCATTTTACCTTTCTGGCTCATCTGCTCTCACTCTCTACTTAGCTTACTTTGCTCTACTAAGCTATTTATTTCTTGGACATGCTGGATATCATCTTGTTTCACTCAGGGATTTTACTATTTCCTTTGCCTACTATGCTTTCTTTACATAGGTCTTCAACCTCAAGAACTTTGCCTACCATAAAAATATGTCTCTAAAAATCTTATATTTAATAATATAAATGTAACATATAATGTTTTCCCTTCATCACTCTCAATCCATTTTATATAATATAGTCTTATTTGGTTATTGACTATCTTCATTCTTTATACTGATCTCTCTAAGGGCCGAGCCTTTGCTTTGATTACTTCTATATCTTCCAGTTTTTGAATGAGCCTAACATGTATTTGTCAATTAATAAATAATGAGAAAAATCTGGGTTAAAATATGGTGCTGGAAGTTGGAAAGTTTTTTCCTCAGGAGATGCCATGGGAATCAAAGTCATCAAAGTCTTCAACTTATGCCATGGATCTAAGAATCAAGATTCAAAAGGATTTCCCTAAAATATTTCAATTTGAAACTTAATTGTTTTCTTTTTTTTTTTCACTATCTTAACTTGGAGAGCCAAAGGAGTCATCCTTGGTTAAAAAAAAAAAAAAAAAGAAGTGATTTCGAAGAAGTTGATATTAAGAATTTATGTTGTTAAATTTTCCAATAACAATAATTTTACCTAGGTTAGAAACTTAGGGTTCAGGAAATGAACAATGATGGTATCTTACCATACATGGAAGAAAAATATAAAAATGTTGTGGTGAGATGGAAGGACTACCTCCAATGCAAGATCAAGTGGACCCAAAGGCAGTGTTGAGGGATAGTTTGGTCAGAGGGCAATCCTTTTCTTGCAATTATTTCTGTTGATATTCATTCAACTAACTTTTGAGTGTTTGGCACTTGTCAAGTACTGATTGCTCAGCTATTTTGTTGCTGTGACCAAAAGATCTGACAGGAACTTAGAGGAGGACAAGTTTATTTGGTTCATGGTTTCAGAATTTTATTCATGTTTAGCTATTAATAGCTTTGGGCCTGAGCTTCTGGCCTCATCACGGGAGAAAGTTCAGGATATGGCAACAAGGAAGCAGTGACCTCTTAGCAGGGACAAAATATCAACACAACCCCAATGACCTATTTCTCCAGTCACATCCTATCTGCTTACATTTACCACCCAGTTAATCCATATTAGTGGATTAATCTACTGATTAGGTTACACCTCTAATAATGTCTTGTAAATGAGATTTGGGAGATGCCTCATATCTAAATCATAATAATCACAATTCTAAGTGTACAGAGTTTTGAATAAGCCAAAATTCTTTTTCAAAATTGAAGAATACAAATGAATTTGTAAATAAATGTAGAAAATAATTTTTGATAGTGATGAAGAAAAAAAGATAATATAAACCAGATTCTGTTGGAATAAATTGAATGGTAAGAAAAGGCTTCTCTAATCCTAGACCTTGAGCAACATCATGCGTACATCAGGAAGCTTCTTAGGCAGAGGAAATAGAATAAGTAAAAGCATTAAGACTAGAAATACTGGTGTGCACAGGAACAAAGTGGAGACTGACAGCTCAGAACTCAGGATGCTGTGAGAATGAGGGGTGGGGAGTGATTGATGGAGATGTGATTGGATGGGTAACCAATATGTGGACTACATAGAAATTTATCCATCATGGGAGGGGAGATTGTTTTATGTAAAATGATGCTAGGCAAGTGAGTGACCTGAGTTCTTTTTAAAATAAATTCTTTGCCATGTAGGATTTGTAATCTTTTTGCTAAATTTCTTCAAGTAATTTTTTGAGTAATGAAAAGTTTTAGTGATAGTGATGTATTTGGTTAATACCTTCAGAATGGGAATATGTCCCTAAATATGGAAAGCAAATATACATTGCTGTTTCATATTTTTTTGCATATGGATTTTGTTTTAATTGTAATTTTGAATGATCCATTTTTACCATTTAAATTTCTCTGCCCTGGCTTGCCCATCTCTTCATATTCTTTGACTCAATTATTCCGATTGGGAATTGACTGAAATGGAAAACTAGTTATAATTGGTAAATCTTAGGTTTGTTTAAACCAAATTTTTTTAAACCAGAATTTCTCCAGGATCACTATCAATCTCTTACAACTATATCAATTACGAAAAATTTAAAACCTATTTCTCTCCAGATTTAACTAGTTTATTAATAGTTTTCAACATTACACATGTATTGGTTTCCCGTGGCTAATTAAGTGAAGGCTCATAGAGTTTATGACTTAAAACAATAGAAATTTATTCATTTATTGTTCTGGAGGTCAGATGTCCAAAATTAGTATTACTGGGATGAAATCAGAGTACCAACAGATCTACTTTCTCTCCAGAAACCCTGGGGAAAATTCTGCCTTCTCTACAGACTTCTTCAAATTCTGGCATGTCTACCACACCTTGCCTCTGTCCACATCACTCAGGAGAGCATATTCACAGTCTTCTGTGCTCTATAGAGCCCATTCAGATTCCAGGATAATATCCTCATCTCAACATCCTAACTTAATTACATCTGTGAAGTGCCTTTTCTCTTTTTATTCACATTAGCTAACATTCGAAAGTTCCAGGTGTTCCTGTGGATATCTTTTGGGAAGCTCTTTTTTATGTTCTAGTAGACTATCTGTAGTATGTCAGAATCTCCCTACATATTTATGCCCCATATGTTTGTTTTGTCAGCTTTTATTCATTTAAAAAATACTTTTTTATAATTTCAATATTCAAACATGGAAAGAAAAATTCATAACCTGGTTGGATTTCAAAAGACTATGTTTCTATTTGCATAAAATCTGGGCTTATGAATAATAACTTGTACTGGCAAATTTGGCAAGATTCTAATAAATGAATTATCCTTGTTGAAATTTAATATAGTGTTTAAATGGTGATGAGTTTTATAGCATTTATGGTCCTTGATCATTTCAGATGTAACCCATTCCCAGCGTATCCCAACTTCACTATTCTGGCTTTAAAGTTGGTTCCATTATCACTGCTAAAAGGCCCTTGAATGAAGGTTATGACTTACAAACTGCTACAGCGTCCAAAAATTCACTCTGGTCCTCTCCCACTACCAGTCCTCATTCCTTCTGGATATGTGTTGCTGGTCCCACTGATCTGCGGTAGTATTTTTCTATGCCTATGCTGGACAGCAATTTCTTCCCATAAGTTGATTTCGCATATTTTTTATCATCCAGTGAATCCAAAAGTTAACTTTCTTCTTTATGAGCCAAGATTGTTTATTTGGTACCCTGTCATTTTTTTTTTTCCAATTTGCTATAGAAAAAGCAGTATTTCCATCCCTTTTCTTTCAAAAAACTTAGTATAGCCTTTTGAAGTTTCAAACACTGTCACATTATAGAACTTTCTTCCTAACATGATTATGCCATTTATAATTTCATAAGGTCATCAACATGATAGAAAGGGAAGGAGACTAAAATATTTGTGGATATCATAGAAGAGTTCACACTGAAGGAAACATGTGAGATGTATCTTGAAGTGAGGAAGCAGAGAAAGTGAGAAAAGCCTTTATAAAAATAGCTAAGAGCATGTGTCAAGACAAAAAATGTGTGAAATGGCTGTGTATTCTGTGAAAGGTGAGACGTTTAATGTCTTCAACACAGGTTGTGATAAAATGCAGACACTGGATTTCAGAAATAAAATGAGATGACTTTTAAAATTAATTGTTTTAATAATTCAACAAGCAAATATTTATCAAATATCTGTAGCCTCATGAAATCAACCTAAGGGTCCATCAAGGGATGAATGGATAAAGAATATTTAGTGTACTTAAATATATAATACACACACACACACGCATACACACACACGCACACACACCATTACATACCATTCACTACTATTGAACCTTAAAAAACAAAGATGTGTTCTGTCTTTTGCAAAGGCATGGATAGAACTGGAGAACATTGTGCCAACTGAAATAAGCCAAACACAGAGAAAAAATAATATATATTTCACTTATATGTGCAATATAAATAATTGAAGAGTCAACTGTGGTTGTTAGAGGCTGAAGAATGAACAAGGGGCAGACAATAATCAAAAGGTACAAAATCTCAGGAGGATTGATTGAATCTGATATTTTTTGTTTTATATCAGTTGCAAAGCATGCTTAAGGCAGCTAAAAATTAAGCGCTGCATATTTCAATATTACAAAGAGAGTAAATAAATGCTCTTTAGATCTATTAAATAGTCAAGGCTATGGATATATTAATTAGCTTGATGGAACCATCCCACATTGTATTTGAATGATTATAACACTACTTTGTACCCAATAAATATATGCAACTATAACTTGTCAACATATAATAATTTTAAAAGCAGAGTTTTGTTGACTGGTCACAGAAGAGGATTTCTGAGATTCAAAGCATGAGAAAGAATCAATGGGAGTTTTAGTCAGCTTTTTCATTGCTGCAACCAAAAGACTGGATAAGAACAATTTTAGAGAAGGAAAAGTTTATTTCAGTGCTCATGGATTCAGAGATCTTAATTCTAAGTGGCCAATTCCATCCTCTGAGCTCAAGGTGAGGCAGAACAGCATAGTAGAAGAGTGGCGAAGGAAAGCAGCTCAGGAAATGACCATCAGGAAGCAGAGAGAGAGAGAGAGAGAGAGAGAGAGGTCCCCTCACCATCTACAGAATATAAACCCCAAGGGCATTTCTCCCATTATCCACTTCCCCCAGTCACATCCTATCTATCTCCAGTTATACCCACTTAATCCTTATCAGCAGATGAATGCACTGATCAGGTTAAGACTCTCATAAACCAAGTATTTCATTTCTAAACTTTCTTGCGCTGTCTCACTCATGAATTTTTGGGGAAACCTCATATCTAAACCATAACAGTGAGTCATTGTTAATGTAAAAATGGACAGGACTATGTAAAAAGTTTGAAGGCAGCCTCTAGGATCTGAAAGTGGCTCCTGACTTTCAGCCAGATTTATTCTGCTATAAGGAACAGTTTTTTTTTTTTCTTTTTTTTTTTCAGCAGCAAAAATGAGCTTGAAAGCTTGAAAGTGATTTTTCACCAGGTCCTTCACAGAAGTCAGTCCAGTCATCACAATACCAACTTTGTGATACTCTTAGCAAAGAATTAGTATGTTATACTTGACTTTAAACCTCACAAAATGAGTTAGTAAATTGGTATATTTTATGCTGCAATCTTTTTGGCATTTTGATGCACAGTAATAGAAAACTAATATAGATACAAATCAGTACAAAAGAATGAGAGGAAATTATAAAAATTAAATTGCAAATGAAGTATTGTATTTTACATAATAATAATTTGGAATTTTAATTAAATTGCATTGCAATAACATGATATCTGCAATATCTGATATAAAGTATAAAAAATCAAATCAGTAACTATAGAAAATGAGCATATTATCAAAGTGCTATCCTTATAAAAAGTAGAGAGTGAATTGGTCCTTTATATTATATTTTAAAGCTTCTAATTTTTTCCTATGTTTTACATGCTGAACATGTATATGAAAAATAGTGTTCATATTTAATTCTCTGAGGCACAAATAAAGGTAATAACAATCTCTTAAAATCAATTACACAGATTATAAATTTATAATACTAAGGGTAGGATCATACATGCATAAAATTGTGTGTAGAACTAGATGTTAAAATATAAAACATTAACAAATAAAAATTAAAATATGAAAAAATAATGACTGTTTTCCAAAACTCTATGCATAATTTTAGGATATGCATAAGAGAACACTACATCATTAGATCAGGTAGACATAGGGGAGAGATGGTTACCCTGCATGCAACAACAAAACTATCATAAGACATTCAAATTTGTTATAATCTGAGTTGAGAAGAGAGTGGATAGTGATACTGAATTCAGAGTAAGGTTGCAAGCACATTGTGGAAAGATTATAGACCGTGGTATTTGTTTGGGCTTTCTCTCCATCTAAGGTAAAGAATATAAAGACTTAATACTCACAGTAACACAATCAGATATATTTCTTAGAAAGGTGAGTTTGTTCACATTGTGGAAAATGTGTTACAGGTAAAAGAGGTATCTGTCTGACTGACCAGTTGAAAGGTCTAGGAGCAGAAGATACAGCAATGAGGATGGGAGTTGAGATAGTGCAAAACCACTCTAATGTAATTGAGTTTGTTGAGAGGTTTCTGAAGTAGAATTGCCTGAAATTGGGAGTTAAAGAGATTTTGTGGTCAATGAAAGAGTCAATTCCATAACATTTTTAGCTATGGAAATAGGTAAATGGTCAGCTTAGGGCACAGGAAGACCATACAGATACAGAATTAAAGTGATGCAATTAGTTTGGGACTTTAACTTAGGTAATTTTATCTAGAAAGAATAAATACATAAAGGACATTGTAAATAAAATAAAATAAAATCAGCATGCTTATATGCCAGCACATACCTAGGATAATCAGTGAATTTGAATTACAATAATCAAATTATATTTATGATGAGATGTCAGGAGCAATGATTTGAATGATGATCTTTGAACTCTCTGGGGATAGGAGCACACTTTAGCTGGGAAATCCTGGTGCAAAGGCAGAGTTGAGGCTGCCCAGTTGCTATGATGAAGCCCTGTGCAGAGGAGGTTCTGTGCTTACCATAGGACTATCAGTTTTGACTATAAGTCCAGACACCAGCTGCTGGGATAAAGAATTATGAGCACAAAGTTGTTAATTATAATTGGACTGCCCATAAGTACTACCTCGGTCCTGCTTGCTTTGAAGAAACTTTCTCACACACAAACACACACAAAATAATTTTGATCATAAAACATATATAATAAACTTGCTGAGCTGGATATGGGTCATTCATCCTTTGTCAGAGGATGGAGAACTACCAGGCCCTAGATTTTTCTCTATGTTTGTCTGTCTGTTTTTTCTTCATTCCCCCTTGCGATGATATTAATGAAAAAACCCCTCTTCTCTGATTAAAAGTATGATCAAATGCTCCTGAAATACAATAAAAACTCTTTTCAGATGATATTAGGTATAAATTATTATAAAACTATCTAAATCATAATTTTAAAAAGTTTTGTGTGTGTAGGATGCAAATGAGTACATTATTACTTATAACAGCATTTTTCTTTATGGACTACTATAGTGAAAAATCTGTTTCAAAAGATTTATGTAAGAAAGCAATAATACTTCTATTACAAAGTCTACACAGGGTAAATGTTTTGACTACTGGTTTTCAGTTAATAGGCATGTTTCATGAAAAAGTAATTTAATATTGCTAAATTAAATTTTGAAGGAATATATTTTTAAAGCCAGTGTGGGGACTCATCAAGAACATACATTTCTATTTTCATATACTCAATATATATGATGGTTTTGCTAGATGATGAAAACATATTTTGAACTGACCCATTGTTTTTGCACATCATGTGCTAGATTCAGATATAATTTTATGACATTTGAATTAATTGTTTCATAATTATTAAAGTTATAAAATATATAACCTTATATTTTCCATGAGTGTACTTTTGGTAGCTAGGATGGTCAACTCCATGTGTTCCTTTGAGTGGACTACAGATTGACCAGATACCTGGTAAACCATCATTTCTGATTATCTCTATTAACTGATTTATAGTGGATCAGTAGATTGAATAGAGAAGATCAAGCTCATTCATACAGGTGGGCCTAATGAAATTCATTGAGAATCTGATAACAATAAAAAGGCAGAGTAATGAAAAAGTTGTTCTCTGCTATAGCTGGAATGTCCATCTTCTTCTACCCTTCAACACCAAGGACTCCCAGGCCTGTGAACTTAGCCTGGGACTTACATCATCAGCTCATCTTGTGATCAGGCCTTTGGGTTCATACTGGAAGTACACCACTGCCTTCCTGGGTCACTAGCACGCAGATTGCAAATTATGGGACTTAACCTTCAAAATCACATGCTCTGATTCTCACAATAAATCTCTATTTCCACATTGATTCTGGGTTTTCTGGTATCATCTCCCTAATCTGATTAAATTAAAAGGTGCTAATGAGTATTTTTTTGTAGTAAAGACCACTGATAGTCCATAGTGTAAGCAGTTTTATGGAGGTACAAGGAACTTGTTTAGAGCCTGGAGCTAAGGGACTATACACATGTTGCTCTGAAACTTATTAAACTACAAGCAATACCACGTTTCTAGGGAGACTTGAATGACTATAGCCACCATGATGGACTTGAAAGACCAGGGGTAATTCAAGGGAAATGTTCTTACCTTAATATACAGCAATGATTCCACTGAGCCAAATGTTAAGATCATCACTTTACCACACTGAGCTCCTCATATCTCTAAATCAGGAGGTGAAGATGGAAGTTACTCTTTGCTGGAATGATTGATTCTGACTGTGGAACTAGCTAAAATTTTCAGGTAGAATCAAGAGAGAGTATATCTAACCATTTTCATTTTGATGGAATTTTCTGAGCTGAGCTGCCCAGAATTAATGAATTATTCACTGAGTTTTATATTAATTCCAGAAGAAAAAAATAAATAAATAAAAGAAAGCTATTCAGAAAAATATATATTTGCCAGTGCTTAGAAGTGAATAATTTATTTAACTTCAATTTAATACTCTTTAAAGCTTATATAAAACACAGTTAAGTACTTAAAATAACACAATTTTAGAATCAGTAGGGAATCTTATGAATCAATTAATTTAACCCCCAAATGTGCTCTTATTTTTCAGATATATGACTTTTGAAGCATCATGCAAATTCTGTTAGTCTGAGACTAGAATTTGTCTCACTACAGCAGAGCACATAAGAGTTGAATACATTTTGTAAATTGTATCTGACTATTCTGAATGTATCCCAGCATTGAAATTACAAATGAATGAAAATTATTCATCAAATATTGTCATATATAGAACAGTAATACTCTTTTTTTCCCATTTTATCCAGAAGGAACGTTTATGAGAAAAATTTAACCTATGTGTATGTTTCATGATAAATAGCTGTCCTTTGGGGACATGGTTACATTTTGCTGTATCAAGCATATTAAATGATTGAAAAAAATAACCCTACAGGCATCAGAGAACTCCTGTGACTTTCGTGACTGATGTAGGGGTGAATTAATTATGCGTTCCTTTTGAGATTTGTTAAACCTCTGGTATAATTGTCTGCAATCTTCAGTCTTACTACTTGAGTGCAATAGTCACTTTTTATGGAAATCAGACTAAATTATTTCAAGTCTCTTTAGACCCAAGAATAATTAAATGTGAAATATTGCCTTTGCATATTAGATGACATTAGATGCTAAAAGTCACAAACAGTTGTTTCTATTTCATATTCTCCATCTATTTTAATCTACTTTTTTTGAGTTCAAATGCTTTTTACATTTTTATTTATCATTCTTCAATATACTTATTTGCTACAGTATTCACATTTCAAGGAAGCTTAAATTCTGTAATGTCATGATCAGACTTTGAGCCAATTAAGTCAATATTCTCCAAAGAGGGAAGCCAATTAAAAGTTACCTCCATGAAAACTCTCACCAAAGGTGGCATACGTGTCACTACTTCCTGTACTGCCCTGGCAGATACTAGATTTTTAACATGACATTGTTCTACAAAGAAATCTGAAGTGGCCTCAGGGCCTTCTTAAAACAGAAACACAGACTACCCTTACTATTACAGGTAGAGCAAGTTACAATTATTTTGCTCTTCTTGGTTATGTCCTGTTTTCCATATTATCTTGTTGCAAATTTTGCTACTTTGTAGTGATCCTGAAGACATTAATGTGCTTTCTACATATGTATGAAGACAATCCAACAAAATTCTTGAAAAAATTATTCTGAGTCCTGAGTACTAGTAAACACTGTGAACATAAAAATATACAAAATGTGATAATACTTCTTCCTAAATGATGCACAGCACAGTAGAATATAGATATTTCATATATGTCCCATTTGCCCTTGGAAAAATCCTTTGGATCATGGACCATAATGTCTCTTTTATATGTGAGGGAACATTTAAAAACTTGGTCAAGATCACTGCTTTCAGTCTCTAAACTGAGGTTAGCAAAGTCTGAAAGATTCCAAAGATCACACTAAAAATTTATTTCAAATTTTCCTTGCAATTTAAACATTCCTGAGCCCATGTAGTACTTCCTCCCAATTTACCATACTGTCACTCTAGCTACTACATTTGTGTTAACCCAAAGATTTTTTTTAAGGCTATGAAAGATGAGTTTCACACAGGAAATACATTTAATATGGATCCTAAAGAATGGATATGAATATTTCCAACTCTGTTAGAGAGCAGCTTACACTTTGACTTCATTCTCTTTAATTTATGCATACACCAAAGAATTAATTATTGTCTACAATATTATATGTTCTAGGGATTCAAAGGAGCAGAAATTAATTACCTATTGAGACATCTAATTTTTAAAAATAGCTCAATATAGATGTACTTTGTGTCAAAAAGAATCTAGTAAAGGGGTCAAAAATTTGATTGTAACTTCATATCTTTCATGATGCTTTATATACAGCCTTCTAAAGAATTTGGACTTATTAACTTTTGTGTTATGGGTGTCCTATTGAGGAATTTGGAGCCCGACCCCACAGTATGTAGATCGTAGCCAACTTTTTCTTCTATCAGACGGCGTGTCTCTGATTTGATATCAAGCTCCTTGATCCATTTTGAATTAACTTTTGTGCATGGCGAGAGAAAGGG
>NW_025999853.1:22351137-22434490 GCF_001458135.2 Marmota marmota marmota
AGAGGACACAGAAACCAATCCACAAAAGTACAACTTTCTTATATTTGATAAAGGGGCTAAAAGCATGCAATGGAGGAAATTTATCATCTTCAACAAATGGTGCTGGGAAAATTGGAAATCCATATGCAACAAAATGAAACTGAATCCCTTTCTCTCGCCATGCACAAAAGTTAACTCAAAATGGATCAAGGACCTAGATATCAAATCAGAGACACTGCGTCTGATAGAAGAAAAAGTTGGCTACGATCTACGTACTGTGGGGTCAGGCTCCAAATTCCTTAATAGGACGCCCATAGCCCAAGAGTTAATAACAAGAATAAACAAATGGGACTTACTTAAACTAAAAAGTTTTTTCTCAGCAAGAGAAACAATAAGAGAGGTAAATAGAGAGCCTACATCCTGGGAACAAATTTTTGCCCCTCACACTTAAGATAGAGCCCTAATATCCAGAATATACAAAGAACTCAAAAAATTAAACAATAAGATAACAAATAACCCAATCAACAAATGGGCCAAGGACCTGAACAGACACTTCACAGAGGAGGACATACAATCAATCAACAAGTACATGAAAAAATGCTCACCATCTCTAGCAGTCAGAGAAATGCAAATCAAAACCACCCTAAGATACCATCTCACTCCAGTAAGATTGGCAGCCATTATGAAGTCAAACAACAATAAGTGTTGGCGAGGATGTGAGGAAAAGTGTACACTTGTACATTGCTGGTGGGACTGCAAATTGGTGCTGCCAATTTGGAAAGCAGTATGTGGATTCCTGGGAAAGCTGGGAATGGATCCACCATTTGACACAGCTATCGCCCTTCTCGGACTATTCCCTGAGGATCTTAAAAGAGTGTACTATAGGGATACTGCCATATCAATGATCATAGCGGCACAATTCACAATAGCTAGACTGTGGAACCAACCTAGATGCCCTTCAATAGATGAATGGATAAAAAAATGTGGCATCTATACACAATGGAGTATTACGCAGCACTAAAAAATGACAAAATCATTGAATTTGCAGGGAAATGGATGGCATTAGAACAGATTATGCTAAGCGAAGCTAGCCAATCCTTAAAAAACAATTGCCAAATGTCTTCTTTGATATCAAGAGAGCAACTAAGAACAGAACAGGGAGGAAGCGCATGAAGAAAAGATTAACATTAAACAGAGACGAGTGGGGGGAGAGAAAGGGAGAGAGAAGGGAAAGCATATGGAAATGGTAGGAGACCCTCAATGTTACACAAAATTACATATAAGAGGTTGTGAGGGGAAAGCGGGGGGAAACAAGGGAGAGAATTAAACAACAGCAGATGAGGTAGAGAGGGAAGATGAGAAGGGAGGGGGGGGATAGTAGGGGATAGGAAAGGCAGCAGAATACAACAGTCACTAATATGGCATTATGTAAAAATTGTGAATGTGTAACTGATGTGATTCTGCAATTTGTATTTGGGATAAAAATGGGAGTTCATAACTCACTTGAATCAAATGTATGAAAGATGATATGTCATGAGCTTTGTAATGTTTTGAACAACCAATAAAAAAATAGATTAGAATATCAATTTTCATTTCCTTTTTATTTAATTAATTTTTAAAATTTATATATGCCAGCAGAATTTTTCATATCTCTTGTTATATACAAAGTATATTCACACCAATTTGTGTCTTCATATATGTACTTTGGATAATAATGTCCATTACATTTCACCATCACTTCTAACCCCATGCCCCCTCCCTTCCCTTCCCACACCTCTGCCCTATGTAGAGTTCATCTGTTCCTCCCAAGCTCCCCCTCCATACCCCACTATGAATCAGCCTCCTTATATCAGAGAAAATAGTTAGCATTTGGGTTTGGGGGATTGGCTAACTTCACTTAGCATTATCTTCTCTAACTCCATCCATTTACCTGCAAATGCCAAGATTTTATTTCTCTTTTATTGCTGAGTAATATTCCATTTTGTATATATGCCACATTTTTTTTTTATCCATTCATCTACTGAAGGGCATCTAGGTTGGTTCCACATTTTAGCTATTGTGAATTGTGCTGCTATACATTGATGTGTATTTCATCCTGATTTAATTTGAGAAAATTATATGACTCTAGAAATTTGTCATTGCTTTCATTGTTTTCTATTTTATTTTGGAGTACAAGTTTTCAAAATAATTTCCAGTTATCTTTTGTATTTCTGTAGTGTCTGTTTTGATATTTCTTTTCTCATCTGGTATGTTAGTGATTTGAGTTTTCTCTCTCTTTTTCATCCTTATCATGGCTAAGGGTCTATCAATTTTACTTATTTCCTCAAAGAGCCAACTTTTTGTTCTGTCAATTTTTCAATTGTTTCTTTTGTTTCAATTTCATTGATTTCAGCTCTGATTTTAATTATTTACTGTCTTCTGCTGCTTTTGGTGTTGATTTATTCTTCTTTTGCTAGGGCTTTGAGATGTAGTGTTAAGTCATTTATTTGTTAACTTTTCTTCTTTTAAGGAATGAACTCCATGCAATGAACTTTCCTCTTATAACTGCTTTCATAATGTCCCAGAGATTTCAATATATTGTATCTGTGTTCTCATTCACGTCTAAATATATTTTAATCTCTTCCTTGATGTCTTCTGCAACCCATTATTCATTCAGTAGCATATTATTAGTCTCCAGGTGTTGGAGTGGATTTTATTTCTTATTTTATCATTGATTTCTAATTTCATTCCATTATGATCTGATAGAATGCAAGGTGGTATCTCTACTTTTTTATATTTGCTAACAATTGCTTTGTGGCATAGTACATGGTCTATTTTAGGGAAGTATCCATGCGCTGCTGAGAAGAAAGTGTATTCTCTCATTGAGGAATGAAATATTCAATATATATCAGTTAAGTCTAAGTTATTGATTGAATTATTGAGTTCTACAGTTTCTTTGTTCAGCTTTTGTTTGGAAGATCAATCTAGTGATGAAAGAGGTGTGTTAAAGTCACCCAAAATTATTGTGTTGTTGTCTATTTGACTCTTGAACTTGAGAAGTGTTTGATGAACATAGACTCTCCATTGTTTGGGGCATATATATTTATAATTGTTAAGTTTTGTTGGTATATCGTTCCCTTGAGGAGTATATAGTGTCCTTATTTATCCTTTTTGATTGACTTTAGTTTGAAGCCTACTTTATTTGATATGAGGATGGAAACCCCTGCTTGCTTCTGCAGACCATGTGAGTGGTATGATTCTTCCCAAACCTTCACCTTCAGTCTGTGGATGTCTTTTTCTATGAGATGAGTCTCTTGGAGGCAGCATATTATTGGGCCATTTTTTTTTTCTTTTTTGGATCTGATCTGCTAGTTGATGTCTTTTGATTGGTGAGTTTAGGCCATTAACATTCAGGGTTATTATTGAGACATGATTTGTATTCCCAGCCATTTTTGGTATTTAACATGACTTGGTTTCTTCTCTGATTAGATTTTTACCTTTAGTGTAATCCATCCCTCTGCTGATTTTCATCATTGTTTTTCATTTCCTCTTCTTGGGATATTTTGCTGAGGATGTTCTGTAGTGCAGGCTTTCTTATTGTAAATTCTTTTAACTTTTGTTTATCATGGAAGGTTTTTATTTCATCATCAAATCAAAACCTTATTTTTGCTGGACATAAGATTCTTGGTTGGCATCCGTTTTCTTTCAGTGCTTAGTATATATTGTTCCACAATCTCCTGTCTTTGAGGGTCTGGGTTGAAAAAGCTGAGATATAAATTGGTCTCCATGTATATGTGATCTGATTCCTCTCTTTTGCGGCTTTTAAAATTCTATCCTTATTCAGTATGCTAAGCATTTTTATCATAATGTGCCTTGGTGTAGCTCTGTTGTAATTTTATGTATTTAGTGTTCTTTAAGCCTCTTATTTGGTTTTCCAATTTGTTCTTCATGCTTGGGAAATTTTCTGATATTATCTCATTGAAGAGATTGTGCATTCCTTTGGTTCTAAACTATGTGTCATCCCTTATCCCAATAACTCTTATATTTGGCCTTTTGATGCTGTCCCATATTTCTTGGATGTTCTTTTCATGGTTTCTTACTCTTTTCACTGTGTAATCAACTTTATTTTCCATATTGTATACTTTGTCTTCATTATCTGAAGTTCTTTCTTCCAAGTGATCTAGTCTGTTGGTTATGCTTTCTATTAAGTTTTTTATTTGACTTATTTTATCCTTCATTTTAAGGATTTCTGACTGTTTTTTTTTCAGAGTCTCTATCTCTCTCTTAATCTTTTGCTACCTATATTTGTTCTCTTATCTCATTATTGGAGTAATCAATTTTTGCTTGTATTTGCTCATTTAGGTCATTCTTTAATTCACAGATCATTTTAATTATGAACCTTCTGAACTCCCTCTTTGACATTTCATCAACTTTGCTGTCCATGAGTTCTGTTATTATAGTGTCCTTGTTTGTTTGTGGCACTTTCTTCCCTTGTTTTTGTCATGTTGTCTATGTGTCTTCCTTTCTTGCAGTGTGGATCTGAGGTATTACAGTTTCTCCCCTATATTCTTGTAGTACCTGTGCAGATTGTCTGTACCTCATCTTGATGTTGGGCTTACAGACTCTGCTGGTGTCCCTCAATGTATGCTATTGCACCTAAATGTGGTGGCAGCAATAGCCAAGGTAACTCAAGATAATAGTTAAGATGCCCCAAGATGGAAGCAATGTCTTACAAAGATGGGACTGAAAGTGTGGGCTTCACACTCTCTTTGGGATGCCTGCTCTGAGATGCAGCTGCTTCTAGGCCCTGTATACTGTCAAAAAGTTAGGGGCTGCTATGTGGAGACGGCCATAGCGATGACTCAAGTGTCTCAAGATGGAAATGGGTTAGGCTTAGGTTCCCAGCGAAGGGATGAATTCAGACCTACCCTGGACCTGGGTCCTGCACAAGTCAGTGTGGGCAGATCTAGGCCAGGCCTTGGCTCCTGGGGTAGTCTGTTCCTTGGAAGAGGCAGTCATGTGCTGGAAGCTGGGCTCCCTCAGGTGTCTGACCTGCCAGTGGAGGGGATGGACCCAGGCCTACTGTGAGCCTGGGGCCCACACAGGCTGGTGTAGAGTGTCAATTTTCAATGCGACCTTATAGTGAACAGAGGGTGGTTTTTATTTAGTAATTATTTAAGGTTTTGTGAAATCCCACTTTTCAAATTGTTATGATTTTTGATCAGACTTTAGGAATGGGGATTATGTGCAAGTCTATTACTAAAGTTATCCATGGTTAAAAATTCTCTTAGAATTCTTTATCTGTCTCTGGACTTTGACCCATATTGTTAAAATTTACAAAACTACTCTTTAAAAGTTGTGCATGATCACTGTGGATACTTTCTCCCTTTTAAACCTTCACCTGATAACTGGGGAGACTATCAGCAGCATGTGACCTACTTTGAAAAGTGCTTTGTAGGATGCTGTGGGAATCACTTCCCATCTTTCAGTATTAACTCTCCTTCTTTGTCTCCTTTGATGCTTTCTACTCATCTACATGGCCATTAGTCAGTCTCTGAACGTCTCCTTTCATAACACCTTGCCCCTGCCCTTTCATTTCTTCTCCTTAACTCTTCTTTCTTATCTTCATTCTTTATTTCAACTCATGTTTATTGAACACCTACTTTGTACCAGAGTTTGTTATTATAGGGGGCCAAGAAAGGCATAATGGCTTTCCTCACCTATCATTATGGTCACAGCTGATAATCCTATAACACATGTCAAGCTAACACATACTTAAAATGGCCTAAGCTTAACTGCTGACTTTCACTTTACCCCATCCTCCTTCTCTTTTCAATCTTTCCTCCCACCATGACTGAAAACTTTTATTCTTCCTGTTGTCCATGACAAAAAGTATTTAGTCATCATCAAATTCCTTCTTCTCCCACAGAACCAGCTGTCATCCATTCGTAAATCCCATTGTCTTTCACAGCTAACTCCACTCAGATTTCTGACCATGGTTCAGCCTTTCACAAAGCTCTTCCTAGAGGAGGGAAACATTGTTTCCTCGCAGGATCCTTGGAGTAGATTCCTAACTGGTCTCCTTTCTGTCACCCTAGGTTGCCTATCAATCACTCTCTCTCCAGAAGTCAGAGCTAGCTCCAAATGGAGTGAGATCCATCCGGACCTACTAAAAGGTTCTGACGTCTCTCAGAGCAAGCATTAGAACTACTCTTACATGGTCCCATGCATCTTTCTCCCAGTCATCTTCCGAATCTCATTTGCTGCCAGGGCACTGGCGTCTTGTGTATCCTTTGTACTTATCATGTGGGGTCCTTTATGTGTTGTTCCTTCTGTGTGTCATGCTTTCCCCAAATATCCTTAGGGCTCACTGTCTCATGTACATTACATTTCTTCCCATTGAATACTTATCTGTTCTAATCATATCAGCCAAATGGGCTGAAAATAGCATCCCCCATCACTCCCTGTCACCATGTCCCTCTCCATTTTTCATAGTCCCCCTTATAATAAGCCAATACATTATGTTCTGGTTTGTGTTTCCCTCATAAGCTATAAAGACATGGTGTATTTCTCTTTTGTTTATTGCAGTAGCCCCAGTGCCAAGAGCAGAGTCTGGCAGATAGTATTGCTCAATAGATATGAATAAATTAGTATGTTAATCAATTCATTACTTAATCTTTTAATTGTTAAAAAATAATTAGAACAAAATTTAACCATATTTAGAACCTAAATTTTAGAAACATCAGATTCCCATTTTTGGATTTAAGTCAGTTAACTAAAATATTATATTCTGGAAAAACCAGTTTCTAATATTCATAATATAATCACCATTTAAAATAGAGAGAAATAGAGTTGAAATAAGTGTCAGAAAGTAGAGTAGAAAAACACCTATATTTAAATACTTTTCTGTTTTTCCTTCCTTTCATTAGAAACTGATATCTTTTCAAAATTAAACGTAGAACCAGTCAAGCAGGTTAGCATGAAATTCTATCCACAATGCCCCAGTAGTTTCAAATGATAAACTACATTTCAAAAAAATGATTTCAGTCTGTCTCTGAAAGCTTATCAACTAAAATTACCATACAAAACCAATCAGATATTTTTATCTCAATCAAAAACACTCCAGGGTTTATAATCAGAATAATTTATTTTCTTATTTACGTAAGAAACCTACATTGGTTTATTTCACTTTATAAAATTATGGAAGAAAAGCAACCCTTCAAGACAAATAGCATAATACAGTAATTTCAGGAAAAAAAAAAGTATGGGTATAATAGACTTCTTCGCTTTACATGTGGGTGTACAAATTTCTTATTGCATATTTCATTTAGCATTTGAAAACGGATGGCTTCAATTTTTTTCTTTGACCTTTGTGTTGAAACCTCTTTATACTTGAGATTTCTGTCTGATATTAACATGGTGAGGTTTTCATCATCAACAAGTCTTGTTAAATTGGTAAAAGAAAAGCACTTATGAACAAAAAAGAGAATTGCTTATGGACGAGTTCTAGCACATCTTTTGTCAAATAACAAAATGTGACACTCTCCCTGACTCCTTATGTAACACTGCAGTCCTGAGTCATCTGGCTTTTCTTTAAACCATAGATCAAGGGAACAGAATAAAAGTACTTGAGGGAGAAAAAGTGGAATATTTATATAGGCCTGTTATCTAGAGAGGGATTTTGGTTGAAGGAAGGAAGCAAGTAAACTAAAGTATGAAAATCTTAAAATCTGGATTTTCTTTTTCTTATTTACTTTTTTTTATTATTACATTTTCACTTAGAACATAACATCTTCTGTCATGCCTGGGTTAGTCAAAGTAGATGCACATACTTTCCAGGAGGAAATAATTTGGAAGTAAAGTTCCTTTGCCAAAGAAATTAACCTTATTTTAATATAGATTCTTTGTGTCACTTGTGAGATTACAGTTATTTTTAAATTTAGTGTCAAGCTTTTGCAAAGATTACACATCTCCCTATATAAACTGAGAAGTTCCCTTATTTTTATATGTCATATGCTTGTTTTTTTTTCTTTCAAATCTCATATATATATATATATATATCTAACTAAATAATTTTGTAGTCTGGGATTTGGACCCACCATTGTAAGTTCTCAAGTTTTTGGTGTCCTAAAGGACTGAGATATTTTCAGTGAGATATTTCAGTGATATTTTCAATGACATATTTTCATTTTCCCATGGATACCTGCTGTTTGCCTCAAAACAGAGATTACAGTCTTAAATATTTCCATGACATTTTGATCACTATTCTAGAATCTGGATACTGAAATCAGGTTAATATTCTTCTTTGAAACCAATGAAGCTTTCTGGAAAATGAACTAAACTTTGCTTTGATTTTTTCCCCCATACCTACAGAAATAAGAAAACCTCCTAAAAATATTTATCTGTTAGATTAAGTCTCAGACACTGATTGAAGAATGGTTTTTGTATGTCTATGTTCAGAAATGAAAAAATAGCATCAGGTATGTGCTGTGATGGATAGCTAGTCTACTTGCTCTGCTTACCAGACCGAATTGGGCCAGTAAGAGACCTTCATAATTAAATGATTAATATGTGTTGTTATCCTTATTGTTTACTTAAAATATTTTTTAGTTATAGATGGATACAATATCTTTATTTTGTTTATTCATTTTTATGTGGTGCTGAGGATCGAACCCAGTGCCTCACATGTTGGAGGCAAGCGCTCTGCCACTGAGCCAAACCCCAGCCCCATCCTTATCATTTATAATAGATACTATTTTATTTGTTTATATGTGGGATAGCATTGGACATCTTTATTGATTAAGCAATTATCACTAGTTTTATTTTCCTTTTATAGTAGATGAGCAAATAATGGTTCAATTATTAAAAGGGATTGAAACAAAATTTTCCTGACTTTGAATCCTGGGATATAATGGCATCAAACTAATTACTCCTGAATCCCAGAAGAGTTATGATCATTTGACAATCACTTACCTAAAATATACTTCACATCCTCTATTTCTTTAGGTATAGAGGGCAATACAAAGAGAAAACCTTCAAAGAAATAAGAATGTAATTACATTCAGTACACAAGGCAGAATAATAAAAAGCAAAGTTATTTGGTGACATAAGTTGTGTTAAAAAATTGCAACAACAGTTTTAACTGTTCAGTTCTTTTCCCCAACCACTTCAAACTGCATATGACTGTCAAATATTTTTTCTATAAAACGTGTTATATATCATGCCAAAAAACTTTAGAGTATATACTGTACATTAATTTTTATTATTTGCTTTGTAAATTTTCATTTCTTCCAATCTTTTTAATAAATATTTGTACCAATAACCTGTAAAGTATTTCTTTGTACTTTTATCAGCAAAAGAAAACAATTAAAATATATACTTTGTATAAAATTCTTGTTAAACATAGTTCTTATAAATCCATATTTCAAATAATTTTCTAGATAATTTTAAGTATTATGCTATTATTTTCAAGCTTGTAGAAAAGGGTTTTTTAAGATTTCTTTATTTCTCTTTTAGGTTTACACACTTCTCAGAACAGTGACCATTTCATATCTTATTCAATAAGCAAATCAATGTAGCAGAAAGAAAAATCCTATATTTTTATTTCAAAATTTATCACACAATATGACTAATACCACCCAAACCTACAGAAATTAACTTAAACTCTCCGAGTGTTATTCACTTTTCTAGTTTTTGAGTTTATTTGGAAAATTGTGCACTTTGATAATAATCTAGAAGAATTAGAAGAGAATGGATATAATTATAAAGAGGAACAGGATAAGCTATATTTATTTTAAGAAAGTATGACAATGTCAAAAATACAATTAAATAAAAAGGCAGAAAACAGAGCTGTAGTAAAATTAAAGAGACAAAAAGAAAAAAAATCAACATTGCAGTATGAAATTATTTTCTAAGAAATCATTCATGGCATCTGAAATATCATTTTAGTATTTTACATTTTATTTAAACTTTAGACATCATATAGTTTAACCGTTTTTTTGACCAAGGAAACTCAGGGATAAACTGGATGATGGGCTGTCCAAGTTCTGATTGCCAGTCACAAAGAGAAACCCAAGTTCAGATCCTCTAGGAGCTGTTTTCACGTTCTTCTAAGTGGATCAAATAGCCTTGTTTGGAAGGTCCTGAGACTTAAAGTTGAGAAAATAATACAAAGAGCTGTGGGACAAAATCCAAATTTATAACTGAAAATATATAAGAAGATGAATGGAAATTATTTAAATCATGGGTTCTCAGTTGGGGATGATTTTTTCCCCCAGGAATATTTGTCAGTTTCTGATTCAGCTTTGATTGGGATGATTGGGAGTGTAGGGGAGTAACTATAATCTCCATGAGGAAACAACAGGAATGCTCTTGACTATGCAAAAATGCACAAGGCAACCTGCACAACAAGATTAGTCTGACCTAAAATGTCAGGAGTTCATCATTAAGAAGCTCTAACAAAGATGAATAAAACAAACAGACAAAAACTTCTAATAATTGTAGAGGGAGAGAGAGGAATAGAGGAGAAAATAAAAAGGAGGAGGTAGAGAAGGGGAGAGAGATTAAAAATCAAGGAAAACAGCGTGAAAACAATATGCAGATGGAAATGAAGTTGGCTCTCCACCCATGGCTCTTCCATCTGTGGATACAACCAACTACCAAGGGAAAAAATTTGAAAAAAAAAATTGAATCTATATTTAAAATGAACAGATTGTTTTCTTATTATTATTTCCTCAGCAAAAAAGTATAACAATTATTTACATGCTATTGGCACTGTAATGAATAAATTATTTAAGGTATATAGGAATATGTGTGTAGGTTATATGTAAATACAACATTTAATATAAGGAAGCTGAGCATCCGCAGTTGTTGGTATTCACGGTGGGGTCTTAGAACCAATCCTCCAAGGACACTGTGGTATGACTGTGTGAATATCAGATATCAGAAAATTAGAAATACATAACAAACAAGAAAGTATCTGATTTTATATTTGTATGTGAGTAATTCCCTGGAGAAACAAAATGTCTTTGCCTATCACCAAGGATATCCATTCTGGAAGATGAAGGATATTTCATCTGAATAAACAATGTATGGATTAAACATTATTAAATGATTTTACTGAAGGAAAAGTGCGACTTTACAATGATACCTTCTCTGACAAACATTCCCTACAGAGAAGACCTACATAGAGGTTCTAAGTGCTCTTCTGAACCATAATAATATAGGAAATGTCAGATTTTTAAATAACCAATGGGATTCTTTGCTGTTCAGAGATGAGAATGATCTATTTTTCATTTTTGTGTGGTCTTTGTGTCTAGATTTTGAATAATTTTTTTTGAGGGGAAGTAAACAAGTTCTCAAATTCAGCTTCACGTCAGATATGGCTGCATGCATTTCAGAATTTTTCTCAGACTTCTTCCCCACAAAACTATAGAGAATCAGAAGCAAAAAATAAATGAATAAACAAGCAAAAAAACAAACAACTACAATAACGTAACACTTGTTAAGTGATTTTTGAGTTCCAAAAACCCTTCAGAAAGGTTTATATGACTTTTTAATGCTCATATAGGAGTTAGATACCTATTTGATACCTGAGAAAACTGAGACCTAGTGAGGTGAATTGACATGACCACAGTCCCACTGAACTAGCATACAGGTTGGAATGTGAATTAAAGTTCAAGTAATCTGATGTCAAAGCTCATTCCTCACTAATTTTTCAGGCAACTGAGTTTTCATGTGAAATTTCAAGAAATCTCAATAGATAATTTCTTTTTTTTTCTTTTCGTGGGTTGATACTTGAAGTCATTTTGAAAAGTCCAAAAATTTGAAAATTTTTCTTCGCAAAATGTGTGGTGGGAGTTCCCTGACTGAAGAATGGAGCACGTAGGTGATTCTAACAGTTTCCTAACAAATCTATTATCCATTATTACCTAATCAAAGAATAGTGTTTTAATTTTAAAGGGGTAGTTGGCTACCATGGGTACCTTAATGCTGTATCCTTTGCTCCTGTCTTCTTCCTGAAATGTAGGCATTATGTTAGGACCAACAACAACTATTTTGGATGATGAGCTAACCTTAAGAATGAAAAGCCATTTTTTTTTTAATGGCTTAATATACTGCATCAACAAACCAAAAATGGTGTCTGGATTCTGCCCATCATAGATTAGTTATACTGACCTTCAATTAAATCCCCTAGATTTCTTTACACAAAAGAAACACAACCTTCTTATTTACATTCTTGCTATTACCAGACTCTACTACTTGGAAGTAAATCCAAGTCCTGACACAAATGTTAACGAAAATAACTTCTTACTTTTTGCTTTCTCTCAACAATGACTTTTTCCTTTCTTCCTTTTAAAAATAAATAAAATAGAAATATATGGTTGACTGAGCCTGTGCTTATCTCCTCTCCCATTGAATCTTATTGAAATCATAGAAAATTAAGATTAAGAAAAAGGGACAAAAAGATGCATAACTACTGAAAACAAGAATTGGTGGAGCAGGCAATTTAAAGGAATTTCAGGAGGAAAGCACAAAGGATAAATGCCATTGACTGGGAGACTGGGAGAATAAAAGGCAACCAAATATGTATATGAGAAAGCATTGGTGGGGGCAGCAGTGATGGTTTCCAGAGGGACCTTGGAAGAGCTCAGAATTCAGGGTTGGGTCATGAAACAGGAAAGGTCTGCTGTGCATTCTTCATGGCTTTTAGAGATCTTTAAGTGGAAGTCATCACATACTGCACAGCTCATCTCTCAGTAGAACCTGTCAGCTCCAGCTGCCAAATACATCCAGGTTGATGGTCACCCATCCCTGCTGTCATCATTGTCTGTCCTCTGAAATCTTGTATATGGTGTCTATTTTCTGAAGTGGCTTTGCCTATGATTCAGAGTAAAAGCCAGTATCCCCATGGGGGGCCAGGAAGCCCTAACAATGTTACTCCATATTTCTCTGATCTCATGTCCTACAGTCTTGCTCGGGTGTCAATCAATTGCAGCTGCTTAGGTTCTTATGGGTTTGTCTTCCTTCCTTCCTTCCTTCCTTCCTTCCTTCCTTCCTCCTTCCTTCCTTCCTTCCTTCCTCCTTCCTTCCTTCCTTCCTTCCTTCCTTCCTCCTTCCTTTCCTTCCTTTCTTCCTTCCTCCCTCCCATCCTTCCTTCCTTCCTCTTTATTTCTTCTTTTTTAGGGTTGTATCCAGGGGTGTTCTACTACTGGGCTACACCCCAGCCCTTTTATTTTTAACTTATTTTTGACATTTGTATTGGTTTGTTTTGTTACATATGACAGTAGAGTCTACTTTGATAAAATTATACATGCATAGAATATATCTTGAGATAGGACCTCCCTAAATTGCCCAGCATGGCCTCTAACTTGATATCCTGCTTCCTCAGCTTCCTGAGTAGCTGGGATTACCATTTTCTGAAGTCCTTACTATTCTTAAACATACCAGGGCACCCTAACATCTGGTTCTGTGCACTGGCTGCTCTTTAAGTGAGACATTTTGAGTATAAAGAAAGAAAATAGTGCAAAGGAAGAGGAAATGTTGGAGAAGGATATTGACATTATAGATAAAGTGGTCAAGAAAGAACTTATAGAGGAGATCTCTGAGAAGAATCTTAGAGGTGTCACATCCTGCCTTCCCTCACTTCCTTATCTTTCCTCAAGTGTTTCCCTCTTTTAAGGACTCCTTCAAGTACTTTATAATATTAACAGTCTCCCTGACTGTGTTTCCTTACCCTATTTTCTTTTCTTTCTTAATGTTTAAATATTTCATACAATAGATTAATAATTCATATAACATAAATATTTATATTATTAAACAAAAATATAGAGGTTCCCAATATAAATATAAATAATAACTAACATATCATGTCATTTTTCTTATTTACCTTATCTGTCTTCTTTCTAGAATATAAGCTCTTTGAAGGAGCCTTATTGATATTTATTTTTATTTTTGTATTTACTGCTATATTCTTGCTACCTGAAATAGAATGTGGAACATAGTAGGTGACCCATAATTTTCTTTAAAATGAAGAATGGATACCACGGAAGCTTCTGGACCAGATGAGGCATTCCATTTCTCCGCTTACAGATTGCTAAAATAGTATGCTTTCTCTGAAGTCTCAAAATCTTTTGAAAATGAGATCAAATTTGTATCTGTTTGCTTTGCTATTTTACACATGAGATGAGATATAGATATGTTAATAAACCTTAAAGAAATCAAAGCTTTGTGAAATATTAGATAATATAAAGTCTCAAAATCTTGGAGACCCTGTAAAAAATCTTTGAGACTTGGTAATCTTTTTGTAAAAAAGGTTAATAATCTTCATGGGGTCCTAGATAGTCATTGAGACATACCCAAAACAGAAAATTATGCTTTCTTTCACCTTTCCATAATAGTGCTTCACATATATAGAAAACAGAGCTTTACCTTAATTTGAAATAAATGAACTCTATCTCCAGAGTGAAGTCCTTGCACTTAAAACTTACAGCAAAGGATATTGCAAAAATAATGAAATTAGATTTCCAGTTTGATGATTATAGATAATCCAGAGGAAGAGGGGAATAGAAACCCAAAACTATTTTCAGTGAATCTGGGCAAGACCTGCCTCTTCCTTATAACCTTTCCCCCATTGACATGGCTACAAAGAGCAATGGAGGCTGAGCAATAGTGTCCCAGGGAGAAAATGAGGCAAAATATCATGGCTGTAGATGTATGAGAAGACCAGTAAAAGATTTCACATGGGTAAGAATTCTCATTCAGAGATGTAAAATCTTAATTGCTTATCACTTATAATTGACATTGTGTTTGACTGGAACCAGGGATTTTTCTTAGATCTGGTATGTTTCTAAAAAGTGATGAAAATAGAGCTAAATGAGGAGTCATTCATATGCACCCTTCATAGACTGATGAAAAAAAAATTTCCTAATCAGACTACTCAGAATCAGCTACTCATAGAGGAGAAAAGCAAAATTGAAGAATTGCCAATGTTAGGTATCTTCCACTTATTAAAAAAAAATACTGTATTTTTAATAATTTCTCTATGTTTGGAAAAGTTCTTGAAAACTGTGAAAATTTAAGTTCTTAATTTTTATCATTTACATATTTGAATTTAAACATCGAAATTTAGTGATTCATGAAATTCTCAGTAGCATTATTGTACTAATGACAATAAAAGTGAATAAAAGTAGAAGTCAGATCGACTTGGACCATAAATGTAGATAGAGAGGGACTGAGAAGAGCAAACGAAGTATGAAGACAAGAAGCATATCTCAAGGACTGAGTGGGCACCTAGAAAGAGAGTCAACCCTATGCTGTATGAGTGGGAATTCCCAGAAACTGAGGGAACACATAGCTGGCTCACTGATTAAAATGCAGAATCTATTTACCCGCCCATTCCCACTCCCATATTCCACTGACTACTAACCATACACAGTATTTGGCTCTCTCATTCTACCTCTCCACAGGGAAATTTCACTGGATCAGATCATGACAGAATGGGAAAATTTTACCTTACACAATTTATTTTTAGAGATTTAAAAATGTGATTTAGTTGCTCAAATTCTGTCATAGGACTGTAATTCAAAATTATTTTTAGGTTTCTGATATTTTACTTATTCAAGAAATGATTAAATACCAATTTCTATCCTTCAATGAACCTTCAGAACAAGAGCATGAATCATAAGGGAGAATCAAAAATGCCAACCTCCCATGAAGCAAGCCATTCTTACTGTTTCCTGAGGAACAAATTTTCACCTAATTCCATAGCTCCACTCCCTTTCTTGGATAAATGACATAAAAACTCATGTTCTGATTTTATCCTGCCTCTTTAAATTTTGATATAATATATAATTTCTCTGGCATTAGCATACAAATTTAAACGAAAACTGAGGCAGAGAATTTACCCTCCAAATAAATAAAATAACTTGGTTCTCTGCCTTCTTTTTTTTTCTTTTGCAATTTAAAAAAATTAATTTTCTTATAGTTTAAGAGATCAGAAATCTAGAATAGAAGTGTTCGTAGGGCTGGTTTCCCTCTGGAGGCATCTGAGGAGACTCTTCCCTTATGTTTTTTTTTTTTTTTAATTTTTATTTGTTTTAATTAATTAATAAATGATAGTAGAATGCATTTATGCAGTTTGATACATCATACATAGATGGGATATAATTTCCCATTTTCCTGAGTGTACATGTTGCATAATTATATTGGTCATGTAGTCACATATATACATACAGTAATAATATCTGTTTCATTCTACTACCTTTCTATCCCCACATTCCTTCTCCTCCCCTCCCATAACTTCCTTCTACCCAATCTAAGGTTATGCTGTTCTTCCCTAGTATCCCCAGCCTTATTGTGAATTAGCATCTGCATATTAGAGAAAACATTCAGCCTTTGGTTTTGTAGGATTGGCTCATTTAGCTTAGCATAATATTCTCCAACTCCAACCATTTGCTGGAAAATGCCATAATTTCCACTTTTCTTTAAAACTGAATAATATTCCATTGAGTATATATACCATATTTTTTATCTATTCATCTATTGAGGGCCACCTAGGTTGGTTCCATAGTCTAGTTATTGTTAATTGAGCTGCTATAAACATTGATGTGGCTGCATCACTATAATATGCTGATTTTAAGTCCTTTGGGCATAAACCAAGGAGTGGGATAGCTGGGTTGAATGGTGGTCCCATTACAAGTTTTCTAAGGAATCTTCATACTGCTTCCCCATAGTGGTTGAACCAATTTGCAGTTCCACAAGCAATATATGAGTGTAACTTTTTCACCACATCCTCACCAACATTTATTGTTGCCTATATTCTTGATGATTGCCTTTCTGACAGGAGTGGGATAAAATCTCAGAGTGGTTTTGATTTGCATTTCTCTAATTGCTAGAGATGTTTTACACTTTTCCATCTATCTGTTGATCAATTTTATTTCTTCTTCTGTGAAGTATCTGTTCAGTTCCTTAGCCCATTTATTGATTGGGTAATTTTTTGTTGTTGTTTTTTGAGTCCTTTATATATCCTAGAGATTAATGCTTTATTGGAGGTGTGATAGAGATTTTCTCCCAATCTGTAGGCCTTTTCCTCTCATTATTAATTGTTTCCTTTTCTGAGAAGAAATTTTTAATTTTAATCCATCCCATTTATTGATTCTTAATTTTACTTCTTGCGCTTTAGGGGTCTTGTTAAGGAAGTCAGATCCTAAGCCAGTGTGGTGAAGATTTGGGCCTATTGTTTTCTTCTGTTAGGCACAGGGTCTCTGTTCTATTGCCTAAGTCTTTGATCAACTTTGAGTTGATTTTTGTGCATGGTGAGAGATAGAGGTTTAATTTCGTTTTGCTACACATAGATTTCCAGTTTTGCCAGTATCATTTGTTGAAGAGGCTATCTTTTCTCCAGTGAATGTTTTTGGCACCTTGTCTAGTATGAGATAACTGTATTTATGTGCTTTTGTCTCTGTATCCTCTATTCTGCACCATTGATTTACATATCTATTTTGGCTCCAATGCCATACTTATTTTGTTACTATAGCTCTGTAGTATAGTTTAAGATCTGGTATTGTGATGTGTGCTGTTTCACTTTTCTTGCTAAGGATTGCTTTTGACATTCTTGGTCTCTTACTTTTCCAAATAAATTTTATGATTGCTTTTTCTATCTCTATGAATAATTTTATTGGGATTTTAATAGGAATTGCATTAAATCTGTAGAATGCCTTTGGTAGTATGGCCATTTTGATGGAAGTTATACATTAATGCTTACATTGTTTTAAAACTTATAAGTGCACATAAGCAGCAGGATTCAGCTTCTACTCCTGGCTATTCCTGGAGAAACATGGGAAATATGGTCACTATGAACATACAGATACTGGATGAGTCTCTCACTGAAAGGATATAAGGAATGTGGGAGATTATGGATATTTTCACCTCTCTCTGACTTCTCAAGTATGCGTACTTTACATATACTTGTGTACAGACATATATTTTTTATCATATTCATGTGGATTTCATTTTTTTTCCTTTGGATTTTGCATAGAGGCTATAAATGTCCTAAAATAGACTTGTTTCATGCTTATCTGCATGTTTGACCTTTTATTTTCAAACTTCTTTTCAAATGAGTTTGATGTTGAGCTATACTGATATGTTTTCCTCCTATATAGGGACCTCTTGTGAGATTTGTGTTTTTTTCTCCCCTGTAGAGTAAGCTGTTTACTTTGAGGAGATCTACTCAGTCTCAATCTTGCCCTTACCAAGATTACTTATTTGCAACTCTTTTTCCAGTAGAATAACTGGTTAATTCAGGTCAACTGCATGTCTCCAGGGGTCAGAGCCATCAATTAAGAGACATGTACCTTTTTTTTAAGTGATATTATTCTAAATGATTTAGATATTTTAAGGAACAAAGTGGGAATGTCATTATGCAGGCATCATGAAAAACCAGAAACATATTACCCATTTAAATATTACCTCTGATAATGTAAGCCCACCTTTTTATCCAAAATGTTTGCAGGAAGGATTTTGTTTTTAATAAAAAAAGTAAGTAGTTAACTTAAGAAAGCCTCAGCAGAAGGTTACCAGAAAAGGTGAAGTTAGAAAGGCACATAGAGCTTGTGAACAAGTAAGCAATGCTCCAGGCAGTGAAGCAAACAACGTGTGAATCCAGAGAATGATGATATTTGATATTAGGTTTTCAGCTTTGCTTGACATGATATTCTCTATTATCCACACATCTTCTATAATAATCTTTACACAAAATTGTCTTATGTGAGCATTGTTCAGGAAATCAGTGAAAGGTAGCTGTTTTTCATAACTGGGTGAAAAAAATTAAAAAGAAGACCAATGACAGGAAGAAAAGAAGATTTGAATAAGACTGAGAATTGCCAGAAGTAGGATATTAGATAAGATGTTGAACAGACAGAGTATCAGTTGCTTGGGAATAGAAGATTATAGGGCCTACTCTACATACAATGGGACACTGAGCTACTATATCCAGGTATTAGAGAATGACCATGTAAAAAAATTTTGTTAAAAGACTTCTAGTCTAGTTTATTTTGCAAACAAAAATGTTTGCATATGGAATTTAGTTTTGAGAAAAGTTTACATTTTTAAAAATTCTTTTGTACTGAGGATTGAACCCAGGGGCACTTTACACCTGAGCCATATCTCCAGCCCTTTTTTTAAAAATTTGTTTTAATTAGTTACACATGACAGTACTATGACCTTGACATATCCAACCCTTTTTCATTTTTATTTATTTTGAGACATGGTGTCACTAAGTTGCTTAGGGCTCTGATAATTGCTGAGGCTGACCTTGAGCTTGAAATCTTCATGCCTTAGCCAACTGAGTCTCCAGAGTTACAGGTGTGTACCACTGTACCACACTCATTTTTTTTGTTGTTGTTGTTCTTGATAACCAAAAGAATATTGGAATGGTTAGATCAAATTGGTAAACTAAGCCCATAAACTAATTTCTTCTAATTTCCTATATAAGTGGAAATTTTAGACAATTTATTAATAATAAATAAGGAGGAAGAAAAGAAGAAACAAAAGGAGAAAAAGAATTACACTTTAATACTTTGAAAAATAATGTTAAAAGTTGACATCAGGACCAAAAGTTTGAAGAAGGGAAAAAACCTTCAACAATGGAAAGTAGATTAACAGAAAGAGGAAGAAATTATAGGAGAGTATTTGCTGCCAAAAGTTAGAGTGCTTTTACTGTAAACAAACCTCAGAGGAATAGAAACTGGAAGCAGACAGGAACTAGTGTTCAGATGAATGGTTAAGAAACTTCATAGGAGGTGAGAAGGTTAATTGGTCCTACCCTATCCAATCCCCATTTTTCTATCATAGTGTACAGACGATCATTTGTCTGAAGGAGAGGGCATGAGTGTGATATGGAATGTGGCAGTGTCCACGGGTGATGCAATTGCTCCTCCAATTGGAAGATGAACTGGTGACACAGGGCCAGAAGCTCATGGTCTTTAGAGACAAGCATACCACACAGAACCAGCATGCAAATAACTGAAGAGAAATTTCCCCTAAAGGAACATGCTGTCATCCCCAAATTCTTGAAGAAAACCAACGTGATGGAGCAGAGACAGAAGTTTCACAACAAGACAAAACAAAAAATAAAATAGAAGAAATAGCTTCAAAGTAAGATCATTAATCAGGTCAAGTGAAGGAGAACTTGAATTAGAATTAATGTGCAACCTGTACACTCAGGAAAATGAGAAATTATACCCCATCTGATCCAAATGTATGATATGTCAAGATCATTTTACTGTCATGTGTAACTAATTAAAACAAAAATAATTTTAAAAAAGTATTAATGTATTCAGAAAAAGGAAATTGCATGCTAGATAGAAAACTCAATGGAATACATAGAATCTAAGAAACAATTCTGAACAAATCACCTGAAATAAGGAAGGGGAAAAACGGGGAAGGCAGAAATGGAAGGAGAGTAAAAGGAAAGAAAAATCAGGAAGGCAGAGGAGAAAGAGAGGAGGGAGGGAGGGAAGAAAGGAATGGAGGAATGAAGGGAGGGGAAAAAGACACATGAAACTAATATCTCAGGTGATCATAAATTAGCAGGCAATATTGGATGGAGAAGGGAGGAGAGCAATGAGGCATGGACAGACTGGGTTTTGGCCTAGAGGTATAAACTATCTCAGAATTTTAATAGAAAAATATGTTTAATGATTCACTCATTTATCAGTACATATTCATAGTGACTAATCTGTGCCAAACATCATTTTTGGCACTTGAAATAGGCATTCGGATTCATAAGTGAATGAAAACGAGGAATCAAATGTTATTTCCAAGTCACTGGTCTTAGCAAGTTGATGAAGAAAGATGTAATTAAACTGAGAAAGGGGAGAATAGGGTATAGACAGTTCTAGGGGAAGATATGCATTCTCTTAACAAATGTAAGTTAATATGTATTTTGAAATATATATATATATTTCCGAATTAAGGTGTCTGGGGATATGGCTCAGTGGTAGAGTGCCTACTTGGCATTTAAAAGGCTCTGCATTCAATCTCAGCACCATATAAGGGTCAAAAAAGTTTAGAGTTACATTCTGAAGAAACCAAGAAAAAATAAATATATAAAAACTGAATCAATCAAAACTAGGGCATAAATATGACAAAGAAGAAAAATAGAAAATATAGAAGTGGACAAATACAGATCTCAATAATCAAGTATATATATATAAATTGCAATCTCCCATTAAGAGTTGAATGAAAAAAATTCTACACAAGATGTTAAATGAACTGCATTAAACCATAGGTCCAGCTTCTAAAAATGTAACAAAACTTAACTAAAAAAACATAGTATGTAAAATTAGAGAAAAATAGACAAAATATGAGCTATTAGGGGTCAGAGGACTGGCTTTCCTTAAGAAGAGTGTGAAAAAAACACAAAGGAGCTTCTAGGGTAGTTGAAATTATCTTTTTTAGGCATTGTACTTGGCATTGTGGAAGTATTCAATTTGGGAAAATTCAGAGTGCTGGACACATTATATGAGCACTTTTCACTATATCTATATATCTATATCTATCTATATTTTATTTCAGTAACAGGTTACAAATGAATTAATCTCTTCAAAGGGATACAGACCTAAGTAAAATCATATAACTGGATACTCCATATAAAATACATTAGAAGAGTCATAGGGAAAAAATTTGCACAAATTTTAATGCATAATAAACTAGTAGAAGATATATATGTGTTTAAAAATTAATGCAAAGGAAAAACCTTGGATGGAAAATACTCCATGTTGCCTTATGAAAATAGCATCTAAAGTTAAACATCCTCCACAAATTCAAATGAGTCAAAAAATAAGCACAACAAAAATACAAATAATAAAAGGATGTAACTTCAGCATTTGTAGGAGAAAATGTATACTATACAATTCAAAACTGTAGAGACATAATCGCTAAATGCTAGTAGAGTTTTTTTTTTCCCCCTGACTTCCACAACCACCATTACCACTCCACTTACACAGAAAGAGGGAGGAGTTGGAAGATATTGTACAGAAGAACAGGGAGTGGAAGGCTTAGAAAGGCTGTTGGATGATAAATGCAACCTAAAGAGTTGAAAAGATTTCTTCATTGATAATCCAGGTTCAACATGAATACAAGGAAAAAGGAGAAAATAATAACAGTTAGTCTCAAATTGACTACAGAGAGAGGATTTAAAATTGTTTGAGATCAGAGGCTCTGGTTTCAGGAATTTATTAGCTCTAGGGAAGAAGGAGGTAAGCAGAAAGGAGGAGATACTCTGGTATTCTGAATGGTGAAGACAAGAAGGATAAGGGGAAATATTGGGATTCTGAAAAATGAGAAAGTAAAATCTCAAAATGTAAAGAAACATCAGCCTCACTATAAGCTTTATTAAGGAAACTACTTTTCGTTACCCTAGAAGAGGGCATTCTTGGGACAAGAATCCTGGAAGCCAGGAAAATTTTCACTTTTTCAAGAAAATTAATGAAGAAAGGAATTCTGATTCCATACAAAGCTGCTTTCAGAAACTAAAACAAACAAACAAACAAACAAGCAAAATACTAGCAATGGTAATCAAAATATAAAAAAATGATCCTCTTATCAGTTCCCGTAAAACACATGCAGAGTAGAATAAAACTGTAACGGAACACATCAGACTAAATTAAATATCCTCAAACATTTAGAAATATGAAAGCAATTCAATCAGGAATTCAAATCTAATTCAGGGAATAAATTAAAGAAACTAATGAAATCATTATTAAGGAAGACTAAATCACAAGGAAAGCTAGAAGATAATACATTTAACTGAGTATTTAATTAAGAGAATTAAAGATTGGTGGGAAAACAACAAGAAGAATAAAAGTGAAGCTGGGCATAGTGGTGTACACCTATCATCCCAGCTATTCTTGAGAATGGGGAAGGAAGATCACAAGTTCAAGGCCAGTCCCAGAAACTCAGTGAAGTCCTAAGCAACTTAGTGAGACTTTGTCTTAAAATAAAAAATAAAAAGGTCTGGGATTTGGCTTGGTGTTTAAGTGCCCCTGGGTTCAATCCTGAGTATCCCCATCTCCCCTCCCACCAAAAAATAAAATAAAATAAAAATGAAAACAATAAGTTGAGAGAGTTAGATAGAAAGTGTTGGAAATTATTATCTTTATGGCAAAGGTAGTTTCACAACCTGGAGAGAGGGCTCTGTCCTCCACAGAAATTGAGACATAGGGACTGTTAAAGTTCAGATATGATTTTCTCTCATAATTCCATGTGATGGAGATTTAATCCGTGTGGTGTTGTTGTAGAGGAGCTGGGACTTCTACAAAGTAGGTCTTAGTAGGAAGTTTTTAAGACACTTGGGACAGGTCTTCAGAATGGATTGTGGGGCCTCACTCTTATTTCAGCTTCCTCTTCGAGGATGTAATCCTTCACACACACACACAGTCATGCCATGATGAGGCCTGGCTAGAGCTGAGCCAATACCAGTGCCTTGTCCTTGAACTCCAAAATTGTGAGCTAAATAACCGCCCCCCCCCTTTTTTTTTATAAAGTAAGCTTGTGAAACCAGCATGCTTCAGTTACTTTACTATAGTAATGCAAACAGACTAATACAAGAATGCTATCTTCCTTGATGATTACATTTCAATAAATGGCTCCTAGATTCTTGAGAAGAACATTATATATATATTCTGTATAGCTGGCAAAAGACATTTTCCACTCAATGTGGCAAAAAAAGAAAGTATAATTTTTTATAAATTATCTAAGAACTCAGAAAAGAGAGGGAGCTGGGAGCTGGGTGTGGTGGTGAATACCTGTTAACCCAGTGGCTTAGGAGGATGAACCGAGAGGAGTACAATTTTGAGGCCAGCTTCAGCAAACTAGTGAGGACCTAAGGAGCTTAATGAGAACCTGTCTTCAAACAGGAAAAAGGGCAGGGGAAGTGGGTTGTGACTCAGTGAATAATTATCTCTGGGTTCAATCCCCAGTACCAAAATAAAATAAAATAAAATAAAATAGGAGAGAGAGGAAGGACCTCTGTAAGACTTCTGGATTCTATCAAGGCTGGGTTCAGAGTGAAATCAGGAAGCCAGAGGCCTAGAGGCAGGAAGAGGCCTGTGCAAAAAAGCTGATGGAAATGTTAAGCCTGTCTCAATCATAAGATATAACATTAAAACTAACAAACCAGGTAGGAAATAAGGGTATGCTATGGATTGAATCTGGTTTGTCCCCACCAAATTTGTGTTTAAGCTTGGTTGCCACATACATGTTGAGACATTAGTAGGGTATTTAAGAGGTGTTTTGCATTATAAGAGATTTGTCCACATAAAAGGATTAATATAGTTCTCTTGAGAGTGGGTTAGTTGTCATAAGAGTGACTGTTATAAAGCAAGATTCCCTCGTGTAATTTTCCTCGTCTCCAAAACCATGAATCAAAATATTTATTTGTTATAAATTACCCAACCTCAGGTATTATGTTATAGCCAGAGAATACAGATTAAGACAGAACATTTTAGGAGGTAGGGACACAGGAAGGAAGAAAGACACAAGAATGCTATCTAAAACAAAAAACATTTATAAATAAGATAGAGAAGGACACACAGAGAAACACCTATATAAAGAAAAAGTAAATAAATATAACATGCCTTGCACCTAAAATAAGGGATTTGTTTTCTGCTCTGCTTTACTACTTAAGTCTGTCCTATCAGATTACAAGATCATGAGCTACATGAGAACAAAGATCAGCTCTATTTAGTTTAATGCTATATACTCAACTCCTATCATAATGCCTAAGGTATACTAGTTTATTAGATATATTGAATAAATAATGCATGAATGTTAGCTTTCTAACTTTTTAAATCTTCTATTCTTATCTGTCCTTATCACCAAGTTTCACATCCTTGCCAAAATCATCTTTTCAGAATTTTAATCCAATCCCCTAATTTCTTGATAAAGTGTGCTAAGATTTGCTATTAGCTGAAAGATACAGTTCACCCTCTTTAGCATAGCCTATAGGTCTTTATGATTTTCTGTTTATCTTCCTATATTTCATGTTAATCCTGTACACGTTTTAGTAGATCAGAATATGCTATCCCAGAATATGCCTTGCTTTCAGAAGCAGTATTTTTAGAAAAAAACAGACCAGAGAGAGACTGTAAAAATAAAGTGGTTTACTATTTTGTAAGGAAGTATTATAAAGATGTCTAGTTTGGGGGTGCAGCTCAAAGGTAGAGTTCTTGCCTACATGTGCAAGGTCCTGAGTTTGATCCTCAACACTGCCAAAAATACAACAAAGGAAAGAGAAAATGAAAATTTCCATTTGTAAAGCTATCTCCCTGCTGTTCCAGGAAGGGAAAGGTAATTCTATATGACAGGAGAGATCCAGGAAGGGAAGTCTTAACTCTAAATTACAGGACTGATCATCAGAAAAGGCAAACCTTGTCCTGGATGACTGAGCTTCTTCTGATCACCCCTATAACTTGCCCCTGCCTCGCTCTTCTTTATTTGTTTTTAGCTGAATATTTAAGCCAGAACCTAAGTCACTACCTTGAGACCCACTCATTTCCCTGTATATATGAGATATACATATTAATAAACTTGTTTGATTTTTTTTTCTCGTTAATCTGTTGTTGTTTCAGAAGCTCCAGCTGAGAACTTGGAAGAGTAAAGGGAAGTTATTCTTTCCTTTTTACAAATATATTCTATTGGGAACTTACCCAAATCAACAAATACCAACTGTTTTGCTTGGAATATCCTCTCTTTTTTATTCATCTTTGTTGATCAACTTCTCTCCCCTCACTTCATTTAACTGGAAAAAAAAATCATCATTTTGGGGGACTTATTCAAATTTTTCTAATCCCCAAATACATGCATTTTCTTTTAAATGTTAAACACGAACTTAAAATCAGAAAAAAATGGGTTAAAATTCAGCAATATGATTTTAGTTAGTCAAACTTTTGATTCCTCAATTTCTTCATTTAAGAAATGAGCAATCTGTAGTTCTGTGAGGATTAAAATGAAATGTAAAATATTTAGCAAAACATCAGGCAATAATTTTCTACAAATATCATGCTAGGTCTGTATTATGACATTTCTCACACTTTGTACTAGTTATTTTAAAAAATACACCCAAAAAAGAAAAATTTTACATGCCTCTGAGCCTTTTATTTGTGCACGTCTGTCTCTCACATTGCTAAACTTAGAGTTCACAAATAATACTCATAAATTCTTGCTAAATTGTATTAATTCTTCTCTAGTATATTTTTTTCCTAGAAATATCATTATTTTCCAACCACCAAAATTATATCCAGTCATCTTTAATGTAACACTTTTTTTTTTTTTTTTGCTTGTGTACTGGGAAGTGAACTCAGAGACATTTTTACCACTGAGCTACATCCTTAGTCATTTTACATTTTATTTTGAGACAGGGTCTTGCTAAGTTGCTTAGGATCTTTCTAAGTTGCTGAGGCAGGACTTACACTTGTAATTATCCTGCCTCAGCCTCCTGAGCAGCTAGGATTACAGGTATGCACATAGTGCGTGCCATATAAACATGTTTTTGATACATTCTTATCAAAATACAACATTAAAAGGGTCTTTTATTATACTCAGCATAAAATATTCACAGAGAAAATTAAATATTTATTCAAAACATCACAAAGAAAACAAAGTACTTCAGAATTTCATAAGAAACTACATGTATCAGAAGAACTTTCAAATTTTATTAGAACTGTAAGAAGTTAGATGTGATCTTGAGAAATGAACGGAAGATTTTTTTTTAATTTTAAAATTTTCTTATTAATCCTAAAATGTCAGTGAGACTAACACAATTATGAAGCTGTATATTTCATAGCTAGCAAAATTTTAGGCTAAAGGCAACTTTTTTTTTCTCTCTCAGAGGAACACTTATACTAGTCTGAAAACAGAGGAGTGGTTGGAAAAGATAAGCTACAACATCCTTATAAAATGACAAGTGAAGAGTTTTTAAATTGCACATTTGGCATTTTTAAAGTTTATTCAAAGTATGCTTTCCCCATCCTTTAAGCAAATGATATAAGAAAAAAAAAAACAGCAGAATTGTGCTTCAGTACATAACAATTGTTGTAAAGCTTTCTTGTCATCTTTGCAGAGTATCAGCTTAGTTTACTACTACTCAATCTAACCTGACCAGAAACTGGAGTTGCTTCGTGGGGCTTTATTGTGCCATCTTATAGATGAAAATAAGAAGGAGGATTTCCAAGAAGGTGCAGAGATTATAATCAAAGTAGTGAAGTGAAAAGTGGAGAGAAGGAGTTGACTATGAAAGATGTCAAGGACCAAAACAACAGAATGTCATTGGTCCCCATTGTATACATGTGTAAGAGGAAGAAGTAAAGATGGATGCACAGCTCACGGCTTGGATTTCTGAGCAAATTGAGATGTGCAAAGAGAAAAGGTGGATTTGGTTTAGTTGTAATGATTTCAGGACTCCAGGTGCCACCTCCCAGATGTGATGGGAGGACTGAGAAATGAGATGTTTGCGAACCTTAAGCTTAAAGTTAGCTTAGATGTACAGATATTGATTTTATAATTTCTGTTATCATAATATGACAAATTTGCTACAGAAAACCAACAGACTGGAATTTTTATCTGAGATATTTAGTTTAAATGTCTTAACTGCTTAACTAGAGTATGGATATATCATCACAAAATTTTTTTTAAATGATACAGATAAACATTTATTTTAAGATAATACACAGGAACGACTTTAAATTTTATTTTATATTATTATTAAAATGGGGCAGGTAGAGTTTTTCCTCAGTTTCCTCCACCTTTTTCTCTGTCCCAATGGAGAACTCTTTGCCTGCCCTGAGATATGGCTAGCCCCTGGTTTTTACCTATAGGCTGTATCCAGGTCTGGGACTTAAACATTCCCTGGCATTGATAAAGGTGTGCAGGTTGTTGCCTAAGACACTGAAGGAAACTAAGCCTGGTCCTGAACCAAAATCTTTAAACCCTCATATACACTTGGTACCCTAACACCTCTGTGGACATATTTAGGTAGAGCATCTCTTTCTCTCGCTGTTCATCTTGAGGATTGCTGTTGCCCCTTCTGTAAGTAAATTCCCCTAATAAATATTTTAACCTGATCACTCTGGTGTTTAGGCTTCCTTCCCTGGAATCCCAACAGGCCCATCTCTGGAAAGTTTGGGGCCCTACTTTGTGGGAACTTCTCCGCTGTCTGCTTTTGGGTGACTCCAGTCATAATCTGGCTGGGACAAAACAGGATGGCAAATTATTTTGGATAGCTGAAAATCATATGTGCAATTCTGGGATAAAGAATTCTCTTCCATTTGGAGAATATTTTCTGCTTAGCAAAAGTTTGTGTTCACTAGTTTGATGGGTCCACCTTTTCAGGCTCAGGAGTAAAGGTGCACTGAGAAGCTCTGAATAACATTGGCCCAAACTGTTCCTTGGGGTTTCAGTAATCACCAGGCTGACTGAATAGAACTCTGTATTTGTGTTAGAGATATGGACTACTCCTCACCGGAGGTTAGGGCTTAAATATGGACTTGAAAAGGTCAGAATTTTTATCCATTAAGCCATCAAGCTTTTTTTTCCCTAATAGAGTATATAAAAGGTTTTAGCTTGAATCACAAATGAAAAATTCAGCAGAAAGATCATATCTTAAATTTAAAAAACAAGGCAAAAATACCTTTGTTATTCCATGTAGTGGAATCCATGGTCTAAATATCAGTGCAGAATGGCAGAGTATCAAATTGTGGATTGTGTCACCAAAAGACAGAAGACATAGAAGATATGGCAATTTTCAACTTTGAAGCTCAAATTATATTTTTAAATAAGATGCACAGTGTGTGCATCTCATATATTATTAGCACAAGTTTAGATTTTACAGCAGTATGCTTATTTCTAATTATATGATGATAAGAGATTCTCCATTTAAAATCCAACTATGCTATTGTAATTGTAAAATATGCCACACACTGAAGAAACCAAGCAACTATTGTGCCTGGTACCTAAGCAGTATTTAATTGCATGTTTGTAATGATGAAAATGAAGACAGATTTGATTTCATTATTCTTATGAAATAATATTGTGTGGGACATTTACAATTTGCACTGATATTTATAGTTCTTTTATTAAATTATAACATCCAAATATTTTCTGAGCTATTACCAAGCTATTGTGTTCATAATTTTCTTCCTGAGTGACAAACACTGGATTCTCTTTGTTGCATTTTTTCCTTTTTAATACTGTTTTATTAAATTCAGTATATTTGTATAACAAGAGGAGGAAAAATGAAACTAGGAGGTGTTTCTGAGGCAGTATCCTATCTCCCATACATTGAAAGATTATTTTTATTTTGTCGTAGAACACAATAGGTTTTCATATATTCTGACTTGAGGAAATTGAGAATTCTCCCAAGTATCAGCAACTAAAATAATTAAATTGTAGAAGAAGAACAACAAAACTCTTATTTCTCTTACCTCATGAAACAATCTGGGCAACAAAAGAGATATATTTCCTGCTATTACATTCACCTTACTTGATGTTATTATCATGACTCAAGTTTTTGAACTACGCTGGCTCTCTCCATTTTTCAGTGACATTCATTCTCCCTCAGTCTTCATTTCTTCTCATAAGCATATTATTTCACTGAAATGATAAACTTACTCCCTTTTTAACTGTCAGTCAACTTGTAGGATATGATTAAAAGGCAACTTTGTTTTTTTGTTTTACACTGTTCTTTTAAAATTCTTCTCTTAAGTGCAAATATGAACCAAATTTATGAATTTTCAGTTCAGGATTAGGAACTAAAATATCCTAGGCAGAATTGTGGTTATTCTATGTTCCAATATCAGCTCAAATCAGGAATCACAACTAAAAGTCTCCAATAAAATTTTTCATATTTAACTTAATAACATACCTTAGCCCCAGTTGTATTTGTCAGGGTTCTCCAGAGGAACAGAATCATAGAAGTATAAGAAACTGTATCTTGTGAATTGCTAGAGGCTCAGATGTCCCAAGATACTTAGTGTGAGTTGGCAAACTTGACATACAGGACAGCAGATGGTGTAACTCCAGTTGGAAAGCTTGTAGTTCCAGAAACAAGAAGTGGCGATATTTCAGCTCAAAGAAGAGTCCAAAGGAGGGAAAGACCATATTTCAGTTCAAGGCAATAAAGCAAGAGGAGTTCCCTCTTACTTGGCCTTTCTGCTCTAATCAGTTCTTTCCTTCTCTCTTTTTTGCTCTTCCCTCAACTAAGTGGCTAGTTTATCCTTCTGACCTCCCTTAGTTGGAATTTAGGGAGAGAAAAGGAGCGAGAGAGATGAAAATATTCCTAATTGGGCTAGTGCTTTCAGAAATTGTCCCCACTGTCTCCAAGCTTGGCAGAAATCTAAATCAGACACTGTCTTAATTAGCACTTCTGTTGGCTCCTCCTAGAACTTCAACATTGCTAATCTTCATTTCCCTCTACAAGCTCCAAGAGAACAACAGTATTCCTCCACGTTCTTTTCTGCTGTTGGGCTAGGTTGGTCCTATTAGGTATGACTACCTTCCCATCTGTTTTTTTTTTTTTTAAACGTGTGCAAATACTTTATATAAACACATAGAATTTCTTAAGAGTACTAGTGATAACAAGCTTAAAGAACAGAAAAACAACATGTATTTGAAATATGTGATTGCCTGGTAATCCTTCAATCATCAGAAACAAATTGGAACTCTACATCAGAGATGATCTACAGGTATTGAAAAATTGGAAACCAAAACATATATAGGACCAATCATCAGTTACATTGGGTTGTCTTAGGACAGCAATTAACTTTGACTAAGTAATGACAATAGGAGGGGGAGTTATAAAATTAACTGTTATATATTATAAATATACATTTTTAATTATTAAAAATCCAGCATATGAAAAGTAATTTTTTTCTACTTGTTGAACATTTAGATCCTTCTGTATATAACTAATTGCATATCCACTTTTGTTACTTTTTTTATATTGTACCATACAGTCTAGAAATTTTCTTCCTTTTTAAAAGCACATAAATTATTCAGTTTTATTTTCTTAACTCATTTACAATGTGATTTCTATTCAATTCCAAAAATGAGTTACTATGTAATTATCTAGTTCTGAATTGCAATGTACAGTATAATGTGAAGAACAGAATAACTGATAAGAAATTTATATTAATAGAATCCACTTTTATTCTAAATAAAACTCCAAGTAATTAAAATTTGTCCTCTATATTCACCAATGCCAGTTCATATCAACCATATTTATTGAACAATTATCTTTCTATTTTCTCCTGTCTATATCTCTATTATAGGATAATTAATTTATACTTGAAAAAATCCCCAAAGATGCATAATGCCTTATATTAGAGAAATAGTGTATGAACTTAATAAATATCCATCATCCATAACCCAAAGGACAGTTATAGGCAAGGATGCTACATATCCTGCAGTCAACATTTTCTCTTTCTATTTTCAGACCTGTCAATATTTGAAAGGTAGCATATGAGCCTATTTAATTCAAAACATCATGGAGAAAACACCGGTAACATGCTGTACAGCTAATAATTTGAAATGCTTTACACTGTAACTTAATTTATTTAATGCAAAGAGTAGCCACCCAGGATTTTGTTCCATGCACAATCATTCAACATCTTAGCATGTCTAGCAGGACCTTCTTTGTGCAAAGAGACAAAGTTCATTAGGGTAGTCCTTCACTTTTTGAGCAGTAAGGTTGACACTTAAATTGAAAACAATTAGAGGAATAAAAAAGCAGAAGAAAACCATCCTCCATTAGGAGACTATGACTGATATGAAAATAAATCTAAAAGAATTTTTTCCCAACTAGAGAAATACATTATTTTGGAGGTTGAGGGCACTTTCTGACTCTGAATTTCAGTGTGTACACACACGTGCAGTCATGCTCATGAATATCCATGCTCATACATACAACCCCATGCATTTAATTTCTTAGTGACATAGCCATTTGAATATTTATAGAAACTCAGTTTACAATAGCCATGCTATGGAACCAACCTAGATGCCCTACAATGGATGAAGAAAATGTGGTATATATACACAATGGAATACCTCAGCCATAAAGAAGAATGAAATTATGGCATTTGCCAGTAATTGGATGCAACTGGGAGACTATCATGCAAAGGCAGGATATTCTCTCTGATATGTGGATGCTAACTGGGAGGGGAAGATGAGAAGTTCATTGAATACAGTAGACAAATGAAGGGAAGGGAGGGGGGATGGGAACAGAAAAGACATTGGGATGAATCAGACATATCTTTCCTGTCCTTATATATGAATACAAAACCAATGTGTCTCCATGTCATATACAACTACAATACTGGGATCTTAATTGTAATGAGTAATATGTATTTTATATTTGTAAAATATGTTAAAATACACTCTATTACCATGTATATCTAGAAAAAACAAATAAATTTTAAAAAGTGTAGGTAACTAAAGTTTCTGGTTATATTATACACACACATGGTTTTAATGCACAAGTGGTAGTTCAAAATTTTTTGAGAGAGTAGGTTTTTGTGTAAAATAATGTCATTCTGTTTTAATCAGATTCAGAATTTCTATCCATAGGACATTTTGAAAAAAAAAAATCTCTGAACCTCAAATAGGTTAACAGATATCCCTTCCTTATACTGCTTCTACATGTGTCACCAGGATCCAAAATAGAATATGCAAAATAGAAGATAGTACAGTGCAATCTGAAGGACTACGGATAAAAGTGGTTCTCATTCACAGGACTAATTATTGTCAGGATAAAGAGTAACATAATTATCAAACTAGTTCCTTGTAGTTAATGAATGTTAACTATCATAGTTACTTCATTGTTTTCTAAGTATTTTATACAATAACTACCAAATAACAAAAAATCATTATTTTATAAGGCAATTTTTAAAAAAGCATTTTAAAAATAAAGTATAAAGTTTACCCTTATTTCTCTGTGAACTTTGTGGAATTTGACTTGTGACAAAAAAGAAATTGATTGTTTGTGATGCCCAAAGTTTAAACATTGCTGTCTACTTAGTGAAGATGGCCTGACATCACCTCACTAACCTCTCCTTTACACATGTATGTCCCTACCCTGCAATTTTTTTTTTCTGTACCAGAGATTGAATTCAGAGGCACTCAACTACTGAGCCACATCCCCACCCCTATTTTTATTTTATTTAGAGACAGGGTATCGCTGAGTTGCTTAGTGCCTCACTTTTGCTGAGTTTGGCTTTGAACACGTAATCTTCCTGCCTTAGCCTTCCAGGTGCTGGGATTACAGGTGTGCAGCCTGTGCCAGCTACTCTGCAGTTTTAATGACATTGTTAAAAGGTTGTCTTTCCTGCTTGGATTTCTCACTGGACTTGGAGTATTCTTCCCTCCTCAGGCCCTCACCTGTGGCTGTGGTTTATACCCTACATCTGTGTAGGGTATAAATGTCTTCTAGGTGGTATATAAATCTGCAGGGAGAAATAAAAATTACTTTTCTTACTAAAATTTTACTCTCCAGGGATTTTGTATTGTAAGTACATTATGCAATCTCCGTTTTTAACTTGGTAAAATTTTTACTAAAAATTAATATATTCATCATTAGAATCAAAAAGAACTTTTTGAACAGTGTATGATGTACAGTTACATATTTAGTAATACAAAAGAATGCATAGACTTCTAGGTTAATTACAGTAAAGAGAGGTGTTAGCTTCAATCATTGATAAGGTCAGTTTATGAATACTGCCCTATATTATATATTTCTGGAGAATTCACCATTAAAGACCATGTTATATCCTTACATACTAATTCTACATTGACATCTTATATACTTAATAATATATTTTATAGAACTCCATGTTCTACTTTTCCTTTGCATGTATCTCTACTATGTCATATTTTAATGTTGTATTAGCTGTTATCAATCTCACTGGATGTATGTGCATTTTTAATGAATTTGTAAAAAAATTCATTCACTGACTCTTACACCAATGGCCATTTAAACCACAGCCACAGGAAAGGGGCTGAGGAGGTGGTACATAAAGGTGAGGTGCCACCCAAGTAGAGGAGACAACCTTTCAATAAAGTAATTAAAACATGGCAAGGTAAGTGTAGACATATGTAAAAGAGTTTAGTGAGAACTTCACTGAGGCATTGAGGCTCAAACTTAGACTTTTGGAGGGTGAATATTAGCTAAGAAATATAAGGACAAAGAATGCTTGAGATTATAATAAACATCCAGACATAACTATCTAGCCTATTTAAATGTAAAATCTATTTTAATCTCTGAAATAGTTTTATTCCTTCATAGCACTTTCTTTCCTTAAGAGGATGTTGTTATTACTCAGATTTTTTGTTTCTTTTTGGAACTCAGATTCATGATACATCATCACTATTTCAGAGGTGTCTGAAGTTATACATCCTTATTTTTTTTTTAATTTTTTATTGTTGGTTATTCAAAACATTACATAGTTCTTGATATATCATATTTCACCCTTTGATTCAAGTGGGTTATGAGCTCCCATTTTTACCCCATATACAGATTGCAGAATCACATCAGTTACACATCCATTGATTTACATATTGCCATACTAGTGTCTGTTGTGTTCTGCTGCCTTTCCTATCCTCTACTATCCCCCCTCCCCTCCCCTCCCCTCCCCTCTTCTCTCTCTGCCCCCTCTACTGTCATTCATTTGTCCCCCTTGTATTATTTTTCCCTTTCCCCTCACTTCCTCTTGTATGTACTTTTGTATAACCCTGAGGGTCTCCTTCCATTTCCATGCAATTTCCCTTCTCTCTCCCTTTCCCTCCCACCTCTCATCCCTGTTTAATGTTAATCTTCTTCTCATGCTCTTCGTCCCTACTCTGTTCTTAGTTACTCTCCTTATATCAAAGAAGACATTTGGCATTTGTTTTTTAGGGATTGGCTAGCTTCACTTAGCATAATCTGCTCTAATGCCATCCATTTCCCTGTAAATTCTATGATTTTGTCATTTTTTAATGCAGAGTAATACTCCATTGTGTATAAATGCCACATTTTTTTTATCCATTCGTCTATTGAAGGGCATCTAGGTTGGTTCCACAGTCTTGCTATTGTGAATTGTGCTGCTATGAACATCGATGTAGCAGTGTCCCTGTAGCATGCTCTTTTTAGGTCTTTAGGGAATAGACCGAGAAGGGGAATAGCTGGGTCAAATGGTGGCTCCATTCCCAGCTTTCCAAGAAATCTCCATACTGCTTTCCAAATTGGCCGCACCAATTTGCAGTCCCACCAGCAATGTACAAGTGTACCCTTTTCCCCACATCCTCGCCAGCACTTGTTGTTGTTTGACTTCATAATGGCTGCCAATCTTACTGGAGTGAGATGGTATCTTAGGGTGGTTTTGATTTGCATTTCTCTGACTGCTAGAGATAGTGAGCATTTTTTCATGTACTTGTTGATTGATTGTATATACATCCTTATTTATTGTATTAATTTACTAGACTGTAGAATTCCCACAATCCATAGCTTAACACCACAGATATCTATTCGCTTACCGTGTTGACTGCTAAGAGTTCTGAATCAAAGTGCCTGCAGTGCTGGATTTTTCTGCAAGCTGACCAAAATAGCTTTAACATTCCTTCAATTCCATTAAAATTTAGACAGGTTTCTTCCTGTCTCTAGGTCACAACCTTTCTTTTCTTGGAGTATGTATTTTTAAACACTTGTAATTTTAAGTTCTTTGCCTCTTTGAGATGCAAGCTTCTTTATCATTTTTACAACCAAGAAAATCTTCCTTAAGGACCTGAAAATTAACACTTGTGAAATATAATGATCAAGGAGCATAACAACTCTTTCTCCCAGTTGTCTATAAGCAGAATGGGGCCTGACTTCTTCAAATACACCAGTCATTGAATCCAATGCCCTAATCATTTATGACTTGCTTTTAAATATATCTGTAAAGGCTCTATTTCCTAATAAGTTTGTATTTAGAGGTATCCTGGTTGGGACTTCAATATATCTCTTTAATGTGTTCATGGAAAATGATCCACTCTTGAACCATCTCTTTGTAATCAGATTTAACAGTTATAAATATTTCCTTCAAATCCTTGGTGTGAGGGTTCAGTAGAAGCAAATGTTGGAGGCTATTACTGTGGAAATATAGCTGTTTACCTTTTATCTCAGGTTTCTGGAGTCAACTTTCCTTCTGGCCCAGCAGAATCTCTATAGTAAATCCTTATTATAACCTCTCCCTGTCTCTGACTCAACCTGGTAAGATCTGGTAGATGGGAGGGCATGCACCTGTGGCTTACTCTTCTGTTTCTCCAGGAATATCTCAAGCTTCACATTTTAGCCAATGTCTCAATAGATTCAGGAAGGGTCAGAAACCATGCTACATGCTGTCACAGGTCCTGAGTTTAGAACTGAATCTGCCCAACTCAGAAAATAATAGATTGCAGTTTCTGCAGAGCTTACTCAATATCTCTTCTTTTTCCCCAAATCCCTCCCCCTTTCTGATACATTTTTTTCAGGATTCATATTTACTGATACCACTAAAATAATTGTAATTAGACTGGCAAAATTTCTACATTTTTTTCCTTTAACTTAATGGAAAATAGAGATTAATGTTCACACTTATCCGAGTTAGAGATCATTGTTCAGTATCACTGAGGAGATACCCCAGCATCCCTTCTTTTAATAAATTTTCATATCCATCCTTCCCCCAACCCCTAACTACAGTCATTAGCCATATCACAGTATGGCAGATCGTGAACACATGGGATGGACAACCCTTCAATTTTTCTACTTTTATTTTGGTAAATTTCCTGAAGCAGCACCAAGACCATCTGGATCACAGTATTTTTATATCCTGTATTCAAAATTCTCATATAATCAGAGCTATGTATATAGATGGTACGTAATAGAGGATAAATACACACTAACTACATATGTGGATGCAAGGAATAAAGGAAATATGGACACAGTTTCAATTTTTTAGTATTAAGAATTCTTTAAGTTATAACATTTAAATGTGAATTTAAATAATCACATAGGTAAATTCAATTCAGGTCTTCCAATCTGCTTTATCAAAAACAATTAGAGACTAAGGAATGGGAAAGTAGATCATGATTGGCTCTTTTTCTCTTCTTTTTCCATTACATTTCCCTGCCTGAATTTTCCCTATATCAAGTTGGAGGAAAAAGCAAATGGCAGAATTAGATTTAGAATTTTTGGATGTTGTTAATGGTGTTTTTAACTCTCTCTTGACTAAATCATCTGGCCATTATGTTCTTCATTATGACAATGTAAGTTATTTCAGGTGAATTTTGCAGACAATAGAATGTCAATACTCCGGTTTTCTTTTATGACTATACCCCACCTCCTTGATCCTACTATTAATGGTAAGATCTACCAGTCTCTCTTTTTACTGATTGATTGATTGTGGTACTGGGAATTTAACTTAGGTCTTGCATATGCTAGACAAGCACTCTACTATTGAACTTCATGCCCAGAACGTGGTGTCTCCTTTTAGATATAAACCTCCCACATCAGCAAAGATACAAATTCTTCTTTTTCTTCCTTTTAAGGAATTTACACATGATTACAGTGTCAAAGTGTGGAAATGCATCAGGATCAACAGTTTACATCTTCATTTCTGACCATGTTATCACTGAAAGCTCCAGGGATCTTCTTCCATTCAATTTTTTTTTTCATTTTTTGGAGAGAAGAAAGCATCACATGGTTCATATATATTTCCAAACTCTAAAGAACAGTTTAGATGTCTTCTCAGAACGATCTCTCACTCATTTGAAAAGACTTCAAATTCTACTTTATAGTGAGAAGAAAAGAAAAGGAAACAAAGAGGATCAAATATCAATCCCAGAACTTGCTTATATAATCAGATGTCGTTTAGGGGATACATCGGAGACATGTCATAGGTGATTTCATTGTTTTGTGGACATGATAATGTGTACTTACATAAAGGTAAGTCAATCATTTAACATGGTCTCTTTTTAAAAATACCTTTTTAGTTGTAGGCTATACCTTTATTATTTTTTTAAATTTATTTTCTTATGTGGTGCTGAGGATCCAACCTGTTTCCTCACATATGTGAGGCAAGTGCTCTACCACTGAACCACAACCCCAGCCCCATGGTCTTTTGATGCAACCAAGAGTGAAACTTTTGCCAGCACAGCATAGCATACTGTTTTGTGATAACCTTATTAAAAAATAAATAGGAGAATATGCTGTAAAATAATGAGTAAAACTACAGTAAATACATAAACCTGTACATGGTCATTTATTATTAAGATCAATTATTATGTACGGTATATAATTGCATGTGTTGTATTTTTCTGCAGGTAGTAAGTAGCATGAAAGGTTTGTTTGCATCAGCATCACCACAAACATGTGAGTAATACATTTCATTAAAAATAACTTATGATAGCTCAAATATCACTAGTAAAAACAAATTCAACTCCATTATAATCTTATGGGACCATTATCATATGTTGTCAATTATTTACTTAAACATCACTATGTGGTGCATGATTGAATCTATAAATTAACGGTCTTTTCTTATTCTTCTTGTCTTTTCCTTTCTAAGCCCATCCCTTCATCATTATTCTAAAAATTACTGATCTTATAATTTCAAGGAATATAGACTATAGACTATCCATTATATTTTCTCTTTTATTATCAATCATTTCCTTTTTACTTGCGCATTCTCAATGTCATTTAATGTGCTTGAACTACCCATATTTAAAAAAGTAAAGGGAAACAAAACAATCTCCCTTGAATAACTTCACCACTCTTGTATCTTTCCTTTTCTACAGTTATGAATCTTAACAGAGCAAGCTGCTTTTCTTTTCCCCATTTTTAATCTCACACTTATTGCAATCTGTCACTTAACTCTAAGTGCTAAAACCATTTCATACAATAGTAACTGGGTTATTAAACTGAAGATCTTGAACATCAAGAAATAATGCACATGACTAACCTGAAGTGAGGTACTAACTCTGCACTAGAACTCGAAGATTGAGCATTAGAGAAGGGCTTACTTGATTCTTATAGTCCTCAAACATGGATATCATGAAAAAATCTGAAAGATCAGAGAAGACTTGTAGAGAAAAATGTATTTAAAGAGAATTGCCCCATTGATATGATTGGCACTTCCTCTCCCCACCTAAATGAAAGAGTTGAGTTCCTACCTCTTTGTTTCAAATCAAGAGACACAAACAATTTTTATAATGGCTGACAATATTAAGAGGTTACCAAGAGGTCTTGGCCCACATGTGGTTGTAGACATGTTTTATAGAACATGGCATCCCTAGGGACAAATAGAAATGCAGCTACCCAGGGTTCTACTTAGCATCTACAATCAGAAGAAATATAGCATGGAGGAGCAATAGGTTGATGACAAGAGCCCAGTGTTTTAGTCAGATTTTTTTTTCATTGTTGTGACCCAAAGACCAAAATAGTTAGAAGAGGAAAAGTTTATCTTGGGGCTCAAGGATTCAGAGGTCTCAGTCCCATAGATGACCAACTCCATTCTTTGGAGCCCCAGATGAGGCCGAGCATCATAAGAGAAGAGTATGGTGGAGGAAAGCAGTTCAGAACATGACCATTAAGATGAAGAAAGAAAGAGCTCCCCTCAACAGGGACAAAATATGTACCACAAAGACACATCCTCAATGACCCAACTCCACAGATACACCCTACCTGCTTATAGCTACCACCCAGTTAATCTCTATCAGTGGATTACTGTACTGATTAGTTTAAGATTCTCATACCCCAATCATTGCATTGCTAAACTTTCTTGCATTTTCTCACACATGAGCTTTTGGGGAACATCTAATATCTAAACCATAACACCCAATAAAAAGTCACAATCCCTTACCCAGTTTTCATACCACTGACAAACAAGACCAACTGACAACTGACCACTGAGGAAAGATGAATATCACAGCATTTGAAAGACATGTACACTGAGGGTATTAGTTGACATTGATACTTTGTTTCAAATAAAGAGACACAAACAATTTTTATAATGGCTAGCAAGATCAAGAGGTTACCAAGAGGTCTTGGCCCACACGTGATTGTGGAGATTTTATAGAACATGTCATGTTTTAATGATGACACAAAGCATCATCATAGCCTTTTGCCAGATTGGTGACATAAAGTGTCAGGATAAAAGTGGATCCCTACCTAAAACTCACTTTACACTGGGTCCACTGTATCAAAGGATCCACTAACTGGTTACTTTGCCAGTTACTTAATGTATAATTCAAGTGGCATAATTGGTAATCAAATAACCCCCATATTGGACACTTGGTGTCAGATAAGAAACATCAAAGTCTGGAAGATTTGCAAATCTCTTATTCTGTGCTCAGATCTCTTTTAAAGACATTTTGTTGTCAAGAAAGGAATTAGCTAGCTGTCAACTTTCATCTGAAGTATTTGCTTTCTGGGCTCATATTGAGGTAACCCTCCCAAGATGCTGACAGCATCTAAGCATGTGAGAATAAAAGTTCTAGACCATTGCTACTAAAATAGCTAGTGGACTTGGCTAGTAGGCAACCTAGTTTGGGGTCTCCTTTAGCTGGTAAGACTTTACTAGTACTGCACTATCCTCTCCAACTCTTTCTACTCGGTGCTCCTTCCTCCTCGCAAGCATCAGACCTCTATCATGGTCTGAAGTCTCCCAGAATGCAGCAGTATTTTTTCAGGCATTTCACCAATAAATCCCTTGCACTTGCACTTTCTTCCTGAAATACTTGAACTGAAACAAAATCTATAACTTGGCCTAAAAGGCATTTAATAATTTAGACTTTTCCTCCATTGCACTGACCTTGCCAAGTGCAATTTTCCCTTTTGATCTCAAGGAATACAGAGCCATTTTTTTTTTTATGAACTCATGTGCCATACATAGAAGTTTATGATCTTAGAATATTTTCTGTTTTTCTTGGAATTTTTTCTCTTTTCAGCAACTATAGTCACTGAGACTTTCAGAATGAGCTAGTTTATTTTTTCAGGCCCAGTGCAAAATAAAAATATGGGACTTTAGTGTAAACAAATATTAAGAATTTCAAGACAATTTTAGCTGAGAATTGAATAAAGCGTGGGCCCTGTTAAACTCAGAGTTCCGAGTGACTGCACACAAGTCACATACCCATAAGGCTGGCCCTGCCTACTCTTCTTTGTAATGGAGCTTTAATGACATTTCATCAAGGTAATTTTGGCTGATCCTCTGTATATCAGGAGTCTGTAAGCTCAACTTGATGACCCTTTTCTTGTTGAATGACAACCAAGATTCATACTTTGTCTTGGCAAGTTGTTCAAAATATATCAAAGTAATAGAGTTAAAGGGAAACTCATATTGTTTTTATATGAAATTGTCCTTTGTAAGTCAAAGATTACATTTTTAAAACTTATGCAAAAATTATTTTTTTTGGTACCAGAAATTGAATCCAGGGGCACTTAATCAATGAGCCACATCCCCAACCATTTTTATATTTTATTTAGAGACAGGGTCTTGCTGAGTTGCTTAGGGCCTTGCTAAATTGCTAAGGCTGGGTTTTAACTAGCAATCTTCCTGCCTCAGTCTCCTGAGCCACTGAGATTACATACATGAGCCACCATGCCTGGCTGCAAAACTTGATTTTTAATCGCCCTAATACTATTTTTCTACTCAGTCCTTCCTCATCAGGTATTGCTTTAGTAGCTTGTCCATGTACCATTCATCCCTTCCATGTGTACTAGATCTAACTTGCTTTAAGAACACATTTATATTAGGTGTGATCCTTGTGTTTTCAATATGCCCTTTCAGTCCAAGGAGATGAATTGCAGTGATTTAAACAGTAATTTTAATTGCTTTGAATGCTTTCCTGATAAATGTCTACTGAGATTGATTGTACCCTTCACCTTTGGTTTGGCATTCTATTAATCTCAAAAGCACTTATTGTTAATAAAATGCAAAGTAATTAGTGGTATTGTTTGAATGGTACTTTTTTTTGCATTAAGTGACAAGGTAAAAATAAAATTGCCCTAGGTTCTTATATGTGCTCATGCATATTTTAAGATTTTAGCATCATCAACTTTAGTCTCTAAAGTTCTAGCAGATAATTGAGTATTTTTTGTTTTGTTTTGTTTGAAATGTATTTCTATAATTAGACATTTAACTAGCATTTTAAATGTTAAAATCAAATAGTTTATTGTGATTAACAGAATATACAGATAAGTGGAAATAAGATAGATAATAAAAATAATCAAAATCAATATCATAAATTAATCAAAATCACATTCTATACTACCTATAACCACAGCTAATCATTCTTGTTCTTACTGAAAATTCAGTCTTCCCATGATTTTTGAAATTCAGTCACCTATGATTTCAATCTTATCTTTTTTACTAAACTGGTTCTGATTGAGGATTTTGGTAGATAATCTGACTATATTATTTTATGCAACAATGTAAAAAAACATTTAGATCTTTTAATACCCACTTGCCATACATATATCCTCTTTGGTGAAGTATCTGATCAAAGGTTTTGACAATTTTTATTGGGTTGTCCTTTTTTTTTTTTTAAATTTCCAAGAGTTCTTTATCCATAAGTGCAAGTGTTTTATCTATATATGCTCTAATTTTTTACCTAGTAGATGGCCAGTTTCCTTATTATTTTAAAAATGTCTTTGAGATCACATATTTCAAACATATCAATTTTTATTTTGTACTGTATTCTCAGAAATCTTTATCAAACCTGAAGTTACCAAAATTTTGTCCTATGTTTTCTTCTAGTAGTTTTATCATTTGAGGATTTTACTTCTAGGTGTAAGTTCTATTTTGTGTTGGCCTTTTTAAAATTTATATTTATAAAACAGATATCTCATTCTTCCACCAATATTTGTTGAAAACAATATTGTTCTTCATTGACTTTGCTTTGCACTTCTATAAAAAATCAGTTTTTTATATATATATATATATATATATATATATATATATATCTCCACTCTGACATTTGGTATTTTGTCCCCTTATTCTAGATCTCTATCTTGATGTGAACACCATTAGCTGTTGCTTTATGATAACTCATAATTAGGTGGCATTAGTAGGCTTCTGTCTTCATTCTTCCTTTTCCAGTTTGTATTGTCTATTCTCTGCCCTTTACATTTGCTCATTAATTTTTTTAAAATTAGTTTATTTGTTGAGTTCTACAAAAGTTCAGATGAGATTTTAATCTGGCATATGTTGAACATGCAGATTATTTCGGAAAAATTGACAACTACATCGAATCTTTCTATACATAAACAAAGAACATCTACTTTGTTTAGGTCCTATTTAATTTCCCATCAACCCTTTTCTAGTTTTAGGATATAATTTGTATAAATCTTCAATCCTATATATACCTAAGTATTTCACATTTATTGAGTAATAACTACATTTTTTTAAAGTTTTTGCTTGATTTCTTATTGTCAGTTTATAAGAATAAGAGTAATTTTCTGTATCCAAACCCTATCCCTTGACCTCACTGAACTCACCTATTTGGCTTTGTTTCTTCATTGTAAATTCCTCCCAAATTTCTACACATATAAAACCCTATAAAACTTTGACTTCCTGCAGAAACAAAACAAAAAAAAATCAAGAATTAGGAAAACTTTTATGTATTCCATTTCAATTTGGATGCTGATTTAATTTATTTTTTTTCTTCTTTGTTCCTTCCTTTCAATTATTTTTTTCTTCTTCTGCCCTCTCTTCCTTTCTTTTGACATATTTACTAAGTAGAAGTGGTGAGAACAAGCATCTTTCTCTTGTTCCTGATCTTACAGGGAAAATACCCAATTAATTCTGATGGAACTGGAGATTTTTCATAGATGCCTTTTATCAAGTTGATAAAGTTCCATTCTGTCCTTATTTTGCTGATTTTTTTTTTTTTCGGGAGTGGATTTTTGGGTTCTGTCAAATGCTTCTACTGTATCTATGAAGGTGAGAATATTATAAGTTTTCCTTTTCAATTTTATTACTAAGGTAGATTATATCAGTTTTCAAAAGTAAAAACCACCTTGGGTTCCTGGTATAAAACCCAATTATTCATGATGTTTTATCCCTTTTATGTGTTGAAGAATTTTATTTGCTAAAATATTGCTTGGGATTTCTGCATCATGAGGGACATTGTTGTGTTGTAGTTCCTCCTCCTCCTCCTATTACTACAACTAGTACTGTGTCTTTGGTTTTAGAATCAAAATGATGCTGATCTTTTTTGTTTTTTAATTGGTTGTTCAAAACCTTAAAAAGCTCTTGACATATCATATTTCATACATTAGATTCAAGTGGGTTATGAACTCCCATTTTTACCCCAAATACAGATTGCAGAATCACATTGGTTACACATCCACATTTTTACATAATGCCATATTAGTAACTGTTGTATTTTGCTACCTTTTGTAGGATAAATTAGGAAAGATTCTCTCCATTTTAAATTTCTATAAGAGTTTGTGAAAATTGGTTTAATTTCTTCTTTAAGATTTAGAAGAATTTACCAGTAAATCCATCTAGATCTGGAAATACTCTCAAGGGATCAAGTTGGGCCAAAAAAGGGATTTCCTTTGTTTGTTTCCCCATCTGTCAGCTTTTATTGTCTTCAATGCCTATAGTTCAGCGACTGGAAAACTATGGTTTCACATATGATTTCCAGTCTTTTGCTTATGTCTGGTGGAAAGGTAATTCCAATTCTTGTTATTCCATCTTTGTAATAAAAAATCCTCTATAGTTCTTAATGCCTGTTTTTAAGTTTTTCATTCATAGCTTTATATTTTTCTCTTGTATCTTTTTCAAAAGTATAAATTTATTGTATTCTGAGAACTGAATTATTCCTAATTTTATAGTGGCATTTCTTTATGCTGAGTGTATTGCCATTGCTCAGTTTTGGATTTTTGTCTCTGAGGTTTAATATAATTCACTCAGTCTTGAATGAAGATAGTGTTCCTGAAACTTCTCTTAACAATCAAGCAAGAAAAAAAATAGGTGAATTTTCCCTGGTTTCGCTCATTATACAAATTACTCTTTCAATGTCTTCTTAGATTTTAACCAAATGACAAATTAGTATAAAATAATTATTATTTTATTAATCTAATAGACTGGGAGAAAAGTGACATGAACTAGAGCTTTGAAGCTATGGGTTTACACCTTAGAACAACTTAAGTTTTGCTTCCTGTTTTTATATGTTTGACAGAGCTCTTTAACTAAAAGCCAGCATTCTGAATACCATATCTTCTTTGCCTAGGATATCATCAGATGCAAGCTACACTTCATCTAAGATGCACTGTACTTCATCTAAGTCCCTTCCCCCACTGTGAATATTCTCCAGTCTGTGATGTTGAAATCAATCTCAAAATATTGTTTTGATACTCTTTTCAATTTCTACTGATCCTTGACAATGTAAGTGGTGTATTAGTTATTTCCTCTCTACCCAACATCTTCACTTTACTTGAAGCCTTATGTTCCTCCCAAATTATGGGAATGACTGTTTTGCACCATCATAGGTGATGCATTTTTCAGGTTGGGTGCTTGCAGATCATCCCTCTGAGCTTTCCAACGTGCAGTGGGCCCAGCAGGCATTTTTCATAAGTCATGACATTGAGATGAGAGCTTCTTGCACCAGAAATTTCCCTGAAATCTGTCACCAGAATGGAAAGAAATTCAAAACCTGTGTTTACTTTACCATGTTATGTCTAGATATTTACAAGCCTTTTTAATACTATTGGCAGTTTATCAGACAAATTTTGGCATACATATTTTAATTTGAGCTGCATAATAATTATATGAAAAGCATGCAAGGCATTGGTAAATCATGTTTACATAAAAGAAAACTCAGAGAAGTTCAAAAGTGATCAAAGGAGATACAATTTTTAAACAATAAACTAGGGCCTAAAATGAAGTCTACTGCACGTTTCAATCTCTCTTGTAAAATGACGACTTGTTACTACTTTGAGAGAGTAATTGCAAATTAGTTATCTATATTTAGACAATTTTCAGAACTATTGGTGATTAAAATTTGTAAAAGGTTTAGAAAGGTATCATTATTTTGGGATTTATCTAATTAAAGTACATCAGCCATATATTACTCTGTTTAAATGGAAATGGGATTTTTTTTAGTCATTAAGCTATTATCTCTCAAATCAAACCCTCCTTTTACCTCTGCTTTGTAATAATAAAACAGTGTTTCTGCACATCACGTTTTTTTCCTCAGGTGGCTCCTTGTTAATTCCTACCAATAGAGTTCTAATTAGAGGGCAAATGGGAAGCCAGCAATGACCTTGGCAGTAGCCTTCCTGTTCCCCACTTTGATGCTGCAAGAACTAGCTTCATTTTTTCCTGTCATAGGAAACCACATCTGCAGAATCACACCCTCTTCAGTGGTCTGTGTCCTAGCTCTGTGGATCCCCTCTTCTAGGCTTCTAGGTTCCCATAGCATCAGTTTCTTCTCTTGTCCCCATCCCATGGGTGACAACTGCTTTCTGAACTTACGATGTCTTTGTTGCCTCAGTGTTACTTTTAGCCTTTAAAATTCTTCAGAACTTGTTTCACTGGCTCCTCATATTAAATGATTGTGAATAAAGTAACTGATGTGTTATTTCTTGGGTGGACTAATCTAGGACTGATTGGGATAGAGGAGATCAAGTAGTTTAAAAGAAGGTAAAATAATATGATAACTGGTTCTTAAAAACATGGAATCTCATTGATTAAATCTCCTTTCATATGTTCATGAATATGTAAACATTTATATCATTCTGCCACACTTACTTGTTTTCAAATCCTGATAGGTTGATTTTAGAGAATAAGAGAAAAATTTTAGTCACTCTCATTTGGAAAAGCCAAAACCATTTTTCTACAAATTACTCCTGAATTCTACAAATTAACAAGAGAGAAAGATTATTATGAACAGAATAAGTTTTCATAACATTAACTTTCCTTCCTGATGAAAAGGGGAGTTCCTGTCTGAAAGAGGAGAAATTGTATACTATCAAGGAGATCTCTCATTCCAGGGTGCCTAGTGCCCAGAGTGGCACTGTGACCATGGTTTGTTCTACAGAATGGATACACCTACTAGCACCCTGAGTGGAAGCCAGAGACACAAAGAAACATGGGCCAAAAGAAGATCTCTGATTCAAGGTGGAAACAGTGGTCATTCTGTGCCTGCATCCCATGAGAGCAGGTTTAGCAAATCTATGAGTACTACAGTGTCCTGGGATGGTGATGTAATTGGTACTATAGGTGTCCAGTGGCTGCAGGATTAGTGTCTTCAGAGTTAGTTCTATAGCATTATTTTCCTTCTTGATACTTTAGGAACTATCTAGTATCCTTGTAATGCATCCTTCTTTTTTTTTGTCACATTAGGTGGCTAATTAAATGATTTAATTTCTGTTCTTTGTAATTAAGAATTATGAATGATATGTTCAACCTGGTTATCATCAAGCTAAGAGGGGAAAACCAAAGTTAAAATAATTTCATAATTAAAACCAATGCAAGTAATATTAATATTATATACTTAGTAATATTACACATAATATACGGTATGCAACCTATACAGCATCTCTATATATGTACAGATACATTTATATATTCACATATATACACATACAAAATTTTTGAATTAACTAGAGTTGAGTATAAATATTCTATACATTTAATAGTTGTGACTTTCTAAAGAGAATTCATGCACCTTTTTAAAAATGAAAGGTATTTAATTTTGAATGTCCTTTGTCTTCCATTTTTCCAAGTTTGTTTTAGGCCAGAAGTATCATGGGAACTAAATAATATCTGCTAATCTGTATCTGTTATTGACAATTTAAGTGAAGCTTGATTTTCTTCTATCACCAAGATAACATTTCTCTTTTTTAAATAAGACAACGTCTTTGTATTTTCCCTGACATAGCAAGGACATCATGTGTCGGAAGTCTGAGACTCCCAGTTGGAAACAGACTTTGGTAGAATAAAAGCAGATGCAAGAACTGGGCACTCTGCCAACGTAGAAATACCAGTAGGAATGCAAAATATTTTTCTACGAGTTTGACAATGCCAAAAGAATTTTGGGCTGTCATCAGCACTTTGGATCCCAGTGAGTAGCTTGATGAGTTAAGCTTATGCAGTGCTAAGTAGAATTATAGTAATTTTCAGCTCCCTATTAGCCTCAGGTGTAGTGTAATAGGAGTGCCATAAAACCAATACTTCTAATATCAAGTAGAGATTAAGGAAAGTCCAACCCCCCCACAAAGGCCAAGCTTGTGAAGCTGGCTGAATGCACACTCAAAAAGATTATGCTTATTCTCCCATCTAGTCACCATACTGATTCATTTGTAGGCTGAAGAAAAAAAAATCATTATCATATCATTCCTCAAACTCTGCTCAATTGATTAAACCCAGACTCCCTTGATGTCTTGCCTTCCTCACCTCTATCACCTTTCTCTTGCATCCAAGTCCAAGAATATAAACGCATTATACAATTTAGATTCCGATATTTTCCACTTAAATACACTCTGGCTAATGTCTTATGTTTCTTGTCTCCCTGTCTATAACTTTTATTTCTACTTATGGTAAAAATGCTAAGTGACAGCCATCATCTCTTCTCTCTGCTACTACCTCTAAGTATAGTGTTGAAGGAATTCATTCATTCGCCCAGATTGGGGTCACTACTTGTCTCTTCCTTTAGTTGGTATTTCAGTTTCTGTTGTAAAATTAATTTAATTTCTTCAGTGAGTTCTTTATCACCAGCAACTGTTTCCAACTTTTTCCCTCTTGTCTACTTACATCTCACTTCTTCTCTTAAATTCATTTGATTCCACCTACTTAGTGAAAAGAATGTCCTCAGTAAGTAATTTCTTGATTTCTGCTCATGCATTCTTTCTTCATAACATCCTGCCCCAGTGAATAGATCTCCTCCCTCAAGTCCAAGGCCAGCAGCTCTACCTATGCCCGGATGCCATCTCTTTTTCCTAATTAACTCCCTCACTTTCATGTATCTCTTATATTTTCTTGTGCATTATTTCTTTCCACTCTTTGTTTAAAGAGCATCCAATATCTTTATCATAAAAATATCCTGTTCATCTGACATTTATCTCAGGTACTATCACTTTTAGTATTCATGGTTAAATTATCTAAAAGTGTGGCTTTCTCCTTTTTACCTCACATTTATTGGAAAACTTCTTGAAATCTCTGTTCTTGTCCTGTTCAAGTCCCCTTGGCAGCCTCTAGCTGCCATAAAGAAGAAAGGCAGGGAAGGAAGAAAGGAGGAAGGAAAGAATGACTTCTCCATTTCACATTCTGCATGCTTGGACATTTCTAAGTGCCTCTTTCTGGAAATTCTCTTATTTGATTTTCAGTCTTCTCTTTTCTCAGTCTCTCTTGTGGGCTTCTTGTTCTTTCCCGGTCCCTTAGGTGCCTATGTTATTGTGAATATTGCCTTCTGATCTCTTTCTCTTTACCCACTGTCTTTGAGATAGAATGTCAATTTCAACTGCTTCATTTTCCTGCTCTCTGTTAATGATACCCGAATATGTATTTCTCCTCTGGTTCTTCCTCTCAAAATTCTTGTTTAATTTACCTAAATGCTGATTGCTATTCCATGCAACATCTGAAATGCAGTGTGACAGGCACATTAACTTCTCTTAGTCCACTAGTGTTTTATTTTTCCTGAATCCTAATAACCGTAACCACCATCAGTGCAGCTGCCTAAGCTAAATCCTAAGGAAACCGTGACCTCCTTCACCTAGTTAGTGCTGCTCTTCTCCAACTCCCTAACTGGTCAACCACCAAGTTATTCTCTAAATGTCTCCAGGACAGTTACTTCCCTCCATCTCCATTGCCACTCTTTCTGGGCTCCTTGTTCCCACATGTGCTCTATTGCTTCAGCCCTTTTCATGTGGAAAACTTGACTCATTTGCTTTCAACCCTGTTGCCATGGTTACCTTTTGGAAATTAAAATCTGATCAGGTCTCACTCCTTAATAAAATTATTCTCAGTGCATCACTTCCTCAAGATAGAAGGTAAACTTCTTGACCCCCCACCCCAATAAAAAATCACTTCCTATACATACCACTTGCTTATAACTCCACCCTAATCCGTTAAGTTATTCAACAAATATGTGTTTGTTAATTATTGCAACAAATATGTAATTGTTTACTCATCCATTCAGCAAATATGGTCTTGGCATCTGTTGCATTTCAGGCATTGTTATATATACTGAGGATATAATGCTGAATAATTATCAACAGAGCTCCTAATTATGTGACATTCATATTGACGACAGGAATACAGACAGAAGCAGGGATAGGTGACAGTGTTAGGAGGATGGGAGTGGGGGTTTTAGATAGGCTTGTCAGTTTAGGATACTTTAAAAGGAGTTAGCATCTGGAGAAAGAATAAAGCAAAGGAAGAGGCCAGGATTAGTTTCAGGGGAAGCAGATTCCAAAAAAGGAAAACAACCCAATGCAGGGCCTCTTTGAGGGGTCCACCTGTATTCAAGAAAAAACATAGTGACCCATGTGACTGGGGCATTTATTAGAGGGTTTGAAGAAGGGAGTGACATGATGTGACCTATGATTTTAGAGTGATTATAATAGTTGCCAAGTGAAAAATAAATACTAGAGGGGCAAGAGGTAGAGACACTAGTAAGATATAGTAGCAAATGACGATGTCTTTTATTTTTGATTTTTTTTCTAGAATCTGTTTCAGAAGATTGTATACAAAAAGTACATATAAATGCATTTACCATGTTTCAGACATTGTGCAATTCTCTGGATGGCCCATGTTGTTTTTCAACCTTAAATCTTCTTGCATCCTGTTATCTGTTCTTGATTCACTCACTTCTAACACTAAACTCCAATCTAGAACATACCTCCCCTGGCTTGAGCAGTATACAATTCCTATGTGATCTCAGTTCTCATTCCTATTGTAACAGGAATCTGGTTACCTGATTGCTTTACAATTTCCACTACTAAATGAGAGTTTTTATTTAACACAGTATTCCCTTTACCTTATCACAGTGAGTAGTTTATATTTGAAAAAGAGTAGGTTCATGCATGTAATCCCAGCTCTTGGGAGGCTGAGCCAGGAGGATCACAAATATGAGGCCAGTCTCAACACTAGGAAGGGCCTAAGCAACTTAGTGAGACCCTACCTCAAAATAAAAAGTAAAAAAGATGGCAATGTAGATCAGTGGTAGAGTACCCCTGGGTTTAATCACCAAAATCAGGGGCAGTGTCGGGGATTAGAAGAAGCCATTCCTATAGATAAATCAGGCAATAAAAGAAACAGGTGGAGAGATAGCAAGTGCAAAGACTTTGAGGTGTGCATGAGTTTGATGTCTTTCAGGAGCAACAGTGAGCCAGAGGAACTAAAGTATATTAGGTAGGGGAGAGGAATGAAAGATGAGGTACTCTTTAGAATAGATCGAATGAGAAATCACAGATAGCAAACTAAAACTAGAGGAGAAATAGTGAAGGATGGGATGATGTGAGGCTGGGACATGGTAAAGGGGAAACACATGACATTAAAGAAAGTATGCTCCATCTCTGAATTCATCACCATTTTCTTCTTTGAACACTCTATTCTAATCACATGAACATCTTGGATCATCCTCATAAAAGCTAAATAGGTTTCTTCCTAAGGGCCTCTCTATTTGTTCTTCCTGAATCTAGAAGAGCATTTTTCTCTCAGATATCTGCATGTCTCATTTACTATCCTTCAGTTTTTTGTTCAAATATCCCTCAATTAGAAGTATCTTTCTGGACCACCCTCTATTTTTAAATGAGGGCCTATTTTTGTCCATTACTGTATGTTGGTCCATGTGTACCTTATCTTTCATTCCATGCTACTCAGTTTAATAATGCTCATTGACTATTTTGTCTTGCATTTGTCAACTTTTATGTTCTCAAAAACAATGTGCCTATCTTTCAAACTTCCCTCTGCCTTTCCCCTCAGCATGCATGTAGAATGAATACTTTACAGTGGCACATTCAAGACACAGAGTTGCCTTCAAAATATTACCTGTATGCACCTACTTTTTCTTTTTCGCTTCTGTTCTAAAGATGAAAAGAAAAAGAAGAAAGGAGAAAAACCAACTTTGAATTTGACTTCTTTCTACCATGGGCTTCTTTCAATATCCCCTGCATGTTCTTGTGTAATGTAACATATATCATCATTGCAATCTAGTATTTATAGCTTTGTCTACTCTATTAGGAAGTATGCACATTGCAGGATGATAATCATGTTCTTTTCCATGCACTTGTCTCATAGTGTGATATTTAACATGTGCATATGTGGTCATAAAACTTTTGTTTGAACAACTCATTCAATTATGAAGTAACCCATGGGTTCTACAGGCTATCCTTTGTATTTTTAATCTTTGTTAGAAAATGATCCTCATGTTAACTAACATTTTATTTTTGTATATGGATAAGTGATTGTTTTTGAATTACAAAGATACCAACATTTAGAATCATCATTAAAAGCTAAAATTGAATGTGCAATATGGCACAAACTTACATGTCATGTCTTTGAGATGTGTGAGGCCTAAGGTACTTTTTAAAGTGAAATCAAGGATTCAAAGAAATGAAAACAGACATAGTGACTCAGGCAGGAATATCTTGGTATCACAGAAGACGGTTTCTATGAATAACAACACATCTTTTGAAGGCAACAAAGATAGATTCATTTGATTTTCAAACTGAAATCTCAAGATTTATGAAGGCCTACATTCTGAGTCAAAGAACTAATCACATTTATTTAATAATCTGTTAACATTTAGAGATATAGTTTTGTTTGCTTTCCTTCCAAACTCTTACAATTCAATCATTTGTTACATACTATATTGAACCGATAAAATGAGCGTTCTTTACTTCTTCAATTGCTTGCAAAGAATATTGCTATTCGAAAATTCCATGAACTCATGGCCAATATGATGACTTACTTAGAAGTAATAAAAATATTGTTCAAACAAAATTGTATTCAAAACATCCTCAAGCTACAAACTGATTGCACCATCATTTCAAACAATATGTGAGACATATATCTCAAGGACAACATGATATATACAAGCTGTTCCTTGGGGTTGTGATGAATATGATTATAACACAGTACTTATTGAAATGCTGAAGATTGGTATATGTTCTGATATTACCAAAAAGATCACTGCAAAGGCCCAGTATTTTCATTAACTCATACACCAAGTTTGTTTTAATAATCATAAGAATAATTTTAAATTATCAATAATAAGTGCAGTACTTAGCAATCATTACCATCTTATAAAAATAAGAAATTCAGTCTGATAACAATACTTTTCAAGGGAACTTATGGACTTTAAAATTTTTTTTACACTCAGGAGCAGTGACACATGCCTGTAATCTCAGCTACAAAGAAAGCTGAGATAGAAAAATCACAAGTTCTTGGGCAGTCTGGGCACTATATGGAAATCCTGCCTCAAAATAAATTTTTTTAAAAACGGCTGAGAATGTACACTGGTAGTAGGAGCTTGCCAAGCATACACAAGGCTGTGGGTTCAATCCCCAGAACAAAACACACTGAAAAAGAAAGATTTTTGAATATTTGCATATTGCAATTGCTTAAAAATAACTTGGTAGTGAAGCTATTCTATATGATACTGTAATGGTGGATATATAACATTATGCATTTGTTCATCCCATAGAATTTTACAATACAAAGAGAAAATGTATAAAAAAAATTCTTAGCAGGTTAGTGGATCCCAGGAAGAATGTGGAGTGTGGGACCATAATCTTACTGTATGACAGATATATGGAAATAGCCTCACTGAAGGGCATTGAGGAAAGACTTAGTCAATAACTAAAGGCAAAATAAATTGTATGTGAGCTGTATGTTCTAGTTGGTGAAGTTGGTTTTCATGAGTGTAGTGTTTAACACTTCTGATGCTGCTATGCATATATCATTGAACTGAAAATTTATTTAAATGTTTGGTTCCTATTTGGTTTCAGGAGCCAGATTTCTTGCAGTTAGAGTGGAAATTTACAGATAACAAGGGAAGGAAAAGTCAGAGTGACCAAAATGGTAATGGGTTAGTGTTGAAGATATCAAGAAGCACTTCTATTTTGTTTAATATAGACAGAGGCCATTGCATATAGGAATGTCTAAGACATTAGGAATGTCTATGGATATATATATTTATGTGAGTTGTAAACTCATATTTCTTCACTGTGTCTGTCAGTCTGTGATGACTTAAAAGGAAGGACACACCAGTGTCAATGACCACACCTGGCCCTCAGATCTTGGTTTCTAATACCAATGTCAATTAAAAAGAATGAAGACACCTCAGAAAAACATCTTGTCCACGAATTGAGGCAGGAAATAAACCATATGAATGTGAAGAAACCTAGTTTACAGTACTGGAAATAAAGGAAGTGCTGAAAAATATCTAACAAACAAGCAGAGAAAATATCTACTAAAGAGTTATGTCGAAGAAGCACTAGAATTGACTAAAAGAACTTGAAAAGATCAAAGCTGTATCAAATTTATTAACAAAATAAATGTGTGAGTCCCTCTGTATCCCTGGGGGATTGGCTCCAGGAACTCTGGCAGGTACCAAAAGTGAGGGATGCTCAAGTCCCCTACATCCAATGGTATCATATTTTCATATAGCCTAAACACATCCTCCCCTGTAGACTTTAAATTAGATTACTTAAAATACCTAATATGATGTAAGTTATGTAAATAGTTACTAAAGTGCATTGTTTGGGCAATAAGGACAAGACAAAGAATGTGTCCGTGTTTTCTTTTTTGAATATTTTCTATTGCAATTAGTTAAATCTGTGAATGTGAAACTTGTGGATGTGAAATCCCAACTGTAAATAGTATTATCTTATAAACCTACGTATAAAGTAAATATCTATGAGTCCATACTAATATAAATAAATGATAAAATAATAAATTTAGAAAAGACAAATATTATGTGCAGAAAAATTCAGAATAAACATTGTTTATAATTCACTCTAAAGAATGAGAAAAGAACTCTCTTTAAATGCTGCTTGTGTATAGTAACTTTCTTCCAAAGAGAAGAGTGTGGAAAAGAGGAAGAAAATAGCTTCACTATTTGATGTGGAGAACCCTGCATCAAACTCCATTTCAGCCAAGTGACTAAGGCAAGCACCAAAAGTCATAAATCATCTTGATAATATGTACGCACGCTTGATATGTTGTGATGAAAATGGCATTTTATCTCTGTGACCTTCTCCCTAAAAACCTATAATCCAATTCTAATTATGAAAAAAAATCAAACAAATTCCAGCTGAGATTCATGCTGTATAGCAGATTTGGTACTTCTGAAAACTGTTAAGATGATCAAAAGCAAGGAAAGACTGAGAAAATGGTCTCACATTAAATTACTTTGTATAATTAATTAATATCTATCTTACACACTCCAATTAAAATAATCTTCAAGGCGGGAACTCTATCTTGTTTTGTGTACCACATCCCCCCGCTTGTGTCTCAACAAAGCCTGGCAAATAATAAAACTCAAAATAAATAATTGTGGGATGAAAACAAAACAAAAAACGCTTTCTTCATCAAACTGAAATTGTCACTGGGGGAATTCCTGGAAAGGGGGAACTTGACTCAGGATGTGTGGTTCTTGGCATATATGATGGAAAAGAATGTCAGTCAAAGATACAGACAGGTTTGTTTAGGAGAGCCCATACACATTCAGAGGAGAATTCTGGCTGTGTCGGTAGGGCTAACTCAAGAGAGAGAAACCTTTGGGGATAAAGCAAGGACTACACACTCAAGGGAGGATGCAGACCACCTCCAGGGGAAAAGACAGCAATCCCGTGGTCTGGAGTGTTTATATAGAGAGAGGAACAGTAGTTAAGGGCTGATCTAGGAGTGGAATCAGGGCAGAGTCACACAATTTTGCTCCAGTATTTCTAGCTCTTGCACATTGCTTTCATGTGTTACTTTTTTGCAGACAAGGCACGGGTCAAGAGCATGACTAGGTTGTTCATGAGTTGTTTGTTTTGCATTTCAAAGGTTCATGGGTGTTTTCTGTATTTCGAGAGTTCATGCATCTTCACTTGTGGATGTGAAGTGTATCATTCTTTTTCTGTATCCTCAAATTCCTATCTCAACCAGGAAACAGGATGGAAGAACAGTAGTCTTTGTTGTTTAGTCTTTGCTGTCTGTACTTTTCCAGAATAGACTGGTATCAACTGCTTCAAAATGTTTCTCTCCTCTCTCTCTCAAGCATGCACACAGCCAAACTTAATATCATCAATTCTTAGAACAAGTATTGAAAGATTGACTTTTCCATTAATTTTCACAACACAGATTATTCTAAAAAAATTCTTTCCTGTGTAAAATGATGCAGGAAATCATTTCAAGGCAGTTGTTCTGGTATTTATTTGTAGGTACTCTAAAATTTAAGTGAAACTCATCAAGTTTTTATGTGCTGTATGTGAAAGATATTTTAAACATGAAATAAGTTTTCTTAGCACATAAAAAGAAAAATAATCGACTACCAATACTTTTCTTTATATTAAACTTTTAACATTTACTCTTTAATATAATAGTTTTTTGAAAGATCATACTATATGCATATCAATAAACATCTTTGAAATCTTTTAATAAGCAGATGTGTCTGGAATTGCTTTAGTAGACTAGTCTTGGGAAGTACTATTATAATTAAGGTTGCTTTGAGTCAAAAGCAGTTCAAACGAGATTAATTTTAAGCTTTGAAAACCCCATGACACCTAGCATGGTGGCATGCATCCTAAATCTAATCTAATTATTTGATGACAATTCCAACATGGAAGATTATTTCACTTAATTGTTTCCACTTTGCCTCTTTGGGGACTTTACTATCCGAAACAAAGTAAAGAATGCCTTTTTTTTCCTTGAAGCAACTTGACTTATTTTAAATGAAGTAATTGAACAACTGAATCTCCTTTAGTTAATTAATTGGAATAATATTTTAATTAATTTATGTTTTGAAGATTCACTTAATAAACAATACTTTCTATATCAGTTAGGATACTGGTACAGTTTATGTGATATAACAAAAGTAAAATATAACAAAAATATAAAATAAACCTTAGGGATTTACTACTTGGATATTCAATTTGAGCCTCAGTATCTCTCTAGAAGAGTGGTTAAATCCATATGATGGCTTACCATGTAAGTTCTTAGGCATACATTCTCCTGCTATCATGGGGTTGAATAAGAAGTATATTCAAAATCATGCAAAAGTTACTACATATACACAATGGAGTTTGCTCAGGCAAAAAGAAAAATGAAATTATGGCATGTGCTTGTAAATGAATGAAACTAGAGAACATCAGACTTAGTGATATAAGTCAGACTCAGAAATTCAATGATCAAATGTTTACTTTTGTATGTGCAATTTGGAAAGAGTAAACCATTTTTAAAAAGGAATAAAGAAAAAGGGAAATCTCATGAAAATTGAAGAGAGACTAGGAATAGAGGGAAGTGATCAAGAGATAGGGAGGACAAAATGGCATAGGGAAGTACTAAGGATCAAAATCTAACAAATTATGCTATGTCCAAGTATGAATATGCCACAGTGAATCTAATATATACATATATAAAATGCAGCAATTTTAATAAGAATAGAAAAGAGATTGAGAAAATAGAGAAAGCTGATTATGGAGAGAAAAGAGGGGAGAGAAGGGAAGGTATTGGGGAATTAGATTGAGTAAATTATGTTATATGCATGTACAAATATAGCATAATCAATTTCACCATTATGTATAAATAATGAACCAAAAATTTAATTGTCAACATTTTTAAAAATGAGTGAAAAAAACAATTCAATGATTCTTCAATTCAAGATGGTAAAAAAACTTTAAATATCAATTACATTCATACTTAATTGCTCATATTAAGTCATATAACCATGTGTTACTTCACCAGAGGGAAAGCATCATTCTTCCATTTTCTAAGAAATTGAAAAAAAAATGGGTTATCCATGAAATCTAAGCTGTACATGCCATATAAAACCAGCAATAGAAAAATTAAAATTTGATTCCCTTCTCTTTCTTTTTCCCAGTTTAATTGGACTCTATAAAATATTGCATTTCCCTTCTTGATATGTGTTCCAGACATAAATTCCAGACATAAATTTGATAAAAGTATCTACTGTTATGTCCATCACATTTAGCAACTTAACAACTGGGGATTATATCTTGCATGTTTATCCTCACTTTTAGGATGTTTTGGGGAAATACCATCAATAATCCCTATGATTGAGATCTAGGATTTTATCTGAAGATTTGTATTTTAAATGACCCTTATAGAATATAATGAAAGTTGTTTTTAAGCAATCCTTGTAAGAATACAGTCTAATGGTGTAAATTCTCATGTGCTTACTCAGCTGAAATTAAATTCAACCATACTGTTTTTATTTTTTAGTTAGTTAGTTAATTAATTAATTAATTAATTTTTGCTACTGGGGTTTGAACCAGGGGCACTATATCACTGATTTACATCCCCAGCCATTTTAAATTTTATTTATATATTTATTTATTTATTCATTCATTCATTCATTTATTTATTTTTGATACTGGGGTTTGAACCAGGGGCACTATATCACTGATTTATTTCCCTAGACATTTCTCTTTTTTTTTTTTTATTTTGACACAAGATCTCAATAAGTTGCTTAAGGCCTCACTCCCAAGTCACTGGAAGGCATGCCAACCATGCTTTTTTAATCATATATGTCAGTTGAGGGTTTTAATTAAAAATAAGAATAAAGGAAGCCATAATTATGTCAGCTTATCTTTCCGTAAGAGACAGCAAAGCAGAAATAGAAAGAGCAGAGAATTTGGAGACTGAAAAATCTCCACTAATTATTCTACTAATTGGATTTGTGACATTGAGAAAGATGTTAACCTATCTAAAACTCACAGTATCTTTCATGTTTAAATGAAGATCACAGTACCTACGCCACAAAGATAGGTGGAGAGAATCTAAAAAGGGATAATTATAAAGCAATTTAGCATATAAATATTAGTGGTTCTATTCAACATTTATTGTATGCTGACAGAATATCATGAATGTTATTCTCAATATATCTGAAAATAAATAAATTAGAAATTGAATTTCAGACTTTTAAAAAGTATATGGGTTTACATTTTGAGATTACCATATAATTAGGTAGGTAAATTAATTTACCTGATACCGAGCCAGGAAGTATATCTGAGCATTAATTTGAGTCCTGGCAGGTACATTTCACAATATTAAATAGAAAGAAGAAGTGTGTGTGTGTGTGTGTGTGTGTGTGTATTTTCTTTCATTGATGACTGTGGTAAACCATTAAAAGCATTTAAACAGAAGAGTACTATTGATTATAAGAGTTCAAATTTATAAAGTGTGTTCTGAAAGAAGATGAATTTTGTTTAGTTTTGAAGGAAAACAGTCTGGTCAAGGATAACTGCTAAAAGGCTATTGCAACAATACAGAGGAGAAAAGGAGAATGATTTTAAGGTATGGATGATTGATAGAAGAAACATCTTTCAAGTGATCCATAATATAGAACCAAATAACTGAGTAGATATAGATACTTCAAGAGAATGAATATTCACACTCAGCTCCCAAGTACATTTTTCATGGCAGTTGGATCTTTGGTTTTCGAATTCACCAAGTTTTGGAAAACCCTGGATAATACCATAGAGAGAAGGAGAGGTGAAGACATACTTATATCCAGATATATCCAGATATATTAAGGCTGAGACTATGTATGACACTCTTTCCAAATCATGGACCATATGGTACAAGTTCTAGAGCATAAAGAGGGCAAATTGCACTAAAGTGAAAGAGGAATGCTATTATCATTGGATGATGAGATTATGTTTGAGCTTGTACATTTGTGGTGAGTAAGGATAGGAAGGCAAAGTGTTGATAATATAAATAACAATATAAAGTATTATATTGGAATAGTTGATGTGGTAATAATGGGCAAATACTAATGCTAATTCAAGTAAATAAATCGTCTATTCAGAATACTTCAAGCACTATGCTGAAAGTCTTTTGTAAGAAATGTATCTTGTGGGGAAAGTACTATTTTATAACCATTTTTTAAGAAATGAAATTGAGTCTAAATTATATCGAGAAGCTCCCTAAATGTTACGTATCAACAGAATGAAAAGGCTGTATTCCAGCTCAGGCATAATTGAACTTGCATGGATCTATAAATCACTCTGCTATCTTACTTCCCCCAAATAACCAGAGATAGAAGCTAGAAAGAGCAGGAATTGCAAATATTTAGCGAAAGAAGAAATGAAGTATCTGCAAATATTGAGGATGAAGAACAGTAGTGGGTTTTGAAGTTAGGTGAAAGATAGTCAACTGCACCTTGAGAATGCAATGGTATATGTTTAAGACCTCAGGGATAAGAAGTTCAGAAAATGAGAATATTTTGTGGTAGTGGGAGTGAAAGAATGAAGTTGAACACAAGTGAAGATCAATAGAGAATAGAATAATAAAATAATTCAATGAAACTATGTTGTTAAATGTTTCATGCACATAAATGAGGGCAAGGCAGATGTTGAGTTTCTTGGAGAGAATGACATTAGTGTTAGTATCTCCAAAGAATTGGTGAAAAACATGTGTCTATTAGTAGGGGCTACAACAGAGATAAGAATAATGGTCATATATTTATTGAATTTTCAAACTCCTCTTCTGTGCCTCACTTAACTACTTATATTAGATTTATATTCATTCTTTTTTTTTCCCTCTGACAAGGCCAGAAAAAAAATCAAGAAATCTACCAAAGAAGTCAAACTGATTCTGTAGTGTTTGATTGTGCAGTGTTCTTCTGGAACCTTCTCAGCCTTTGTTGACCTTCTGCTTTTAAGAACCCTCAGAGACTCTAGAGTTATCTGTCTAACTTGACCTGGGGATGTTTAACCCACTTTCTTTATTTAATATGCTTTGACTCACGAATAGTCTTGACCTGTTTACTATAGACTGACAGCTACCTTACTGACCTGACTCACTGCATTCTGGCAATATTCTGCTCATAAATCCCCTTGGTCCTGACCTTGCATATCCTCCTGATACTTTCTGTAGTGCTCTTGGCTCCCTAAGCTAGATGTGAATGGGAACATGTTTTTTTGGCTAGCTGGAAGACTTCCTTCTACCTCCTATGAGTTAGAAAACTCTATGAAGACAGCTATTGGAAAGCTGCAAGACTAAGACGTTTTCTTAAAACTGTAGTACCAACTAAGCCATCTGTGGTTTAAGTCTTGTCCCCTGAATTTTTTTTCCTTAAATAGATTTACTGATATACTATGGGGGATGAACAGCTTTGATTTAGCATGACCAAATTTTGGATTTGCTGCTCAGTGGGGCTTTGGCTTTTATAAGCTTCTTTCATTATGAAATTAATTATTTAAATAATTACAACAATGTAAATGAACCATCATCTCAAAATAGAACACAATTTACTTCCCGCTAGTCCCCTAAGGGCCCTTTTTCTGTAATTCAGTGTGACCCTGTCATTGCTCCAATTCACCAATTTGTGCTTCTTGGTTTATGGATTAAGCACTGCAGGGCTATAATGTGCTCACCACCTTTGCTGCTACTTCTTCTCTAATGCCATGTTCTCATTTTCCCAGCCACTGACAAGGTCTGGTGGGGGGCAGGAGGTGAGAACAGCGTGTCTGCAGGCTAATTCACATTAAATATATGTACATTTAATTATTTACACTTGGATTTACATATTGTAATTTGGAGCTCTGGAAAGGCATTAGAATCTCAGCTTATTGCTAACAGCATGGCACTTGGGTTTTCAGAGAAGAGTTGATATGGGGCTAATGAGATTTAGTATTGGATATTTGGCTTTGCCTGAAATTACCTTCTTCACTCTCTCAGTAAATAGCAAGATTTCACTAAATCCCTTATCTTGGGGATATCCTTGAAACCAAAAGCCTAAATGTTACTAGGTGATAAAAGAACTAAGTTTTGAAATGTATATCAAAAATCCTTACTTGCTAAAAACCGTGGAAGAAACAGAGCTAGGTGAGTACTTGATTTTATTTGTGTATGAATGGAAGGGGTAGATAAAAGAAGAAGGAAGTATGATAGGAAGAAAACATATTTTTTAAATACTCACTTATACAGCATACAGATAAATATTGTACATTTTGCATTTAAAAAGGCAACCAGTTATGAGCCAACTGAATTGTGATTCTTAATATCCACAAAGAAGTGTTAAACCTCCATGAATCTTCACTAATTTTTTAAACATGGCTTTGCTTGTCAAACTAGTCATCATCTAATACAAATCCCACTGCTGGGGGTATGGAGTATATTTCACTAAAAGAAAGAATGTACTTGGAAATGTCTGCAGTTTTGTCAAGAAAATAATGACTTTGTTGAGGTTTCCTATTGGTGGAACTCAAGAAGTCAGAAACCCTACTAAAATCCAGTAGAATCAAGACAGGTAGGCAGTGGAAATAGAGAGAGTCTGAAATGTTGGGATCAAAGGCATTAAGGTAGGCCTTATATTGTTTTAACAATCTGGGGTACATTATTGGTTATTTCAAAGATGTTTATGTGCTACAAATAACATTTGAATTTGGGTGGTGTAAGGCCCATAGAAACACATTTTATGCATAGGACTATATTCCTAGAACATAATGTAGCTGGTAAATCCATAAATGACAAGAAATACACGCAAAAATATAAAGTTGGGAAAACATAGTGTACAACAGAAAATATCTTCTCAACCTCCATATATCTTGACTTTCATAGTCTGTGTTTCTTTGTAGCACTATGCAGGATATTTCAATAAATGTCTACCTCATTTAATTCTCCTTCTCATGCATTCTACTAATGGTTGTATATTATTTAGTACATCTTTAAAAATTTTTAGCATCTTTATATTTTTATTGTCAACATTTTAATTTACTTTAACATATGCAATTTCTGATTGTTTTATGTCAATTTTAGCTGATATTATGAAATGGGAGTTATGACATCATTTTTATTCTTGACAATGTAAAATGTACTTATGTAAAAATATTTGTTCAACTACTTTATGAAATTCTAATACCTGCATAGGCTTTATTTCCGATCTTTTAAAAATTATTTGTTCTTTTTAGATATATGTGACTGTAGAGGGTATTTTGGCATATTGTACATTCATGAAGTCTAACTTATTCTGATTAGGATCCTATTCTTGTGATTGTATATGATGTAGAATTACCCTGGTTGTGTATTCATACACAAGTATAGAAAAGTTATGTCCGATTAATTCTATTGTTCTTCCTATTACCCTCCCCTTTCTGATCTTTTTGTTATTGTTGACAACTGTTTTTTCTTGTTATTGTTTGTTTTGAATTATGTCTGTTCATTGCATTAATAGATTTTATATTTATCACTCATTTGGGTTGTTCTCTTTCTCTCTTTGTTTTGTCTGTCTTATTCTGTACTCCTCTTTCTCCTTCTGTGCATCTTTTTTTTAATCAAACAGTTCTGTAGTTGACTTTACTAGGACTTCAACGTCTCCTTGAATGACCTGGTTAAAAATCACAATTGTTAGTTCATAGTCACAGTTCTTAGGCAAACCAAATAATAGCACAAGAAGATGGTGTAACACATTTCTTGGTCTTGAGACAGTAACTGCAATATCTAACTTCTCCAACTCCATAATTTATTTTTGGTTGTAGTTCTAAGTCTCCTTCCAAAAATAGCAGACTCCTAACTGAATTCCTGGTGTAACACAATGATCCTAATTTGGGTTCATCTTTTTGAGTACACTTTTAACTCCTTTCCCATTATTGCGAACACCACACAAATGACATGAAATAGACCTAAAGGGTATTTTAGAAGGTTGAAGCTATCAACCCATAAAGAAGATATGTTGATTCAAAACTTGCATGCATCTGCAATAGTTTCAAAATATGTAAAGCAAAAATTTTAAAACTAAGTGGAGTAGATATCCACATTTATAGTTTGAAGTTCTAACATATATTTTAGTAACTGATAGAAGAAAGAGAATAACAAAATCAAACATCAACAAGAATACAAAAGAAAAAAAGCCCCCAAAACAATGAACTTATCATAATTGCAGAACATAGAACATTGTACCCAATAATGACAGAAAATATATTCTTATGAAATACACACAGGGAAGTCAACAAGATTTGCTCTATGCTGGTTTACAAAATATGTTTCAATAAATTTCAATAAGTTAAAAAATCCAAATTATATATTTTGCCCACATAAAAATAATCTAGAAAGACCCAAAGCTGCAAAATTTTTTAATACATTTCTAAACAACTCAAGGAACAATGAAAAAAATCAAAATGGAAATAGGAAAATATTTTAAACCTGAATTATAATTAAAATACACATATAAAACTTGCCAAATCCAATCAAAGAACTACCTGAGGAAAGTTTTTAGCCTTAAATTTATATTTTATAAATGGAAAGACTATAGGATAAAAATCAATGATAGGAAATCAACAATGTCAGGAATGAAAAAAAAAGGATATTACCACCCATCTTAAAGATAATTTGAAAATCATGAAGCTATTAAAAAGAACTCATGTAAATTGATTTGGCAACTAACTTACCAAAAAATCACATAAGAATAAGTAGAAAAAATAGAAAATATACAGGCTAGTATACTCATTTTAAAGTTGATTCTGAAATTAAATACTTTCTTATGAATAAAACTCCATGCTCAGATGATTCAATCATAAATAATTTTGCACATTTGAGAAATAAATGGTTTTACTATTTATAAGGCAGAAATTGCCAAAAACAAATGGAGAAATAAATAATTACATTCTTCATAGATGAAGATTTTAATATTTTCTCAGCAATTGAGAGAATATTTAGTTAAAAGAAAACGAGTAAAGATATAGATTACCTGAATTATGACATCGACCTTACTTATGGAACACTATTGTATCATAAGTAAACATTCCTTAGAAGTCCAAACTAGAAAATCCAAGGAATAGATGTGAACATGTATCATTGATTTAGGAAACCTAAAAATTTAATGTGATAAAGTACTTTTTTCCATAATTAATGCTGGGCATATAGAGAAAAGAAAAAAATTGACATCTGCATCAAATTGCACATACTTTGAATGTTAAAGTTGACAACAAAGTATTAATGTTTCAAAGAGAAAGCAGTAGAATATTTTCCTGAAGTTGGCCTGGGCAAAGTTTTCTTAAACAAAATACTAAAGGTATTAGCTATAAAAATAAGAATTATGAAATGGGCTATATTAAAATAAAGATTTCTGTTTGATAAAATATATTAGTATAGGGAATAAATACAAGCAAAATGAGAGCAGATATTTACAAAACATACTTAAAATAACAGATTTACCTCAACAATACGTAAAGAATTTCTAAGAAAACACAACAGAAAATTGGATAAAAGTTTTAATCAGATATTTTACAAAGGAGGATATCAAAATTACAATATGTATATAAAATGTGATCATTTTTATATACCATCAGAAAAATGCAATTAAAGCTATACTAGAATAATATTTCAGTCAAGAGGCATACATATAAAAGAATACAAGTAGAATCAACAGGGACTCTCAAAGTTTGCCTTTTGGAGTGTATTTTCTTTTAAACTTATCAACTTTTTCAGATCATTCTATTGAAATATAGGTAATGTACTATGCTATTCCACCATTGAGAGTGCATAAGGAAATTTTGCATATTTAGTAGACTTACAAAAATATCACTAAAGTCAACTTTATAACATTATCATCATCTAAAAATAAAACCTATCTACCCTTTAGCTATAGACCCCTGCCAAGATCTAGGGGAAAAAAAAAACAACAACTTGATTTTCTTTTTATAAATTTCTTTATTCTGGATATTTCATACAGATATTACATAACTTTCTTGGTCAGTATGAGCTTCTATAACAAAATACTATAAAGTGAAGAACAGAAATTTATTCTTCAAGTTCTGGATTCTGGTAAGTACAAAAAAATGAAGGCCCTGGAACTTTCAGTATTTGGTGGGGTCCTGCTGTCTGCTTCATAGCAGGTACATTCTTCCTGTGTGTCCTTACATGGTGGAAGGGAAGAGTCAATCTTATGGAATTTCCTTAATAAGAGAACTGTTCTGGCTCATGAAGGCAGAGCTCTCATGACCTAAAATCATCTCTCAAAGTTCTTACCTACTAATACTTCACCTTGGGTATTACATTTCAACATATGAAATTTGAGAGGACACATGCAGACAATAGCATTTTTTCCCTGCCCCTCCCCAAATTATCTTAGTTTTATGCCAAAATTATATTTAATTATCTGGATATATGACATTTTGCCTATTCATCATTTGATGTACATTTGTGTTGTTTCCCTGTCCCAGCAAATATTAATAATGCTGCTATATAAATCTGTGTTCATTTTTTTTTGTGTGGACATATGTTTTCATTCTTTTGGGGCATATACCTAGGAATAGAATACATAGGTCATATGGTAATGCCATGTTTAACCATTTGAGAAATTGCCAGACCATTTTCCAAGCGGGGCTTCAACATTTTATATTTCTTCTAGCCAATTCTTGTTTTCATATGACTTTTTGATACTAGCTATTTCAGTGGACGTGCAGTGTTTTTTCATTGTGGTTTTGATGTGTGTTTCCATTTCCCTGGTGACTAAAGATGCTGAGTATCTTTCATGTGTTCATTGGTCATTTGTATGCTTTACTTACAGAAATGTCTATTCAAGTTCTGTGCTTGTTTTTAAAACTGGGCTATTTGTCTTTCTGTTTTTGAGTTACCCAGCATCGTTTATATACTCTATATACCAGTCTTTTTATCAGATATATGAATTAGAAATGTTTTTTTTTTTCCTATCTGTGATTTTTATTTTCACATTCTTAATGATGTCCTTTGAAGCAAAATATTGCATGTGTATGTGTGTATGTATAAACACAATTTTTCTATTTTTTCTCATTTTACTTCTTCTTTGAAGGAGTCATACAAATATATTTTTTTTTCAAAATCCACAATCAAGAAGATTTACCCTTATGTTTTCTTGCAATCACTTATATTTCTGGAAGCTTTTTATCTTCTATTCACATGACTTCTTCAGTTAATTTTTATATATGTGACATAAGGGTCCAACTTCATTTTTTGCAGGTAGCCACAGCATTGATTTAACCTAGTTTCTTGTAAAGATGACTATTTCTGATGATTTTGGCATCCTTTTTAAAAATCAGTTCACCAATAGAAGTGTGTTTTTTATTTCTGGGCTCTAAATTCTATTCTACTGATTGATGTCTCCATCTGTGTGTCAGGTTCACACTCTCTTGATTGTCATTGCTTTGTCCTACTTTTTTAATTCAGGAAGTGTTAGTCATCCTTTTCAAGGCACGAGTACATTTGTGTGTTTGTGTGTATATGGACATGTGTGTCTATTTCGAGCCCTTACATTTCATATGACTTTTAGAAGTAGCACATCGATTTCTACAAAAATGTCAGGTGAGATTCTGATAGATATTCCATTGAATCTTAGAGCTGTGGAACAGTTTGGGGAGTGGTACTATCTTAACAACGTTAGGTGAAAAATATAATGTTTCTCTATTTAGGTTTTTAGTACATTTTAACACTAGTTTGTGCCTTTCAGAGTGTAGAGTTTGCAGTTATTTTGATATATTGCTCATTCATAACTAGTTTATTATTGGTACTATTATAAATTGAATTGTTTTCTTAATTTTATATTCTGCTTGTCCATTGCAAATCCATAGATATTTAAAAGTGAGATTTATATTTGTATATTGATATTATGTCCTTCAATCCTGGTGAAATAATTAGTTAGAACAATATTCTTAGTGGATTTTAGTGGATATAAACCTATTTCATTGTTATAGTTTTTATCTGAAACATCCCCCACAGGTTATGTGTCAAATGCTTGGTCACCAGCCTAGGGCACCACTGAGGGGTCATGAAATCTTTAAGAGGTGGGGTCTAGCAAAAGGAAGGTAGGTCATTGGGTCCTGCTCTTGTGGGAAATATTGGATTCCTGGCTTCTTCTTCTCTCAGCCTTTTTGATTCCTGGTTACCATGAAGTGAGTAGCTTTGCTATATAGCATGAGCTCACCCACATGATGTTCTACCTTGCATCAAGTACAAAACAATAGAGTCAAGTGATCATGCATATGATTTTCTGAAACCATGAGCCAAAACAGGTATTTCCTCCTTTTAAGTGGATAATCTTATTATTTTCTTATAGAAAAGGAAAGCTGCTAATATACTCATCTGTAAATATAGACAGTTTTACATCTTTCTTACCAATATAGATGCCTTTTATTTCTTTTTCTTGATCAATTGTCATGGCTAGAATTTTCAGTAAAATTTTAGGGGAAATATTATAAAAGAAGACACCTTGTCTATGTCCCAATCTTAGGAGCAAAGAATTCATTCTTTCACATTTAAATATGGTGTTTCAAAAATTATTTGATAAAAAAAGCCAATTTAATGCCAGTTTGTTGACAGTTTTTATCATGAAAGCTATCATGTATTGTCAATGCTTTTCCTGTTTCATATGATTCGATTTTTAATTTGATGGTATGATGTATTATAATGATTTGTTTTCAGATGCTGAACCAACCTTGCATTCTTAGGATGAATCCCACTTAATCATTGTGTATAATTATTGTAGTATGGTATTCAGTTTATTTTGATAATTTTTTGTTTAGACGTTTTGCACCCAATTTATGAGAGATACTACTCTGTGGTTTTCTTGTGATGTTTTTGGTGTTAGCATCATTTTAAACTGGATTTATACCTCTGGGAAGAGATTCTGCTTCCATTTTGGGGAAGAATGTATGAAGAATTAACTGTTAATTGGTATTAATTTTTAAAATACATGGTATAATTGAAGGTAAAGCCATCAAGACCTGAGATTTTCTTTCTGGGTAATTTTGATTATTAATTCAATATCTTCACTTGTTATAATGCTTTTCTTATTGAGTCAGTTTCTTTTTGAGACAAGTTCAATATTTTTTTCCTTCTAAAGTTTTCCCATATCATTAAACTATATATTTTGTTGTTATATACTTTTATAATATTTCTTTACAACACTGTTTAATTCTGTGAGTAGATGATAATGTCTTCTCTTTCATTTCTGATTCGCGAAAGTTGTATCATCTCTCTTTTACTTTGATCAATCTAGCTAATACTTGTCATTTTTGTTGATCTTCTCAAGGAGTATACATTTTACAATGTATTTATGAGAATATTCATCTTGAATATCCCATTTTAATACACATCTTAATAAAATCTTGACTTTTAAAGAAAAAAGGAAAGTTATTTGGATATTTAAGCAACAGTAGCCAGTGAAATATAATCCAACAAAAATTCAGCTGTCATTGGACTCTGAGAGCAATGCTTCACTACAGATTAAGATGGAGTATGTCTAAGATATTCAAATAAAATATACCAACCAAGGAGTCTATGTCTAATAGAAATGACTTTTAATTATAAAAGTCATAAACTACTAACTCAAAGAATATTGATGCTATGCAACCATTTTTAGAATCTATTGTAGAATGTGTTTCAGAGAACCAAAGTGACTACAACATAAGGATTTGTGTGAGAATTAAACATATTAATTATACAATGAGATTAAATGAGAGTTCAAGGGACAGAATAAAATATTTAGTATGCAGTTGCTATATGCATAGTGTAGTATAAAAATAAGTTAATTTGCAAAGAACATGAACTGAAGCAAACTTTTAGTTCTCAGTAATTATACTGTTGTTGGTAGTATTATAACTGCCATTCTCTGGGTAATATGAGATAAAATAATTAATGTAAAAGTTATAATTTGGTTATCTATTGTGTCTATTGCAACAAGAATTCTTTGTGAACACCAAAAGAAAGAGATATCATACAGAATATGTTATAATTTTGTGGTACTATATGTTAAGTTTTAACTGGAAATATGTAAGCTTGGATATATAACTAGTATCTATTTATATATCTATTATCTCTACATCTATTCCCTCCTCTTTTTTATAGGAGTTTGCCATCTAATATAGAAAAGAGAAACAACATAATCATCTCCATTTCTGCCATGTATATGAATTAATGAATCTAGGCTTTGAATATCAACTGCTGTTGACATCAAACACACAAAAAGACAACCAGACACTTTGTACTTCCTGCTAAATATCATCACCTGCGACCTTGACTAACAGATTAACTGTGCATCTCATAAAAATTCTGAATCCAGCTGCCAATTGTATAAAGTTTAGAAGACCAAGGTATATGTTGAATTGTTCCATTTCTACGAAATCAGCAAAACCTATAATATAAGAAAGTCTACAAGTTATTTAAGAGCTGAAATATAAGTAATAGAAAGGGATTGGGGAAACTAATAAGTTTAAGGAGCCTTAAAAGATAAGGATATATATATAATTTATATTTAGAGAGAGAGAGAAAGAATTTTTTAATATTTATTTTTTAGTTTTCAGCGGACACAACATCTTTGTTTGTATGTGGTGGTGAGGATCGAACCCCGGGCCGCACGCATGCCAGGTGAGTGTGCTACCGCTTGAGCCACATCCCCAGCCCCAAAGATATATTTTAAATGAACCAGAATAAATTGAAGTTTACGGTGATTCACATATGCGTTTTAAAACCTAAAGAGACATAAGAAAACAATTCTTACATGTCTTAGTCAGCTTTTCGTCACTATGACCAAAATACTTGACAAGAACAACTTAGGAAAGTTTTATTTTGGTCCTTGGTTTCAGAGTTCAGTTCATGATCAGCTGGCTCCAAAGCAGAAACATCATGATGGAAGGGCACAGTGGAAGAAAACTGCTGTGCTCATAGAAGCTGGAGAGAAGAGAAAGAGAGGAAGAGAGAGAATAGTGTGGGGTAGGGGCTGGGAACCGGACAAACCCTTTCAGAGCTTGCTCCTGGTGACCTGTTTCTTTCAACTAGGTCCTAGCTCCCAGTAGTCCATTCAATTATCAGTGTACTAATCCATTAATTGAAATATGATGAGATCAGAGCCCTCATGATCCAACTGTTGCCTAACAACCTCATCTCTGAACCTTGCTGCAGTAGGGGATCAATCTTTCAACACATGAGCTTTAGGGAACATTCTAGACCCAAACCATAACATTATAAAGTCAGGATAATATTACCTTCACAGATGGGAAGCTGAGATGAAATAAGGTACATGAGGAGGCTCCTGGAGTAGCTGAACAAGTTGTATATCATAATCTAAATGGTAGTTACAAGTGCCTTTACCTTTATTAAGCTGTAAGTTTGTTTTTACTGCTTTCTATATCTGTGTTTAAAAATTACAACCATTTTCTCTTTTACTGTACAGAAATAAAATTAGAGATTTCTTTTTAAGAAGATAGTTTAAAACAGAAATAGCTTTGTCAATATTATGCAATTTATAAAAGTTCCCCAAGGTTTTGATTTTTTAAAAAGAAAAATAGCAATTTAAACACATCCTAAACTGCAATTAAATATGAGTACACTCTGGAAAGTAAGTCTAAAGAAAAAAGGAAAACAGATAAGCTCCGGAGTATTAGGGCAAGAACAAATACATCTTTGAGATTTTGCTATACTAAACAAAGGAGTTCAGCTTCATAAGGTAAAAGTACAGAAGTAAAATGGCTCTACCAGAACCTGAAACTCTAGAATTCCTACACTTTTTTTTTTGAACTTTAATCTTATGCTCCTTTTATGACTGCCTAAAATAGACATCACAATTAAGATAATTTACACAGTATCAATTCTAAATAATACCTAGTTGAGTGGAAGAATAAACACAAATTTGTTGCTTAGTTGACTCAAAACTCACCCAAGTAGGTAAAGCATCTGTATTAGGGACATGGACACCCAGACCTTTATATTTTACGCTTCTTTGCTTGTTAAAATCTTGTTAAAGGACTGGTAGAAGCATTTTATTTATTTTATTTTTCTCCTTCCTGGCTTCAGAGGGCAGTTATAGTTTGACAGACTTAGTATTCTAGAGTTTATAAAGCAAAATTCATGGGAGTAAAAGTTGAGGGAAAGTATGCAGAGTGGAAGTGGATTGGACTTTGGTGTGAGTGGGGCTTTACAGTATAGAATTTAGTGGTACAGGGGACAAAAAGTGATATTTTTTAAAAATCCTGCTGTATAGATCCTTCAAATTATTATAGCTACTTTAACATTACTTTTCATTTCTGTATGTGAAAAGAAGACCTTGACATTGCTCTGGGAGTACACAATTTGAATGAGAGATTTATATGCAGTCTTGTATCAGTAAAATGTCATTAAATTAAAAAAAAAAGAATGCCGAAATACAATTACTTAAGAAAAATTATTTTGCACTGATCTGTTGGTTGACTAAGCATTCCTACTGACACAGCAGAGGCTCTGCCGATCTTGACCTGGCTTCTGATGTTTGCATGGTATAGCATAGGCTTTTCTCCATATATTTTCTCATCTTCCTGTGGGCTAATGCAGACTTTGTCTGCAGGACCAAGACAGGAATCCAGTGGATACAGTAACATATAAAGTTTCTATTACCTGGACTTAGGCATAACACACCTGCCAGGTGCAGTGGGACAGGCCTATAATCCCAGAAACTCAGGAGGCTGAGTCAGGAAGATCAGAAGTTCAGAGCCAGCATCAGCAACTTAGGCTCTAAACAACTTAGTGAGACCCTGTCTCAAAATAGAAAATAAAAAAAGGCTGGGGATGCAGCTCTGTAGTTAAGTGTCCGTATGTATAATCCCCAGCAACAACAACAACAACAACAAAAATAGCCCGCCCTTACTTCTATATTGTATTAGCCAAAGTAAGAACTAAACCCAGTTCAGATTCAAGGGATGGTTGGAAAAGAAGGAAGAAATGGAGGAAGAAAGGAACTCTACCTCTTGAAGTGAGGGGTTAGTGAAGTCACATTTCATAGGCAGAAAGGCTATTACTTAGGACCATAAATTAAATCAGTTTACTATAATGTCCAATGTAATTCTATGTTAATTTTATACATGTTATTTTCAAAATGTGTGAATATTGAAATGAGTAATTCAACTTCTATATTCTCATGTTTCGAGTTTCTATGCTTCTTTCATAATTTTTATCTGAATATCATATTGTTATTATTTTAATGAATGAGAAAAGCAGATAGGAAATATCCAGTTGCCTAAATTATTTGAGGATTATAGAAGTTTATACAAATAGAAGGGGACAATGAATTTTTGTGACTTCTAAATATAAATTTTATGTATCTTTATCTTTGGCCTCATCCATAATATTGTATAGTTTCAGGAAAATGAACAATAGATTAGTATCTCTTAAAACAAAAATGAGCCCAGAAGCTAGACTGAAAAAAGTGATACTTTCTGTCATTAAGAAATGTAGAAAGACTATTTCACACATTTTCTAAATTTGTCTTTAAATTTGTGAAACAAATAGGAGTTTTATATTTCTATCTTTGTTTCTCCCTTTCTCCTAACAAGTGAGCAGTGACATTATTCTGTTGACTGTTGCTGAATATATCAGATACGCTTCATAAATGCGCACCTGCTGTTTTGCTGAAAGAACCTGGTATTTTCTGATGCTCCATTGAATACAATGGACTGACAGCTTAAAGAGGCAGAAGGAAAGATAGGTGGGAGGGAAGTCCAAGAGCAAATGGGTTAATAATACACCATAATACACTTTTCAATGAAACTAGTTATTACTGAAAAGAATGAAGCAATGACAACATCTTCAATAAAGGCTATCTTATGAAATATACTCATACTACAACTTGCAGTAAAATACATATACTCCTCAGACAACACTGATTATAAATTCTGAAATTCATGCTACTGTGGCTTTTCTAAAAGTCTGAGATATTTAGAGGTGACGGTCATGACTGAAATAGCCGAGTTATGCATAATACTTACACAATATTAAAATGTAAAGAACTTTTATCAAAAAAATTGGCATATCATACTCCCTTATGTAACATTACATTTTTAAAGTTTCAACAAAAGGCCTATAAAAACCTCTGTGTATAGCTGCATAATGGTTCCCAATTGTTCTAAAGAAATAGCTCAGTCCATGGAAAACATTATAAAGAAGTTTCATTCAGCCCTAAATATATCGATTTCTTTGACATAGTCATAGCAATTCAAGCATGAGAATGAATACAAAATAGGCCTTACTAAACCTAAAATGGGATTTTTCTGTATCTTTAAATTATATGCTCTTTCTAAGAAGTGAGAGGAACTGGGGATAATTCAATTTGAGCATACTAGATACATAGGCCTTTAGGGTGAGAGTATTCCAGGAATTAGTCTTCCTTTCCTAATTGCAGTTGTAAAAATGGACTTTCTCCACCACCACCCCCTGCCCCATAATTTCTGAATATGTTACTGCAGTTTTCAAATTGAAAACATTGTATTTTAAAAATACTTGACAGTTTTTTTTTACATAAAATACAGAACATCTACATCTTTCAGGTTTCTATTCATTATATCAAATATGTACCAATGATTTGAATAAAAACAACTGTCTTCTCATAGGAAAATAATCTAGATTTTATAAATTAACAACAATAAGTATGATCCAAGCACTAACAGAATAGTGAAAATATTTCTGACTCAAATTTTATTAGCTCTTCTAGTTTCTATGTTGGAGTAAAATTATTCTCTGTAAAATGCAGATATTTCTGGCACTGTTTTCAATGCCCCAAGTTATTATTGCAGCAGTCGACTTTTAGTAACTTTTTTACATTCTGAAATTTTCCACTTTTAATTAGGTTTTGCTGAATTACACTAAAGTTAGTCACTTTGATCCTCGTTGTTTGCCTAGAACTATGCTGCAATCCTTCTGTCATGGTGTTTACTCCTTTGCACACATTTCCAGATAATTATCATATTTTCCCTTAAGCTTTGCTGGGCTAGACTTTACATAGTTACTTCTTTTATCTTTATCTTTTCTCCTAAGAAAACTCTGGCCTGCCCAGAACTCTAACGGTTGTTCTCTGAATTTCTTTCCATTTCTCTTCATCTTTTGGGACAGATATTTGCCATTTCAGGCATGGTGGTAAGAGGAGAGGTTGATTCATAGTATTTTTCCATTTATAAGGTCTAAATATTTCTACTATGGCTATTTTTATCTGAGTTACACAATTGGCCTTTGAAAGCTATAGTTCATCATTTTTCCATTTTCTTATATGTGGTCAATTCTTTCATAAACTACAAAATGCTTATTCAAGAAAGGATTGACACCAATTAACTATGGTTCTCTGGATTTCTGTTTTTGGTTATTTTCCTTTTACTCCCACAATGTATGCACATCATTTCCACATAAAATATGATTTCTCTAGAAGTTGGAAACAGTCATCTCTCTGAATAGATATTATGCTCTCAATGCAATGTATAATTCTTTCAGCAGTGTCTGAAGTTTTATTAATATATATGAGTGAGTTCATTATTTCATTCCTTTCTTTATTTCTACTATCATTGATATTTGGATTCACAAAGGAAGTGAATCTCTTCTGAATTCTTTCTTTTTCTCTTTCTCCTAATCCTCTGTCTGCTTCTTTTAAGACTAGTTGCAAGTTCCTTCTCTTTTACCAATCTGGTAACTGACTCTCATATTTTAGAATATCAAAGAATGAACTGAAAAGGTCTTTGGTGGTTGTTGTTGTTTATTTTTAAATAGTCCAGGAAATGACCAAAAGGTTCTAATTCAGCAAGTTTACCTCCCACGCGCTACAGTACTATTACAAGCACCAAGATTATTTTCACATTGATGATTTATGGAGCATATTTGAATAAACACTTCATAAATCTTATTTTCTTCAAGCCTCTGTCTCATGTCCTTTCCTTTGAATGATCTTATCTTCTCTATCTTAGATATGTAATAGATATAAATATCTGTATCTGACATCTGAAATATATTTACCAAACACTCGCTTTAATGCATTAAGGAAGTTAACATGACATTTGAGTGCACCAGGTAATTGTAACAAAACCTTTGCATTTCTTCACAGAACTACATGAGTGTTTAGGCAGATCAAAATTTTCAAGGGTTCCCCACAAACTTAGAGAAATGTACCACATAAGGAAAATACTGAAAATAGTGTTCTTTTTATAAAAAAAAACCCACAAATATTTCCAGACCAAATCAAAACTATTAAGTGCCAGTGTAGTAATCGCTGTATATGACTTAGAATTGCTTAGAGAGTAAATGGGTAATAGAAAAAATATTTAAATTTGTTTCTGGATTTCTAGGTGTACTAAAATGTCATGGTCAATTTTATTAACATGTAGTATCTCACTAAATGGTGGAAAATGATGGTAAATTAGAGTCACCTGCTTTCAAAACCCCGGAGATTCTGCTGTGCTAGCTATATGAATTTAGTAACTGGATTAAGTGTATTAATCCTTCATATACCCATTCTTGATAAAGGCATGAAACTGTCTACATGTTAAGCCTCTCAGTCCTTAAATCATCTGATGCCAACCTCATTAAATGCAAACTAATAAGCTCTCTTGGAGCTCAGTAAGGAAGGAAGTTACCTCTCTGAATTGTCACTTATCCTTGATCCTAGTCTTTTGAGGAAAACTGGTGCAGCCCTTCCATCAACAGGTGCCACAAAATTGGACAGTTCTGTGCACACATATTGTCTCATCCTCACACTCAACATCCCCAAAGAAATTCAAGGATCCTATAACATCATATGCATAAAGTCCTGCAGTGTTTTATGGGTAATCTCGCTGTATTCTTAGGATCAGCATATCTTCATTGGATTATTAAATTAGCATTTCATTTGGCATTTGAATAATTTATTCATAACACAAGTGGTTTTGTACCTGTTATGTAGTTTGTATAAAATGAGATTTCTTTTCCATATCACCTAGCAAATACTTTAACATATTACTAAATTATTTTTTCTCTTATCACTAATTTTGATTTTGTCATAGGTAGTATTATTAAAAATAACTGATTTTATTCTTAATTATAAATTTACTCTCTAATATCTATTTTTCCATCGCTAACTTCAGTGGTCTACCATCATTGATTTAACTATTATCGTTATCTCAAAGTGACCTTTGCCTCTCATCATTCTAAATTCATAATTTCCAAATATCTGCTGCAGCCTGTTAATTACCAAGATAAAATTTAGAATAATAGTCACAAATCATAAAAATAAGATATCTGTGTACTTTTATTTTAATTAGTTTAAATTTTGAAATTATTTTATAAATATTTACAAATATTTGCAAATATTTATATCTCAGTCTTTCCTTGGCTCAAATACATAACATGGGGATTTCTGTGAATTCTAGCTGATAGTATACATTTTTGGTAAATGAAGCAGTCGATAATAATGATGATAACAAAGAGTGCTGAAGATTGACACTAGGACTTAGGGGGGTTGGACTGGCTGAGCAGACAGGATGAGTTGGCTTTCACCTTGGAAAGGGTTTGAGACATACAGAAATTCCAGCATAGGCAGACCATACAGAACCAACCTCATCTTACTTTCTATCCTAATAAGTCACTTAACTCTACAATATCTAAATACAGAGACATAAGAATTTACTCATGAAAGGAAACCTGAGGAAAAAAAAATGGGATTTGACTGTGCATTCTCATTTACTAAGTTCATATTTTTCAGATTTGTAGAATATATTTGTAAGATGGGATTTGTAACGTGTCACGGTTTTAATATGCTAACAATTTCCATTTGGGAGCTGAAAGTATAAAAGTTTCTTGTGAAAAACAAGAAGGTTATGCTTTAACATCTAGTCAAAGAGTTAATAGAATTTGTTTTACTGGGTTGAAATTTATCTTGAAATCAAATACTAAAGCATTCCTCATTTATACAGACACATAACTATTCTGGGCACCTCACATATTCAACCTTCGAAATAATTACACAAAATTTTTCCATTCTTTTATCAATGAAAGTTTAGTGTAAGAATTATTTTTAATTGTGTATTTAGAAGGTGACTTTCCAACACAGACAATAATTTTTGAGACTGAGTCTCAGAGCTCTAATTTTAACTTAATTGGTTTGTATGTTTGCTCAACTTTCAGTTTCAAGATCCCTACCCTATTTAAAAATTACAAGTCCTTATCTATAAAAACAGAAAGAATAACTCACACATATTAAACAGAGTTACTCGTGGCTGAAAATGATAACATAAGATGTGTGTAAGCATAGAATTTTAATTTTTATTGTGTTGAGTCTTCTTTTTATGAGTTGTTCCTAAGGGAGGGAAAGACTCAGGATAGCCGGGACTGTTCTTTTGTTTATCCCACATCTAAAATCTTGCAGTTTATCTTTGTTTTTCTATCCGGACCAGACTTTTTTGCCATTTTAAAGCTGAAATGTAGAGGAGTCTCTGTTGATTGATGTTTTACATAGTTATCTTCTTGATCACCAAGTCAATTAAGAATTTTCAATCATAGATAGCCCTTAACCTTCCCGATGCCAGTTTCTTGTTTCTGTCAACAACATACAAATGTTATGTCAGGCTATTTTCTGTGCTTCTGCATGCCTCTAGATTATTCCTAAATGCTGAAAACAACTTTAAGACTTTTCTCTAACAAAACTGAGTGGGAAAGATATATATTCCAAGCTATTACTATTCCTGCTACATAGTCTAATCTTCCATCAAAGATATGTGAGACTAAAGGAATGGAGATACCCAAACACCAAGGATCTATCACTCTTAAGAAGTCTATGTTTTTCAAAAGTCCTCAGGAGGAGCTGCCCTTTGTTTCTTAGGACAAGAGGTGAGTTGGCAAGTAAAGGAAATGAGAGAGGAAGAAGTCCCTGGGCTCTCTTCATTTCATTTTGTTTTTCCTCTTTGCAGTTTATTTTGAATGTGCTGCAGTGTAGCTCCACCAAATCTCGGGAATATGAGCCTAGAAATTCTGCTCCATAAAGTATGATGAGTTCCTAAATGTGTGAACTTCTTATTCCATATCCTTTTCATTAGATTGGTTAATTACATGCCAAGGTCAGGAACAGATTCCTTCTTTAAACCTAAATTTGAGGCAACAATTTTAGTTTTATTTTATTTATTTTTTTAATTGATTCTATTTAGTTATGCATGCCAGTAGAATTTGTTTTGGCATAATAACCAAAACATTGAATATGTCATATTCTAGTTCAGACCCCAGTATGTCTCCTTCCCCTTCCCCACCCCCTGCTTCTTTTGGTCTATTGATCTTTCTGGAGGCAAATATTTTAGAATAAGATATACCTAAAAGTAAGATGGAATATTGTTTTCTATCATTAGTTTCTTCTTAAAATGCTACTCCATGACTTTCTAATTTTATCACATTGATTTCAGCTGTCTTATGCAATGAACTCTTTCAAAACTCTTCTATGTCCTCCATTTTTTATGAGTCAGTAAAGAAAGGGTTTTGCTTACAAATGGATTATTTCCTCAAAGGATAAGAATGTGCAACATACTTTATCACTTGTCCTAAGGCGTATCCAATTATAACTTATTACCTAATTGAAACTATCTTAATGGTCAGATGCTTTTATATCCTTGAGAATGAGCAGAAAAGCAAGTTAAAGGGATTTTGAACAAAGCTTTCTTACTAGATCTTTGTAAGCATTGCACTCTCTACATAAAAGTCTACACATATGTTGCCATGACTTTCTTGAGAAAAATAAGTCATAATTTGTTATGTCCATTTCCCATCCACCTCTAAAAAAGATAAAAGTACAAGAGCAAGTGAAAAAGTGGCAGGCCTAATTTACCCAGACCTCTTCATACTCAGACTTGGAAGGAAGTTTCATCCATCCAAAAGAGGGATAGAGACCCTGGGAGATAGAGTGCTTCCTGTTTGCTTCTTCGAACAAAAAGTGAGCAATTCCCAGAATCCTCAGGTCACCAAATAAATTAAGAAGCTGTGTTTTTCCTTCTTCATTTTATGCCCATTGCTCATAAATCTCAGGCAGTAGGAAGATGGAGTCTGTTGATTTTTTTTTCCTTTTTTAAAAAGAGATAGAATGTTGTTTTTTTTTCCCCTCACCAGACCCATCTTGATTCCTTTCCTGCTTTTTTTACTTATTAAAAAAAATAGAACTTTTAAAATCAATTTTGAAATACATGCTTATAAAACATTTCTCATGAAAATTTGGAAACATGGGATAAGTAATGATGAATCATTGCTGGATACTCTTTACACATATTATGAGGACTTTTTAATAAAGGAGTTTGAACATTCATATTTATTGCATTCATTTTATTTGTATGTTGGTATTCTAGATTTAGACTTCCTATTTGCTTCTAGTCATAATCCTGATTTCCCCTGTGAATTTTGCTAGAGTTATTAACAATTAAAAATTATATTCTTTCCATGAGTATTGGGATTTATACATCATATTTTTAATCTGAGTATTTCTTTTCTTTGATTAGTTTGGAAGATGTTTGAATTTTGTTTCTTCATTAAGATAAGAAATAAAATAAGATTTATGGTTATGATATATTTGGTGTGGTTTTATTTTACTCGGGCCCCATTCCAATTCTTTACATCAACACAATATCAACTATATTAGCATCAGTAATATGTGTTATTTTGCTTTTAAACTTATTTTTATATAAAATAAGAACAATTTAAACAGTTTTACTTTACATTTTCCTCATCATTAAAGAAAACTTAAATCAATTTTAAAATGTAATTTTAAAAACCATTTTTTTATAAAAATTGGGGAAGCATGGGATTAATAATGATGAAATATAGCCGACTACTTTAGACACATTATCAGGACACATTATGAGAATTATATTGTTTTGAGCCAATATTAGTGTACATGTAGGTCTAAGAATATTTCACTCACTGCTACTCCTGTGTACATTACTATAACCTTTCTGAAGGTCAGTTTTTTTTAATCAATAAAATCTTTCATGTTTCTGATTTTTAATACAATCATTACTCTTTTGGTATTATGGGCAAGAAGGTAAATATAATCCTTCACAAAACCTTTTGTAAAAGAAATCATAGTTGAATGTTTTTAAAATTAAAAATATTAAGGGGCTGAGAATGTAATTCAGTGATAGAGCACTTGCCTAGCATGTGTGAGGCCCTGGATTCAATCCATAGTACTGCTAATATTCTAATAATATTATTTCTAATAATATTTCTAATTTAATATATAGTAGAAATCTTCACATATATTGATTTTGTGATTTTATGCTTTTAAATCAATAATGCAATTTTCATAAGGTCAAATAACACGTTGATGGATTGCATTGGTAAATATTTAATGGCATGGAGAGAGGGTTTTGCAAAACCCTAAAAGAATAAAATGCATGAAGATTAATACCGTTTGTTCTAAAAAAAAATAAAATAAAACAGATAAAAACCTAAGATGCTTATATTTACATGCATATATTTATCTTCACATGTTTATGTGGAACATCATGCATCAAAATATTAACCATGTTTTTATAATTGTGCTTGTTTCATCTCTCTGTACTTTCAGGTATTTTACAATAAGTAACTATTCTTATATCATACAAATTTTAAAATAACAAATCAAAATCTACCAAAGAATAGACAAAAATATAACTGTATAAAGTTGTGATATATTTTTGGGCAAAACACATCATAAATAAATGCTAAACAAAGGGTAATATTTGCAATATCTATGATATCTAAGAATTAGTGTTCAAAATGCACAAATAGCTTTTTAAAATTGAAAAGAAAAAAAATACACTCCCAACATGAAAATGATCAAAAGATATAAACAGGCAATTTAAAATGGAGTAAAATTTAAAATATTCTACATATATCATCAGGAAAATAAGAATTGAAGCAATATGCCATATTAATTTTTTACCTGTTGTGCTGTCACAAACAAGGAAACACATGTTAAAACACTGTGCTGGCAAGGATGCGATTACCACAGTTGACCTGCAAGATAGCTGGCAATATCTACCAATATGAGAAATAAATATACCTTTTATGTTAGCACAATACATAAGCCAAAGAAATAAAAGCCCTAGTACAGAAGGATAATGTGTTCCTTTTTTTTTTTCGTTGTCCAAAGTGCCACAGATCTGTAAACTGCCTGATTGCCCACAGAAAAATTATAATTCAACTATTTACAAAACCTGGAGGACTTTCCATGGTGTGGTGGTAATGAAGAAAAAACAAATTATCAAATGTTTATATTAGCTCTGACCACATATTTCTACAAATAAACCACATAAAGCAGAAAATAAATATATCTTTATAAGTACATTTGCATTTGCATAATGGGGGACATTGTGTGATCATTTATATCAGTCTATTAATATAGGTTATCTACTTCGGGACTCAGATTGGGTAGGAACTGAGGATATATATATGGGGAATAAAGAAAAAAGAAAGGATGTGCTGTATAATGTTAAGTGAAAATGTAACTATACACATCTGTTTCTCACAGTATTTTTGTATAAAATTTTAATGAACAATTGAACAAAATCTTAGTTTCACTAAAGACAACCACTTTGACTAAAAAGCAGAATTTTAATTTTTATCTTGTGTTTCTGCCGCCTTGTACTTTTAATAAACTCATAAAGCAACCTAGTGTCACTGGTGTGTGACTTGTAAGATGTGGAGGGGAGATTGTCAGCTACACTTCTCTCTTTCCCTTAAGGAAATAGTCTGCCAACTCCAGAAGTCAGTTCCACAATTGGCAGCCATTTGTGAATTTACACCTTGCTTTTAGAGTGAATTCAATGCATAATGGCACAGCTTCATAATTTTGTCTGCTTTTTTTTTTTTTGAAAATGGGTTTCTTTTTTTTTATTGGTTGTTCAAAACATTACAAAGCACTTGACATATCATATTTCATACATTAGATTCAAGTGGGTTATGAACTCCCATTTTTACCCCAAATACAGATTGCAGAATCACATCAGTTACATATCCACATTTTTACATAATGCCATATTAGTGACTGTTGTATTCTGCTACCTTTCCTATCCTCAGCTATCCCCCCTCCCCTCCCCTCCCATCTTCTCTCTCTACCACATCTACTATAATTCATTTCTCTCCTTGTTTATTTTCCCATTCCCCTCACAACCTCTTATATGTAATTTTGTATAAGAATGAGGGTCTCCTTCCATTTTCATGCAATATCCCTTTTCTCTCCCTTTCCCTCCCACCTCATGTCTCTGTTTAATGTTAATCTTTTCCTCCTGCTCTTCCTCCCTGCTCTGTTCTTAGTTGCTCTCATTATATCAAAGAAGACATTTGGCATTTGTTTTTTAGGGATTGGCTAGCTTCACTTAGCATAATCTTCTCTAGTGCCATCCATTTCCCTGCAAAATCCATGATTTTGTCATTTTTTAGTGCTGCGTAATACTCCATGGTGTATAAATGCCACATTTTTTTTT
>NW_025999853.1:22436354-22448854 GCF_001458135.2 Marmota marmota marmota
TGGAAATCCATATGCAACAAAATGAAACTGAATCCCTTTCTCTCGCCATGCACAAAAGTTAACTCAAAATGGATCAAGGAGCTTGATATCAAATCAGAGACTCTGCATCTGATAGAAGAAAAAGTTGGCTACGATCTACATACTGTGGGGTCAGGCTCCAAATTCCTCAATAGGACACCCATAGCACAAGAGTTAATAACAAGAATCAACAAATAGGACTTACTTAAACTAAAAAGTTTTTTTTTATTTTGTCTGATTTGGGCTTTTACTCTCCACTACATATCTGTAAGTTAAACTCTGAGCATACTGTTCTGGCTTTTTCCTGGACATTCATATCAGAGTCTAGAAATGTCTTCCCACAGAGAACCTCCTGGGTTGGCTTCCCATCATCAGTTCTCTGCTCATACACCACACCACAAACCTCACTCCCTGATCTTTATATAAAGCAAGGCCTTCTGCTCCAACAGTCTAACTCACTTGATTCTTTTTTGTAGCACTTATCATTACCCAACACATGCATATTTATGTATTCATGTGTTTATTGCCCAAGTCCCTTTTGATAAAATGCAAATGCCGTGAGAGACCAAATTTTGAATATTGTAGTTTCTTCAGCTCTTAGAATACTACCTGAAAGTAGCTATTGTAAAAGTACATTTTAAATAGAAGTATTGATGAAGTTATAGGGATGAAAGAAGAAAGGAAGAAATGTTGAAAGTAAGTGTTCTTACTGCCTTTATTAAAAAATCTAATTTCATGAAAGGGAATGATTCTAATTATTGAAGGTCTAGATGGAGAAGTGTCAAAGTATAAGTAAGAGTTTTCTGTGTTTTGCTTTGTTTTTGAGGTGAGCCAAAGTGGAGAAAAACTGTCTTAGGATAGGAAGGAGTGGAACTTGTGAGTCTCCTTGAATTTAGGATACCTGTGCCAACCTCAACCACCTGAGCCCCCACAGCAATCTGGGTGGTGAAGAGCCCAAGGGTACAGTTCACCCCATGAAGCTACCTGCCAAAAAATGGCTGATCCAGTCTTTGAAAAATTCTCCTGTTTTAGGCTTGCCTTTCTCACCTCTCTCCAATTGCATAATCCAAGAAAAAGGAGGGAACCACTATATTATATGAAATTGAATTTTTACTCACCCTGTGGATAAGACCTTAGAAAGCTACATAAGTTGAATCAAATACATTTTTAGAAGGTGATTTTGGCTGGAGGTGACCATTTTTGAAAACTTTTAAATATCATACTCCTCTACTCTTACTATAATACAACTGTGTACATGCAGACTCTCTCTCTCTCTCTCTCTCTCATGCGCGTACGCACACACACACACACACACATACACATACACACCTCAGTTTATAAATAACTAGATTCATAAATTTGTCTAACTAAACACAAAAAATTTCAAGCAATTCTAAAACCTTAAAAATTTTATTTTATGTATATAACCAGAGAAAATAGTCTATGCTTCAGAATATTTGTAGCTTGCCACAAAATTAGTATCATATGTAATATTGAGAAACCTGAAATGATTTGTTTTTTAATAAAACTGTACCTTTAAAATGACTAAAGTCAGAGACAAGTTTATCCTTTAAATAATAGGGTCAAGTATACCCTACACTGCCATAAAGACTTTGATTACATACTAATTATAAAGATGTGCTGGCAATCGCTTGTTCTGCATAAACTGGTAAGCTTTACATATACTAGATTTCTAGGAAGTAAAGCAGAGACCTGCCAAATAGCACCATCTTTGGAATTGATAAGAACTGTTTTGCAGCATACTTACATGTACGATGTGCTGATTGCAACTCCTGAATTTGATGCTAACTTAGTTTTTAGGCCATCTGTGAATCTCTTAGAGAATTGTTGAGCAGGCTATATGTGCAGTTCCAAAAGTTATTACCCATTTGAGAAAAAAAAGTGAACTCTGATGAGATTAACTTTGAAAATATATGCTAGGTAGATTCTGAAACACCTGAGCAGATAAAGAATAGGCAACAGAAGGTTCAGAAGAGAGAACTAAATAATATACATTTTAAAAGTTTTTTAGTAATAATTTCTCTGTGACTCTTAAGACAACACAGAAAGGAAAGGCAAGAAAGGAGACAAAAATGTCAAATATTCCAAAGATGATCTCTCCCTGGAAAGATACAAATATGTAATACACAATATTGCTGGAGTTCTGAGGGTACACGGATCCAGGTACCCAAGCCTGGGTGTGATGCCACACAGCTCTGTAGGGTATTTTACTTCTGCAGAAGCAATGACCTTCCAGAAATGAATGGTTTCAAGAGCACAATATTTCACAGCAGGAGAAATGCAAGGAAATCTTACTGAGCATTCATTACTAAGATGGCACAGTAATAAGAGATACCTAAAGTCATAAATTCACTGATACTTAGGGAATGAGTACCACAGAGGTCTTCAAGAAATCCCCAGAGTATTTATTTCCCACCAAAATTTATATGCTGAAATTCTATCCCTTGAGATGATGGTATTAGAGGTGAGGTCTTTGAAGGGTAATCAGGTTGAGAGGGCAAAGGCCTCAGTGTCCTCAAGGGGCCCTAGTGATCTCCTTTGCCTTTTCACCAGTGAGGACTCAATGAGAGGATGGTCATCCATGAAGCAGGAAACGGGCCCTCATCAGACTCCAACTCTGCCAACACCTGGATCTTACCCATCCCAGTCTTCAGACCTGGAAATTAAACAAACAAATAAACAACAACAACAATAAAAACAACAACAACAAAAAAAAACAATAAAAAAATCTGTTGTTTATAACCCACCCATTCTATGATAGTTTGTTTTAGCAAACCAAAAAAGCATAAGAAACCAGTTATCAAGCAAATCACTTCAGAAATTGCAGTAGAACATTTGAGTTTATAGTGTTTGCCAGAGAATGGTGACAGATAATTGATAATAAATAAATAGATAAATAAATAAATAAATCTTTATTTAAAGTTGAATTAGATTCTAAAGCACAGAAACTCTAGTTCAGGGGTTTTGGATTCAGAAGGCATGGTTTGGGGTTTATTTTCAACAAGTGATAGCAGGAACAAAACTAAACAGAATGCTGGTCACCGTACATGACCTTGCAGACCTTACTAGTAGAGGAGGTGGTAGAAAAAGACACCGTTCTCCAAATAGGATAAAGCCAGAAAGAGAGAGTGATTTCTGGGTCAGCAGACCAGACCCTGCCAGTCAGGAGCTTTTGAAACTTGTCATAGCATGGCTACTCAGGGGGATATTTGGAAGCCAGGTGTGAACAGCCTTCCCTAAGAAGGGGCTAAAAAGGTGCAGGAATGCATAACCACGGCCAAGGACACACACCTCTCGTGGCCAACCCTGGCCCTGATGCACCATCTATGAACCATTGTGCAGATTAAAGAGCTCTGCTCAACTTCAGAAGAGGAACGTTTCTAAAATGTTGGCAAAGATTGTAAGGAAGCCTTTCAGTCTTTGCTTTTATTTGCTCTTTGGGGGAAGATGATCTACACTGAAAAGAACACAGAACTCTTTATGTGAAATATGACCTGCTTGCCCTCAGAGCAACAAAAGGAGATCAGAAAGACAAGCTTCACTTGTCCCCTAAGACATGAGGCTCAAACTGTACCTAAAGTTGTCTATCCTCAGGCAGCAGGAAAATCAACAAGGAACTGCTACACAACCTTAAAACCACGATAAATCTTAGATTGTGGGAGGAATGTGGCTTAAGTTATAGCAGAATCCTAACCAGCATGATGAGACCTAGGCACAGGGGTTTTCTCTGTCCGGGTGCAACCTAGAAACTTGAAAAATGTCAGTGATTTTAGCAAGAAGAAAGATAATTCTAAAAATTTGAGTTTGAGAATCAGTCAACTCTTTTGTCCAAATCTATTCACTATGTAACTGTAATTATGCCAAAAGAAGTTAATTACCAACCTCCCACCCCAACCCCCCTGGATGGGATGGTGATAGTGAGGCCTGGGGGTGGGCAAAAGGATAGTCCTTGTAGGGAAAGAGTGATTGGGTTAAGCTGGGAAGATGGGGGCTGGTTCAAAAGGAAAGAAAACACAATGCTAATACCTCCAGAGCCCTTCCCTCCCTCCAACCTGTGGCCAAGATTATCTGCCTCCAGGGAACTGTTCCTGGCTGCAGGGAGTTGTTAATGAATGACCCCTGGACAGCCTCCTTCCTTCCTGTATCTCTGGGCTGCTTTTAGCCCTTGGTTCACTCCATTTTTGGCCAGATAAGAGGAGAAGGGGGGCAGAAGAATGAACAAAATCTAAAATCTACAAAAGGGGTAGGACCCCCCCCACACACACACACAAACACATACACTCTTTTGGGCACCAACTTCTAACTTGGACCCCTTCCTCTGCTTCTCTCTCTTTTCTACCCTTTAAATAAAACTTTTTGCTCTTGCCTCAGTGTTTCTCGGGTGTTCAGTCTTCAACAGGGGGAAAATGGGACATGGCCCCCATTCTCTTCACCAGTATCAATAGATTGGGAGGATAAAAACTACGTTGAATCAGAGATGCATACCCAGGTCTTCAAGATCAGAGGGAACTATAAATCTCTCAGCTAGATATTACTTTGTGGAGGAAAAAGATTTTTACATCTGGGAAACTAACTCACCACTAAACAAAATTTAATTGGTGTTCCATTTTTGGGGGGAGAGATAGATGCCTAAAAGGAATAAGAGTATTTTATTATGTTTATCTCTTTTGTGGATTCAAAGATTTTTTTTTTTTTTGCATTTTTTCACTTATTTTGAAATATATTAAAAATAAGGGTAGAGAGAAGTCATATGTTTGGTTTAAAGGACCATAACAAAACATGTACTTGATGTCCAATTTATAGCTTAAAAAACAAAAAACAAACAAAAAAACTGTTTTACTTCCATGAGTGGTCACCATATCCTGAATTTGAATTAACTAATCATTCCTTTTTTTTTCTTTTGAATTTCACTACAGGATATGTTGTTTGATTTTGGCTTACACACACACACACACACACACACACACACAGAGGGAAAATGTGAAAGAGAGAAAGAAAACTATATGGTATTATAGGTATGTACTAGGGTGTTTTGAATTATTAATTTTTGTTAGAACATGTTCTATAAAGTTTAATTTGGGTTTAAAATTCCATTCAAGACAGGTCTCGCTGCAGATTTGTTTTTTTCTGTCATATAAAATTTCACTCTGTGACCAAACCCCAATATTTATATATTTCTCTTTCAGCATGTATGATTGCAGTTAAGAGTTTGTGTGTAGATATGTGACTTTTGCTTGTTTATATGCTATTAAAAATAATGTAGTTATGTTTATGGAAATAACTTTTCCAAGGAACTGTTTTAATTGTAGCTATAACATTTCAATTATCTGGGAATGTTTTTAAAAAATCCATTTCTTGAAGACCTGTTCCAGTCCAATAGTTAGTAACTGCTACAGTGGGACCCATACACTGGTGCCTTGTAAAGTTCCTTAGGTGATTGATTGTATTCTAGGCAACTGTATTCTGGAGGCAGTGTTGATAGCCACAGTCCTTGCTGATTAAAATCTAGTAGAGAACCTTGGCAATAAAGTATGTGCATTTTTATAACAGGTAATATTAAATTGGTCTCTATCTTCGATATACAAGTTTACAATCACCCAAAGTATAGGAGATCCCTCTTTCTCCATATCTTCGCCAAAATTAAATGCTTGGACATGAATGTCAATCTGAGGAAATGTCAAATGGAAACTCATTATGCTTTACTTTTTTTGTTTCCCTGTTTACTGAAAAACCAGCCTTTACCTCTTGTCTTTTTCTGAGGAATTGAAGTATTCTGGACGCTAGACAGAACTGCAACATCTAGACCTGATTCATAAAACCTCCCTAATGGAAATCTAATCTTTCCTACTTGCTGCAAGGATGCAAAATACCCAAAAGAAGATTCTGGGGATACAGAGCAGTTTCTTGACCTTAGAGCTGTTGACATTTGGGACCAGATAATCCTTTGTTGTGCAGCTGTCCCGTGCATCAGGGGATGTTTAGCATCCCCTGGCCTCTGTGCACTGGATGCCAATAGCACCCAGGTGTGACAACCAAAAATGTCTCCAGACAGTGACAAATTTCCCACAGGGATCAAACTTGCCCCCAGCTGAGAAGCAATCTACTAGAAGATGGTAAAGCCACAGGAAGGAGGCAGCCTGATCCCTATATCACTACTTGCAGAAACATTTATAAGATAATTATTTAGTTCTTTTTCAGTCTTCCTGGTCACCAATTAGAAATCAATGAGATTTCTAAGTTTATCTGTTTCCTTCTCTAATGCAATTATATCATTCAAAACTTTATTGCAATTTCCAAATTTTTGTCTCTTTGATTTAATGAGAAAATAAGTTCCAATAACCTATGAGGATAGTAGATTTGTCTGACTATTCAACTGATATTTTTAGATTTATATAGCTCAAATGTAGGTAAAAGTTAGTTTAGCATTGTTATAATACGCACATTGTTAGAGTGATATGAATTTAACTCTAAGACACTGTACAGGAGCCATGTGTCAGGGAGAGTGTGTATATGTCTACTAATGCTTTTTATCATCATTCATATTCTGTTTCAGTATAATTACATAAGTTTCTTTTGTTTGATATTTTTGTGGTATATCTATCCTTTTTATCTTTTCTTTCAAAATTTCTGTGATCTGTTAATTTATACATATCTTATGTAAATAAGTCTGGTGGGACAATTTTAGCATTTTAATGGCATAATTTTGAATCTTGTATTTATCAGATATAAATAATTGATGTAAATTTATTCACCTTTGGTTTTATTTCTGCCATCTTGTTTCTGCCTGTATAAAACTACTTGTTTTTTCCTTATTTTCTTGCTTTATTTGAACTGACTGGATTTTGTTTTGTTATCTTAATCCATTTTGTCCCCAAAGAGATTAGAAGTTATATGGACTATTTATATTCATTTAGTGGTGACATGCTTGTCTAACTTTCAAAAGACTCACATCAATCATATATCTTATGCAGTTTATAAAAACGCAAGGGCCTTAGAATCTTTTCATTTGGTGCTTTCCTCTATATAATTGCTACCTATGTGCAATTATTACACAGCATTTTTCCTATATCTTTCTTTGATCTTTATTTATTTATTTATTTATATGTGGTGCTGAGTATCAAACCCTGGGGCTCACATATGCTAGGCAAGTGCTCTGCCACTGAGCTACAACCCCAACCCTCCTATTTATTCTTTAACTAAACAAATTGGTTTATGTTTTGTAAACTTGGTATTTATCTAAATTTACCTAAGTATTTTCTTAACATTTTCCTTTCTTTTTAGATATATTTTGACATAATCCCCTGCCCCTCCCCCACCCTGAATCTATCTTCAGGATTTCCTTTAGTGACAATCAGACAGTCAAGTAATACCTTCATTGTTTTCATTTTTGAGGTATTTTTACTGACTATACAGAAATATACTCCCCTCCAGCAGTTTGAAGGCATGATTCTATTATTTTTGACTTCCAGTGGTTGGTTGAGAAGTCAGTTTTATTGTTTTCCTGTTAAAATCTTTCTTTTTTAACTGTTCTAATCATCTTCTCTTGGTTTTGTTACTAAGCATATTCATTATAATGTATTTACCTCAACTTTGTTTAATTTATCCTTGTTGAGAACTGTTTAGCTTCTCTATTGGAATTTGCTCTCTTTCATGAATTTGGGAACATTACCTCCTTTATTACCACCTTCACATTTTCCCTATTATCATGTTCAGTTCACTTGGATATATGCTAAATCTTTTTGTTATTTACAGGTCTTTAACTCTTTTTCCATGTCTTTGTCTCTCAATGCTTCATTAAATGTAATTTGTTCAGACATACCTGCATTCAATTTCTATATTTTTTTCATCATTGTCTATATAAAGCATCTATTGAGTTTCTAATTTAAATTGTTACATATTTTTGAAACATTTATGTAAGAATTATTTAGTTCTTTTTCAGTCTTCCGGGTCAATGATGACAACTATGTTGCCTATTAATCATATACTTTGTACTATTTTTGACATGGTAAATATTTTTTAACATTTTTAGCATTTTCCCTTTAATAGCTGATAGACTCAAGATATCCTTGAGTCTGATTCCAACGTTGTTTCCTATTTTTACATCATTCTAGAGCATTTGTAATCTTAATACTTTTTAAATTTATCAATACACAAGCTTATATATATTTGAATTTTATATATAAGAATAATTTGAATTCTAGGTCTCACATTTTTTTTTCTAAGAGAATATTCTTTTTTTTTTTCCTGCTAAATCTTCAAGATGCACTACCTACCTGGAACTGTTTAAAACTAAATTTCATGCTTGCCTTTCATAGTCACATGCTATGCCTATAGTTTCTAGCTAGGTATTCTTAGAGAAGACTTCTTCCTTCAACAATTTTTTTCTCCATATACAGCCCAAATGAGACCTTATATTTTTCCAACTCACCCAACAACTTCCAGGGTGGATAACAACTTCCAGGGTTCCTAATGATGTAGGGATCAATTGAAATTTCTCTCTCTGTTAAATTATAACTTGATTTTGTCTCCTATATCTTGCAAAGGAACAGTTGATCTACAAACTTGAGATCAGTTGGATCTTAGAAGCCACCAGGAAAGTATTATCAAGGTTAATTCTTGGATTTTTCTTTTCAGTTTGCCTAGCCTGAGCCTAGAAAGCACATAATCATCTCCTTGGGGAGATTGTGCTTGTGTTCCTAACAGCATCTCAGGAAGCCAAAAGTTGCCCCTAAGGTCTTGTTTCCCAAACATGAGGTTTACAGACTTGTTGAGAGTTTCCATACCAAGCATGAAGCAGTGGCACTCAGAAGTCTCTTGGATTTGTATCCGTGAGTCCCAAAGGTAGAGGAGAATCCATAATAACCGATGTTTCTTTCATCACCAGCCAAAGAGGTAGGGGAAGAGTTGTTGGGAGGGTGAAAAGAGAAGAAAGATCTGTTTTTATGACATAAAAAGATGCTATTTATTTCTTACACATTTTATTTATACCTGTTATTCATACTTGCATTTAATTTCACTTGCTAACTCCTAGCATTGTGTACCCATCTGAAGTGAACTGCTTATTTCCTTGATCTCATTCTTTTTCACCTTTAGGAAGCACAGTTCCTATAAGTCCTAAGATGTGTGTAATAATTATGTGTGTTTGTCTGCTGATCTCATATTAAGGTTTTTATAGAAACTGCATCTTGTTCCATGGTTTACATTAGCTGTTTAGTTCAACCTGTCATTGAGTAGTTATGACAGTTAGGCTTACTATTCCAAATGTTATTTACAAATGGATTAGCATTTGGTAGCAAAACTGCAAAATTCAGAAATGTATACTGTAAAGGCAAAATAAGTTACAACAAACACTAATAACTTTCGACCATGAATGATTTCCTTTATCCTCATCCATCATCTCTGGATTTTTCTGTTCACCTCCAACATACTGTACAGAGAGCTTTTATAAACTGACAGAATCCTGTTGTAATTTCTATTCACAATTTAAAGAAGCATGATAACCTTGTATAAATAGTTAAGACAGTAGAATTCTAGTTCAAAGTCATAATTTCCAGGTCTTATTGGGACATGTGTTTTAATTAGTAAAGTGAGGTATATTAATTGCTATATGTTTTAAAGTTATTTAATGACTCAAACAATATAACAAACGTGAATGTGCCTCAGCAGGAACACATGCTAAATATAATCGATTAGAATTATTCCCAGGTTCTTCCTATAGAAACCTCAGATTGCTTTTTGCAGAGAGAATCAAGTATATGTAACTGAGCCACTTGATAAGCTGCTCTGAGGTTTTGGTTATGTTTTATTTTCAGTTTTCAAAGTTTTGACAGAATTTTCTGTAGGAAATAAATGGTGACACTTTTATAACAGCTTCTGAATTCCCTTGTGTGTGATTGCTATAATATTTCCTAAAAAGTATTAAAATTTGGCATGACTTTCTCTTCCTCAATATTGAAATAACTGGGCTGTGTAGTAATAAGCTTTGCCAGCATTTGCTCCACTACAGCCCACTGATTTTCTGAAATGTACATCTTCAATTGATTAAAATAAAATTTATTGATTTATTTCCGAACAACAACAATAATGACAAAAGGCAGAAAGATTTGTTATCTTTCTTTCCTTGAGAACATGTCTAAGCCTAATTAAATTTTTAAAAGGTCGGATAGAGGTTTACTGATTTCTTTGCTCTTTTCCCTTAATCTTCTTAATGTTTTGTGTGCTGTCTAAAATTGGTGCTTTATCAATTTCAAGTGCATTTCAGTCTTTTCATGAAATCACTCTTATTTTTCTTTGTTGTTCAACTTTGTTGTTCAACTGAAAATAAACAACATATTTGAATCAATGCTTTACTGTATTAGTATAAACTGATTTAAGATATGATTCAATTGTCTGTTTCAAAAAAGATAAATTTGCTTTTATTAATGCATTGTCACATACACTAGTTACAGTTAAGAGATTATAAGTTTTGAAATCATGTTCATTACCTTCCTGATAAACCATATAAAAGCATTATAAAACATTTCCCATAAGGGCCTAGATATTTGTATAAATAATTAATTTTCCCATCAAATAAGTAGAGTTGTTTTCCTGGTAATATTTGATGCACTTTATGATTCCATCAGGGATGCGACTCTCTGATAATAGCTTTTATATCTTTGGACATTTCATAAACTTCCTTTGGTTTTTATTTAACTTATTAAATAAGTGCCACAAAATAATTCAAATTTGTGATTACAGATAATATTTAATATTATAAATAACATAAAATGACCCTGCCCTTTTTCTACAATGTCAAAGATATTTCAATTGAACTTCAAATATATCATGTGTAATCATCATATATTTTCACAAAGATGTCAAAGATATTTCAATTGAACTTCAAATATATCATGTGTGATCATCATATATTTTCACATATATTTTCAAAAAGATACCATTTGGGCAAAAATGTATTTCTATTATATATATTTATTTATCTGGTAACTTATCCACTAAAAAAAAGTTTTTTCCTTTTTCTGTGTTTTTTTTGTTGTTGTTTCTTATTTGATTGATACTTTTCTCAAGTATGTTCTTTAAATTCATTATAATTAAAAATGAAGGGATGGCCTGGAGTTGTGGCTCATTGGTAGAGTGTTTGCCTAGCATACATGAGGCACTTGGTTTGATTCTCAGCATTACATGTAAATAAATAGATAAAATAAAGGTTCATGGGGAGGGGTATGAAGGGATATACCTAACATATTTGAACACTTACCTCGTATAAGGTATCTTTTATACATTACCATAAACCATTCTCCAATAAAACTCTCAAAGGAGGAGTTTTTTATTTTTATTTTTTTTAAATAGAACGATTAAAAATTCTGTGGATGCTATTAAGAAGATTTCTCAAGAAATAAACAGCTAGTGGACTAAAGAGTCAAGATTCAGGTCAGGACTTCCTGGTATATGAGCACAGCAAGGTGAAGAAAGCAAGTTCCAGGTTTTCATTCATGGTACATGAGAAAGTGGATTTTTTAAAACTTTATGGCATTCTCAAAATTCTCAGAAATGTAGATGGATCTCATTTGGTTTTACTTTGGTTACTAATAAGAGACAAAAAAAACCTATATATGCCGCAAAACCAAATGCCTCAAGTGGTTTTTGTGTGTGTGTGTGTGTGTGTGTGTGTGTGTAATCTATTATAAAATGTTTAGGTATATAGTTAGTATAAATGTTCCATAATGCTGTTGGGGGTCAGGACTCATTTTAATTTATTTTGATATTTATTTGCTTTGATATTTTTCTTAGATATTTTGCACATAGATTTTTTTCCTTTATTCTTATAATCTCATGTTCAGAGGATGGCTACTGTGCCTTCAGGCACACGTCTATGTGTCTATTATAATCCAATGGCAAGAGAACCAGAAAAGGGTGATGCTACTTAACTTTCCTTTTATATCTGACTGGCCAAAAGAACTGCCTCAATGCTGTCTCTAACTGCAATGAAAAATAGAATATGAAAATGTAATGTTTATGTTAGAGAAAAGATAATGTGGTTGGACACAGAATTTTTAATGGCCCACCCACACTGTCAGCTATACATACATGATCGTACATATCTTAACCTTTGAGAAATGATTCAAACCAGTGTTTTCATCCTTCTACTTATTCAGTTATTAAAAATATTAGTTTAATAACTTTTGTCAAGTACTGATAGTGTACGCATGGCTGTGAATTGTGTATTCTGTAAAATAAGCAAAATCAATTCCAGATAGATTCCAAATTTAATTATTAAGGCAAATGGATACAGCATTCTGAAGAAGAGATAAAACATCTTTGTGACCTTAGAATAACAAAAATAAGATACACACACAAAAATATTTATATACATATAAGGAGAAAATAATATATTGAACTATGTTAATATTGAGAACTTCTGGTCATTAAGAAACCCTACAACTAGTCTGCAATGAGACCACATT
>NW_025999853.1:22453854-22474292 GCF_001458135.2 Marmota marmota marmota
AACTTCATTTTCTGAATACTCTAGTATAATTTGAATAAACAATCTCTTATCTCTTTGATATGCTAATGTGAGTTTCTCTGAGTACCAGGAATTTCAACATCCTGAAAAATTAACTGTGTGAAAAAATACACATTTATATATTTTGATTGTATAAAGCAGTTTTGTGTCTTACTCTTACATTTGGCACATTTGTTTTTTTAATATTATTGCAACGTAAACCATTATCTTACCCCCATCCCTCTAGTCTACTCTGCTGTGAAAAGACACAGCCATTTTATTTCTTTTTCCTGATGTATTATTTATTTGATGTATAACACTGTTTATTTCACATTATTCTTTTATAACATTAAAATTTGAAATGTTCTTAATTTTCATCTCGAGTGAAAAATGTAACTTTGTGATATAATTTAATCAAGAATCCGAATGAGGAAAGAACCCAACACCCAGGGAGTTCAGAGTAAGAATGGAATGACTCTTTTCTGGGGATTTAAGAAATATTTTACTGAGTAGAATAAAACTTTGACCTTGGTCTCAAAGTAGATGGTTGTTTGAAAGATGGCAAAGGGGGCATTTTATTTTGGGAGAGAAAAGTATGCCGGGACAAAAGCATAGAGGAATGGAAGGGGTAGACTCTTCAAGTAAGGAAAGAAGTCTAATGTAAAAGGAGGATTGAGTGCATGGAGTGCAATAAAGAGAAATCAAACTGCAGAGATCGGGTTTGAAATTGAGATTTATATATGCCAAAATAAGGAGTGAACAAACAATAGAAACCCAGCAAACTTTCTTAAGCTTTATGCTTTAGTTATATTTATCCATATGTTTCTAGTATCTACAAAATGCTTGATACATAGCAAGCATTCAATAAACACCTTTGGTGAAGATCGGGCTTATTTTCAAACAAAATAGCTTTCTCAGTGGTAATAAAGTGGACTTTCTCAGAATAAAAAGAATGAGAATGTAGAAAACAAAAGCAAAAACAAAACCCAAAGCAATGGATTTGCATGGCAATGAGAAATGGGTGGCAGAAAGACTAAATGAGAGATTAAAAAAATAGGGTCCATATTTGAGAACATTTTTCTAACTATAAAGATTTTTTTAAAGTATTTGTATTGGTATAAAAATTTAAACCTCTTTTTATAAAAAACAGGCAGATGTGCACTGTATCATTAAATCACATTGAAACTTGTCTGTGAGTAATAATGTTTACAAACATATAAAACTATATCAGGTAGAGAATAGCGTTATGCAGTTTGGTAGAGTTTGTATATTTCTTTTTGTTGTGGGAGATTCTGAAAAATGTCTTTGAACACTGGATCAATGTTGTGCATTTGCCAACATATTTTTCTGTGACAGCAAAAATATTTGAGAGATAACTAGAAATTGGATCTGAAATAATAGTCTCGCTCTGGGATTGCATTCTCTTTCTTCTGATGAATAATTGGTTTGTATCTAAAGGTAAAGCTTTTTGATAAGCTGGAGTATTTCTCTGTGTCTCTGAAAATTTTATCCTCCTCACACAAATTGATCCCAAAGATTAAAGAATTCATAGCTTTGATTTTAAGCTGGATTTATTGACACTCCTTCTTATTGAGTCCAAAAACAGATTGATGAACAATTTATTTTAATCCCCTGGGAAAAGGGGTAGGATTACTTCAGAATTATGGTTGGATTTTTGGTTAGTTTTGTTTTTCAATAATGTCTGCCAACTTTAACACCTAGGACAAACTAATTTGTTTCTAAATTATATAATTTGAGAAAGATATTGCATACCAGAAAACAGAAAAGAAAATCTCCCAGAGCTTACATCTCCCTTAAAATTTTAAGAGTTGGAAGAATGCCAGCCCCAAATGAATATTACATGCAAACATAGATTACATTTGAAAAATATTTTATCTTAGTAGGTTTTAATTTCAAATAAATGTTACAAAATATCAATTTAAAAAAACAATATTTGAGAGGAAGAATCTACATATTTCAATACTAAATGAAGTATAAACATAGATATTTGTTCGGTCAAATCAGTTGGGATGATGGCAACCATCTAGCCCTGGGTACTTCTCACTCCCTAGTAGCTAGTGCTATAAACCACAGGTCTTTTCCATCAGGGAAAATTAGCTAGTTTATTAATATGCACAATCAGACACAGACCTTTGATTACATGGATACTTTAGGACTGGACAGATGTTGATAACTGCATCGCTTCAACCATGAACTAAAATTTCATAAGAATGTACACATTATGTCTTTTTTTTCTTCTGCCTCTTTCTCTGAAAAAGACTTATGGCATAGTATAATCCTCACTCATATCTTTGTCCCATATGTTAGCAATAGCCGATTGCAGAAAATTCGGTTTGAGTAAGGCATTTTTCTTCATCATTTTCACTTTAAAAAATCTTTAATAAATTTAGGTTTGACTTTTCACAACTGCATTTCTTTCTCGTTCAGTCTGTTCCTGAGTCTCTAAGATGTGTGCCTCCTACGTACTCATGCAACATCACAGGTATATCTTAGAATTATTCATTTGGCCTTGGGCTCTATATTCATCCATTGAGCATTAATTAAGTTCTTGCTTCAATTATGTATTCATACTTACTCATAAAATATTAAGTGCACGAACAACTGAACAAGGTAACATCTAATTTAGTTCAAGATATTCAAGGAAGGGTAAAAGTGTGATTAAGGTCCTCCAACTTCCTTGGCCCAGGTGGATTCTGGTAAATTCCTTGACTTAGAATGTATGACCTACTTATTCTCTCAGTAATTATTCATGAATCTAGAAGCACAGAACAGTATTGTTTTCATAGGAATAGATTCAAAGAAACAAGGAAGTCTTCCATTTTTCCTGAATTTTCAAGGATGTATCATATTGATTTTCAATATATTAGTGCTTGGATTTACCAAACTGAGTTCAGGAAAGCAATAGGAAGAATAAACAGAGCAATGAATTTGTGTCAAAAGGGTATAAAGCTTTGCATAGGAACTTTAGTATCAACTGAGATTAAAAATGGACTATAAGGAAGAGGCACGTGGATAATAGAGACATTTCAAGTAATAATTTAAAAAAGTTATGCTATTTATTTTACTTTTTTATAAATAGAAGACACTTGAAATAACTGGTTAAAAATTTGATGACTTTCACTAAGCAGATCAAAATCACATATTTGTAGCAAATTATAGCCAGTTTATTATGAACTTTACTTTTTGCCTTCTAAAGTTTTTTGGGGGAGGGTCAAGGCACCAGATGAGTACTCAGGTAAAGAATGATGTTCACTATGTATTAGAAGGAGAATTGTGAAAAGATTGTTTTTCATAATATATCTGCATTGTAAAAGGTTAAAAAGACAAAAATTAATAAATTCTCACTTACCAGTTATTTTTCACTTATATCTCTGGGTCTCATTTGCTGAGATTAATTCTCTTGATGTCCTCCAATCTTTAACTTTACATCTCTCCCAACTTCAGTCTTGTAGGGCTGCTTAGTTCCAAACACAGGTTACCAGTTTAAAAATGACACCAACTTAAACAGAAATGCACCTCTGATTTAAAATTCAGGAATAATCTTTGTAACTCTTGGAAGGTCCTGTTTGGTTTCCTTTTATATTTCTGAATTACAGGATAGTATTGAAAATATAAGAGTTGCACAACAAATATCTGATTAGTAACTGTATTTTTCAGGTCTTGATTGTTGTTATTAAGAACATGAATTATAGTTATATGAGTAAAATGTCAATGCTTAGAGATGACAATTGACTACCTTGACTGAGCAGGCTTACACAGGAGCTGAACATACATGAATTAATGAATTGTTCCAATGTAATATAATCTAAATAACTTTCATTAATCTATTTTCTATATGAGAAAATGAAATAGTCAATTGTTCAAGTTCATGGTGCCTTCATAGGACTAAAATATGAAGACCCCCAAATCTGCCTTTAGAGTACACATTCTTAACTGCTATGCTATAAGGTAAAATCTGACCATTCAGAATGGCCAAGATTAGTGTTTCCAAGACATATAGAAATCATGATAGAAAAAAAACCTCTAATTTTGTCAAGAATGATATCAAACCTTACAAAAAAAACATGTGCAATAAAAGACATTTCAGCACAAAAGATAAAAATTACAATCATCACCATAATAAAGAGCACTTTTACATTAAAAAGAAAAGTATGAGGCAATGGATGTACTGTCCTCATTTTCTCATTTTACTGCTCCCTGATAGCAATTTCTTCATAGATGGCAATGGATAATTCACTAGCATTGAAAAACCTTTTCAATGCTTTTACCATGAATCTTTTGGTTCCATTCGTCATCTAACTAAGATGAGTATTAACATGCCCTGGAAGTCCGTACACAGCAAAAGGGCATCATTTGTTCTTTTTGAAGATGAGAACATGATCCTTTCACGAGCTGAGCTGCATTTGGGGTAGCTGGGCAGGAAGCCAGCAGCCTCAGAGAATTAGACTAGGATACCGTCCTCTTGAGTTCATATCCAAGAAGGTATTTTTCAGTGCTCTTTGGGATCAAAGAAAGGATAAAGCTGATTCTCTATAACTGAGTAACACAAATTGATAGTAGCATGAATAAACAGCAGTGTTTGAGGTTAAGTTAAAACATGAGCAATTCTTTGAAGGTACAGGTTCAATTTTAGCTCTTTGGCTGTAGATTCAGTACTGAATCTGTTTCAGTACTTAATTATTTCAGATGACAGATAAAAGCACAAATTTTCTTGTACTTCCTCACATGCTCAGACTGATTACACAGTGGAACAGAGAAGACAGCACCCATGAATAGCATATTTGTAATCTCTCAAAGTGAAACAGAATAATTGAGGCAATTTCATCATAAATGGCTTTCTGTTTTACCAGTTTGTTGTACTTTGTTATATCTGAATCATTCCATATTGATGATATGCAGATTTTATCCTCTGATTTATGCAATTCCTTCTCTTTTACCTGAAAAATTTACCAGCATACTTGAATAACTAACTCTCTTTCCTGCCTTCCAAGAGGTGAACTACACAGCGTTGGTCTTGCTGTCAGTGACAAACCTTCCCCCTCCTGTGCTCCTTTGGATGCCCCTGGGCTAGTTCTCCTCAGAACTTCTCTGCAGGTGTCCCTTCTACCTCCATGGTTATCTGTTTCTTCCTCTCTTATGAGTGTTTATGTAAGCTTAATAAGGTCCTATGGGATCTCTGTCTTAGTCCATGGGGCTGCTGTAACAAAATATAAACTGGGTAGCTTATAAACAACAACAGCTTATTCTTTAGAATTCTAGAAGCTTTGAAGTGCACTATCAAGGTAGGCTCACTGTATGGGGTAGACTCGCTTTCAGGATTGCAGGTCATGCCTTCTCACTGTGTTCTCACATGATAGAAGGGACAAGGGACCCTCTGGGGCCTCTTTGAGGAGGGCACCAATTATGAGGTCTCTACTCCCATGACCTAATCAAATCTAAAAGTCATGACATAATCAGATCTAATTAAATCTCCTAACACTATCATCACAAGGTTAGTTTTCAACATATAAATTTGAAGTAGACACAAACTCTCATACCTTACAGTCACCTACCTCAGAACAAAATAGAACAAAGCAAAATAATAATAATAATAATAATAACGTTATCTTTTATTCCCACTATTTCACTTTATGCTTATATTTACTTCAAAATTCATGGAAAATTTTAGTACAGAGGTTTACATGAAAAATAAAGGATACGATAATGTCAAAAAGATCAAGGAAATGTGGAGGAGAGGTAACAAGACTAACATTTATTTTTAAATGAATGTACTTTTAGGTAAGAAAGCTCGACGGCATACACATCCAGTTTTCCTTTTTTGAAGTAGTTATCTGTTGTTGCACTTTATATTATCAAAATTTGATTTAAAACACCATACATTTATTTTCTCAGAGTTTGGGTCAGGAATCTGAAGTGCAGATTAGTTAGACCCTCTGCTACAGAGTCTCTCACAGACTGCAATCAACATCTTCTGTTTTTTATCATCTCCAAACTATGCTGGGACAGGGTTCCAGGTTCATGTGGTTGATGATAGTATTCAGTTCTTTGAGTTGTTGGACTGAGGACCTCAGTTCTTTGCCACAGGGTCCTCTCCAACATGACAGTTTGCTCCATCAAATTGTACAAATTGAAGAGTGCAATTCAGAAATTCTGGTAATGTGAAAGTCGCAATCTTTAATGACCTGAGCAGGAATATGATATTCCATTACCTATGCTACATTTCACATGTTATAAGAAAGTCTAAAAATCATTTTCAAAAGGAAAGAAACATACAAAGTGTGAATATCAGGAGGTGAGGGTCCCTGGGAAGTATCTTAGAAATCTTCTCATAATCATTTCCAACACTTAGCCAGGTAAAACTCAAAAGTAATTTTCCCAGAAACAGTAAATACAATGTTATACCAATCATCACCATCTAAGTGTAGTATTGAGGACTAAATTGATACAAATAAAATTAAGTTCATAAAAATAACTTACAAATCACCAAATGCAAAATGATTCAAATTTTATTGAAATAGTAGTGGAAACATCAGAACTATAAAATATGTAAGTTGATGGCATAATTGCAGATTGTAAAAAAGCATGCATGTATGTTCCCTCATCTTTAATTCAATATGAATAGTAAAATATGCATATTCCATGACAATGGAGTAAGAAAAAAAAGGTATTATGCGAAGAATGTCTCAATATTCTATATATGTTATCATATCAGGAGAAAATGCTATTATTTACATTATTCTAAAAATGAGGAAACACAGACCCACAGTTAACATTTGATAGAATTTGAATTTAGACTTTCTGACTTGAGTCCATGCTCTAAATACCAGACTAAACCACCAGTCCAATAGTTGCCTGCAACGGGAGTTGGTAGATCTTTCTGGGATAATTCAGAGCACAGATTACATTTTTAAGGTGATCATAAATTCAAATTCTGTCTCATCATGACGTTTAAGAACATTTTCAGACATTACCATAATTCCAGTGATCCAAAGAGCAGAATGTGGCCAACAACCGCATGAACTCAAAATTCCCAGTTAAATTTTGCATCACAAAGGTAGAGGACAGCTTAATTTTCAGAGGGATGCTGATAAATGTCCTGTAACATCCAGGACACTTCTCAGTTTTCACCCCCAACATTGTAAAATTATGTGGATCAAATTGTCAATAGTGCTGATGTTGATAAGCCATACTGTATATTAACAAGAAATGAAAAGCTCTTCAGTTTCTTTTCTTTTTTTATTTACTGTGAAAAGAACTGGCTTCTTATATGCTTTAACTAAATGAATCTATATAAATGTCGATGACAGTCATTAGGGGTGTAGGTTAGCGAATCAATTTTAATATGGAATGAAAAAAGCTCTCTCTTCAGCTCTCCTCACTCAGACTAGTATTTCATTAAGCATCTCACAAGTGTATCTTCAATAAATTAAAAAAAAAATCTGTCTCAGCCTCTTGACCCTCTGTGTCAGAAATAATGCATTAAATTATCTTCCCCTTCAAACAACTTCACATATTATTAATTAACAAAAACTGCTGGATGATTCTGAAAGGGCAACCTTAAGAAGGAGAGAGGAAAAGACAGTTTGCTTAAGGAAACCCAACTATAGATAAAGTAGAGATTAAAAAGTATAGACAATAATAATGTTTAAAAATTGCATGCTGTCTTAAATTAGTAAATTGAGCTCATTTGGAGCAACTACAAAATAATTGACAAAATGTGTGTGTTTGTGTCTGTGTGTATGAAAGTATATCTCAAACATTAGTTCATTACAGTAGCTTATTCGTATCCAAGCATTTATGAACTTTTTTTTTAACTTTTGGTATTTCAACTACAGAAGTTATAGAGACAATAGAATCTTTTCCATGATATTTTTAGGTTATATTTATAAAGAAACCACTATAAAATAAGATGGATGCAGTTTTATAAGTATTTTGCCTATATTTACAAATTCATTTGGAAAGTTAAGTTTTGAATAAAATAAATGATTTTATAATCACTAAAACTTTGAAATCAACCTGGCTTCAGTTCTTTATTTAATAAGAAATATGAACGTCACAAGGAAGCAAATTAAGAATTCATGACATTTACCACCCAGGGGACATCACTATTAAAGTTGGAATTATTTCAGGTCTATGCACATATTCCTATAAAAATGAATTGTTCTATGTTTGCTGTTTTATGAGATATTTTTATTCTGTTCCTTTAAAGACAATTGACTAGTTCACTACAAAATAATCATTTAATAACAAGGTTGGTCAAGAGGCTAATTACTACTTTTAAAAGTGGTTCTGGGTGTAATTATTCACCCGAAAGGTTATTTTTCTTTCTTTTCTTTGCCTTTGCTGTTCAAACTGGAAATGAATAACATTCTTAATATGAGAAAATCATTAAAAAAAACTACTTCAAATGTAGTCTGGAATTCAGAGTACATTTTCCGATATAAAATATGTCCCACATACTTTTATACATAATACACACACACAGTACATACACACATATACATTTATTGATTACAAGATTGATTAATATTTAGAGGAATGATTCATGAGACAAGGAGACTTTTTAAATGTGGCATGAAAGTATTTATCATGAAGTTCAATATGAAAGTCTAAATGAAGAACCATGTTGTATTTGAGACTTTATATTGCTTGCAAACTGAGAAGTTAGTGTGTTAAAGTTTTATGCTTGCTAACAGATTCAAAGCTCTTACAGAAAAATAATAATTTACTTATGTATGTAATGTTTTTATCTATTTATTTATTTATTTATCTATTTATTTATTGGTAGTATTGGGAATTGAGACAAGGGCCTTGTACATTCTAGGCAAGTATTCTACCACTAAGCCATATCCCCCACCTTTTTTGTTTACTATTACAGGAGTCCCCAATGTATGATCACTTTTTTGTTTTCTTTTTGGCAGTGCTGGGAAAGGAACCCAGAACTTTGTGTGTGCTTGAAAAATGATCTGCCACTAGATGCACTTCCAGATTCCCACAGACATGAAACAAGGTAAGGGTGATGCTTACACAAATAGTGGTTGCAGAACAGAAGAAAAACCACAAGATCAAGAAACCTGACTCTTTATAATGGGCTTCATGCCAACCTGTCTCTTTGCCTTAAAAGGAGGCATTATTTTTGGATTAGGAGGTGATCAAACTAGCCTTTTGTTCTAGAAGGAGATATTATCACTATCTTCCAAGTCTGTTCATTATACATGCATCCTTCAAATGATAATCTGGACAATGGCTGTTGGTGCTGACACTTACAAAATATGCAGAAATGTTAGTAACCCATAGAAAAGTGTCTTCAACACACAGTAGTTCAATGATCAACAGAGTCGTTGAAGGATACTATCTTCAGATGGATAATTGTTCTGTATTATTTATCATTATATATTAAGTAGCTCAATGTAACATGATTTAAAATAAGCAAGGAAATTAGAAAAGAGCATTATAAATTCTTTGCTTGATAAAAACATTTAAACTATTATATATGAAAATGGCCTATTTGTATTTTAACTTTTCTCTAGATATAAAAATGTATAAAAATTTCTTAAAAATAACATTCTAGAATGAAATTCTGTCACTTGAAGGAAAATGGATGGAACAGGAGATCAAAATATTAAGAGGAATAAGTCAATAGAAATACAAGTATCACATGTTTTCCTTCATATGTGGAATTAAAAAAAATAAACTATAGAAAAGAGGAAAGGATATAGATGGGGAGAGGAGGTAATAGAGGGGTGGATGTGCTCAGGGTACGCTATTTGAATGTATTAATATGACATAGTAAAATCCATTAGAATAGAAAAAGCTAAAGAAATGTATATTCTAAATTTTAAAAATAATAGTTCAACTATTAAAACAATTATAAAGTTCCTCTTTTCCCTTCTTTTCCTCCCCAATCTGTTGCTATCTAATGTCAATTATTGTTTCAACTTTTAGGTGTACCTTTTCAGCTTTTCTTTGGGTCACATAAACAAATGTGAATAAATTATTTTTCCCAGTTTCTTGAGCCAAGGATAATATACGTGTAGTTTTATTCAATATATGCTGAATTCTGCAATGTCCATAGAGAGCTTATTTGTCTTTTAATATCTCCATACAATCTCATTGGATTTATATCCTTTAGTTTTAGTTACAAAAGCCTACCATTGAATAGATGATGTGTATCCAATCTTTTGCTACTGTGAGAATGTAAAGATTTATTTATGTATGTCACTTTTCACCTCGAATAACTTCAGAGAAAATGTTAGAAATAGTACTGATGGGCCAAAGAGAAAATGTATTAGTAAATATTTCCTTATATTCTATTAATATGGTGACTTCAACAGAATTTTGAGACTTTATTTTAATTGACAAATAATAGTTATATATAATTGAGTAGTACAATGTGGGGTTTTGATATATGTTTGCAATGTGAAATAGTTAAATCTGCCTAATGAAATCATCACTGCATGTACCATTTTTTTTGATGAGGAAACATGTAAAATATTCTTTCAGAAATTTTAAATAGACAATGCATTATTATTTATTATATTGACCATTCTCCACAGAAGATCACAAAAGCCATTCCTTCTGAGACATTGTATTAACAGTTTTCGATCCACATTGTCAATTACTCTCCACGATGACTCTATTATTTTGCACTTTCACCAGCAATGTATACGACTTCTTGTTTTCATAGAGCTATATTTAAATTAATGATGTTCGAACTGGGTAAAATGATGAAATCAGTCCATAATAGATACCATGCACTAGTGTAAATTTGAAATGGATCAAATGCAAAAAAAGTCATAAAGAATAGAAGAAAGCAAAAGTTCATTGCTTGCGTAACTGCATAAATAATAGTGATTTAAACATAAATCTCATATAAACTGACATCATTTGCATGACATCTAAAATAATAAGATCATGATGATAATAAGGAAAAAGAGAAAAACACTGAAAAAAGTAATGTGGGATTAGTAGTAGTTGATTTATTACTGATTTTTAAATCAGTAAGGAAACTACATATTTTACTTGTTCACAAGTAGACAAAATGATAAAAGGAAGAAACCAAAGAGAGGAGGGAAGGAAGGAAGAAGGAAGGGAGGGAGGAAGGGAGGGAGGGAGAGAGGGAGGAATGGATGGAATCAGGTATATATGAGAATTTAGGAAGCCATTTCAATCAGAGCAGTTAAAATTTGTGGTTCTACCTTGTTGGTCATTTTTTTTTCCTCTAAAGATTTGATTTTAAAATTCTCTTTTATCTCTGAGAACTTTCAGTTCTCTTTTTACTTTTGTGGGTCATCCAGCCATGTCTTCCATGCATTCTTACATTCCCACTTTGACATGTTCTTTCACGCTCTGATTGGCCCATCATTTTTATAAATGTTTTAATTCTCGGCAGAATGTTTGCGATGTTTATCTGTTCCACAGCTACTCTTTCCTCAAACACAGTGCCCTGTCCAGCCATACCTTGGTTACCTCTATAAGCATAAATAGGTCCAGGCTCTCCTGTGTGTCCTGTGTGCTCCCAGATTCTTCATCATCTGCCTCTTGGCCATTATTGCATCCAGAATCCATGATTCTTTTAGTCTGGGAAGGCAATTCTTACTGGGGCTTTCAGAACTTTTTACCATATGCCTTTTCCCCATGTCTTTCTTCTTTATTCCTTCTTTGAAAGATATCTGTTCTGCTCATAGCATTTCTTATTAATGGTGGGACATTTACCTCTTGGAAACACTTTGTAACTGAAGGTGTCTGACCAGTTTTGCTGGGGATTTCAACTCTTCCAATTCTGCAGGTCTGTTTCTGGGCAATTTCTTTAAAAAATTCCTAGACTGTGCTATGGGTCTCAGCTGTTTTAGCAATACTTAAAAACAAATTGCAATGTTTAGGTTTTTTGTTACATAAATTTGTATAAAAATGAGTTTATGATTTTCCCTGTTTTACTTTTTTTTTTCAGAGACATGTGGAAAGTCAGAAGTTAAATTGCTTCAAAGTTTATACCAGTAACATGTTTGATTGTTTCTTTTTGTTGTTAAAATGAGTGACTTGATGCCCATTTTAAAATTAAAAAACACAACATTTAATCAACTTATAAATGATAGACTCATTCCATAAAATTATCGCTAATTGACATATGATTTGATTAAACAAAAAAATACAATCCCATAAAGTTGTTCTTAACATGATCTAGTTAGTGTAAGAAGTTATCTCCTTTATAATTCCTGCCTAATCTTTATTATGGCAGTAGAGAAAGTATAGGGACAGCTTTAGGAGGATTGATACTCTCTGGAGGGATCTCAAGAGTTACATTTGAGAAGTTATTAAGTGAGACTATGAGTAACATAATATAATTTTGAGAAAATTATATCAAGAAATGACTCTCTGGCTTCTTCTTACTCATTTTAAATTTCCCTACAGCTGGCCTAAGCTTTATATATCAAGTTATTATTCATTCTGCTGCTCCAGTAGTTAAAAAAAAAAAAAAGCTTTCTGTTTTTTTTGATTATCTGACCTATCAACCTGGGTTCACCTTGTATCATCACAGAAGGTGAGTTCAATCTTCAGAGTTGAATTGTGTATCTTGAATTAATAATCTATAAATTTCTTACTTTCCTTCAAATTGCACAAGAGAGAGAAGGAGGGGGAAAGAAGAGAGAGAGAGAGAGAGAGAGAGAGAGAGAGAGAGAGAGAGAGAGAAACCAAAAGGATTCAAAACTATAAATTGAGTGGTAACTGATCTCAAAAGTATACAGCAATATGCCCATTTTAACAGCATTATATTTTATTTTAGCCACATGATCAACCCTTATGAAGCTAAATCTTTTGATCTTTTTACTGATCATGTTAAGTGTTGCATCTCTCAGGCAAAAAGGCTATTCTATTTAATAGATATAATAGAACATGCACTTAAATGGTACAATTTCTCATAATATACATTAAAGGAATTTATAAAATTATCTTGCTGGATGTTGCCCTTGATCTAATCATTACAGGAAAATATTTTAATTTCTTTCAGGAATAATTCAAATTAATAATGAGAAGCAATGTATTAATTTAGAGTAACTCTTTTAATTTTATGTCTACTTCTACTTCCAAAGTCATTACCAGGACCTATAATGCCCTTTATGGAATCTCACCATCTCTTTTAAATTATCTTTTACATCTATTCCATCTGCTTACTCTGCTCTGGTCATACCAACTTGTTTATATTCCTCAGTTAGTCCAGGCATACAGTGACCTTAGGATTTTGCATTTTGTGTTCTCTCTGCCATGATTATTCTTCCCAAAGTTATTACCTTGGCCCATCCCTTCATGTATTTTAGTTCTCTGCTCACTTATACTATTACTTGAAAGGATTTACATATGAACCAATGACTGCTTCCATTGAAAGGCAGCATGTCACTGAATAGGACAGACAGAAGGAAGACCATGGGGAGAGAGAAAGNCTTCCTTCCTTCTTTCTTTCTTTCTTTCTTTCTTTCTTTCTTTCTTTCTTTCTTTCTTTCTTTCTTTCTTTCTTTCTTTCTTTCTTTCTTTCTCAGGTGTTAATACCAGGGGCACTTAAACACTAAGTAACGTTCCCAGCCCTTTTAATCTTTTATTTTAAGACAGGGTCTTGCTAAGTTGCCTAGAGCCTCACGAAGATGCTGAGATTGGCTTTGAACTTGTGATCCTCCTGCCTCAGCCTCTCAAGTTGCTGGGCTTACAGTTGTACGGCACCATGGCCAGCTGTTTTGGTTGATCATTGTATAGACAGATTACATTTTTAAATCATAGTATAGAAACATTAAATTTTTGTTGATGCCTCAATATCTTTAATGTCTTATAAATCTCACAACATTAAAATTCATGTTTCTTAGAATCAGTTTTTTTACCCATTATCCTCACTGTTGTTTGTCTAATGTAAAACAGTACCTGGCACTAAGCAAATGCTCATCAAATATTTAATTTAATAAAAAGTACTGCTTCCCTTCATACCCATCTATTTAGTTTGTCACCACTTCTTTTTTTTATCTACCATTTCTATTCCAGATCTCTCCTGATTGAGTTTAGTAAAAAGAAAATTTAAATAGTATAAATTTTTAAAAGATTATGCAGAATGGACCTCAGCAACCAGCTCATAGGATAAGTGCAACTTACTTGTACAGCATGATTTTATTTGAGAAAGAATGGAAGCTAAGATGTAATGACTTAAACCCTTGCATGTTTGCTATTGCTCACAAGTCCATGGTTCTGCAGATCTGAGTAGACTGACTAATTTAGATGGAGTGAGTGGACTGACCTCAGCCAAGCTCATTCAGGTATCTTCAGTAAAGTCAAGGGTTGCCTGAGCTGTCACAGATCTAGGATGGCCTTACTTGGGATATCTCTATATGTGGTCTCTCATCCTGCAACACACTAGATAGTTCTGATCCCATGAGACTTGCAAGGCTTAATAAAGGGAGCAGAAGTGCTGCATCAATTCACAGAGCAGAAGCAGAAGTGTCAATTCACAAAGCCATCGCAGACTCTAAGAGGTGGGAATGATTTCACCCTTCATAGCTAGAACTGTAAAACCACACAGCATAGCAAAGGGTGTACCAATAAATAGTGGCAGACAATGGAGCCATCTGAGTTATCAGTGCATCAATATATCAACCTTCACATATGGAATCCCCCCGCCCTGGTATTCCTGTACCTTGTCCTGACTGTCTTTTTTCTTCCTGACTAGAAGCATGACTAAAACCTGGGACATCAGATTCACTGGTGGATCAGGGCTAGATTCATCAGAATCTATCTTGAGATTTGACTTATAGATAAAACCTCAGAACAGTCTTTTTTCCTTTTAGAATAAAACTGAAAATATACATATACAAAAAGTGAACGCTGACCAAAGGAGACATGAGAGATGAAGGAAGAAACAGAAACTTAGTATTTTAGCACCTACATCTAGACATCCTGATGTAGAATCAATCTGGAGTCCTAAAAGTCACATTTGCATTCTTCAACAAATCATTTCTTTTTTCCTTAACAAAGCTGGTTTGGATTAGTTTAGTGCCTGCCTCAAATTGAAGTAACCCTGACTAATATGGCATAGATAAACCTATGGGATACATCTGCAAAAAGATGGACTGTTATAAATTCAGTTGAATGTTTCTAGCCTATTTTTGGTTCCACAAATTACTAATTTGATTGTAATTGACTCAATGCCAGAAATAAGATTTGTCATGCATTAATAACTTGAGGGTTATCTGCCTAGGCATTTCACGATCCTGACATGTCTGTCTACATGTCAATAAAGATGGAGAGATAAGCTCATAGTGACTTTATTTGAAGATTGTTCTTACTCATTCATTAAATTGATTGCATAATCAGAAATATTTATTAAGTAACATATATTTAAAAGTAAAAGTTAGGATCTGTTTTTTTATGAATGTAAGAGACAGAGCCATTATTACAAATTATTTTTAATCCTATTCAAAATATTGAGCTATTTAGATTTTCATAAAAATTTTAACTTGTTAAATCTTAATGGTTTCAATTTTGAAGTGGCGAATATTGAATGATAGATTATTTTAAAGTTGTTTCCAAAAAAAAAAAAAAAACCTGTTCAGCTGTTTTGTGAGACATGACCAAGAGAGTGAGAAAATCTATTTTATTCCTTTTTCAAAAGTTGCCCTTTTCTAATGTCAGGCAACTACAGAACAGATGAACTTTGGAAGTGTCAGTCTTGGAGTGTTATGTAATTTGTTCTGAGTATGAATTAGTCAGGCTGAGCCTTTGAGTACATTAAAAACAAGGAAGATGAACTGAGCATATCCCTAAAGGGCAAAAACACTGTTAGGTCTGCTTAGCTCCGTTTGCACACCATTTCTTTTATAGTGGACATTTCCCAGTTTTATTGTATCAAGACCTCTTGTGCCAAGGTATCTTTAAAAAGATAATGGTCGGGCCACAATGGACAGAACAATTGGAATAAAGTAATGACATACTTACTTTTTATTTACTTCCCATAAATAAAAAAATCTGTCTTCTATAAAAAGTGAAAAGTGTAAGGACATTTTTCCTATAGTTTGCTGGTTCAGCTTTGACCATACCAATTAAAAACAGTGTTTTACCTGAAAAAGAAACATGAAATCATTCATGCATTTTTGTTTTTACTCAATTTTTGGTGATCAAGCCAAATTGACTGGTGTCTTTAATATTGAGAAAGTGCCACAATTGTATTCTAAAAACAGAATTTGGTAATGTGAGTCTAGTAGGGCACAGCAAAGTCTCTATGATGACATGCACAGTCATAGCGTGATCAGAAGATGTGGGATGAGGACATGACTACCGGAAGCAGACACAGTGACAGAAAGGAGGAGCAACAGAAGAGGTGGGGGATGAGGAACCAGGCTGGAAAGATGTCACCTCCTGTTTTCCTGCCTTATCTTCTCTTCCCTGGACCCAACAGCTTCTATTTCAACATTGAATCTTCCTCCACTTTGGGACAATCTTTTTTTGATGGGGGCTGAGAAGGGGGTACTGGGGATTGAACTCAGGGACACTCAAGCACTGAGCCACACTCCCAGCCCTATTTTAACAGAGGCTCACTCTGTTGCTCAGCACCTCGCTTTTGCTGAGGCTGGCTTTGAACTCGCAATTCTCTAGCCTCAGCCTCCCAAGCTGCCCCTGGGATTACAGGTGTATATACACCAGGGTGCCCAGCTAGGGACAATCTGAATAAAGAAAATCCATTGCTAAATTATATCTATTATTTCTTTCTCCTCTGATTCTCAGCACTGCCCTTTCCCCATGTTGTGTGATTCTAGTGCCTTTGTCAGAGAAGCAGCCCTGTTTCTGACAGCTTGCTCACTGTCAGCACTAGCACACAGCTCTGTGTGCTACTCCAATGGAACCAGCCAGGTCCCTATGTTCTCATAAGACACTGTGAGAGAGATCCGGTGTGCTTCTAATTTACTCATTAGATAACATTAATAGAGTGATTTATTTTTATAGAACGAGTACTACCATAAGGTAAAGTGGAATAATTTAATTCTCACAACATATGATCTCTGAAATTATTATTCACATTTTATAATAAAAGAACTAAGTTTATATGTATTAAGTTGCTTGCCTACCCAGCTAGTAAGTGGCAGGGTTAGGCTTCTAAATACTAATGTCTCAAACTACTTTTTTATGACATTTCTTTTATAAAATTAAAAATAATATAAAACATATATAACTGAGCATAGTAGAGCTCAGATTAGAAATTAAACCAACAAAGGGCTGGGGTTGTGGCTTAGTGGTAGAGCGCTTGCCTAACATGTGTGAGGCACTGGGCTAGATTCTCAGTACCACACAAAAATAAATAAATGTGTCCATCTACCACTAAAAACAAAACAAAACAAAAATTCTAACAATGAAAATTATAAGTTTATGGGCTGGGGTTGTGGCTCAGAGGTAGAGTGCTCACCTAGCATGCATGGAGCATTGGGTTTGATCCTCAGCACCATATAAAGTAAAATAAAGACATTGTATCCACCTGTAACTAAAAAATAAATATATAAAAAAAGAAAATTGTAAGTTTAAAAAAATTTAAACCAACAGACTAAGAGCACAGACCATAATCATAATAGTAACAACAGCAATAATGACAATAAAGATGGAGAGATAAGCTCATAGTGACTTTATTTGAACACATACCTTTTCAGTGTTAAAATGAACTACAACACTCCTTCTATCCTTTTCCCTTTGATGGGAAATTCCTTCTCCAGTAAATGTAGACAGAACATTGACTCTCATGTGACCTCTTATATACTTGGCTGTCACGTACTGATAGACTAAGACCTATTGCAATAGTTTTTTGAGAATTAGAAGTAAAAGTAAATGGCTGACCTGTCTAGGAATAGCCCCTGATGTTTATTCATTTACCTTTACCTCCCACATTTTTCTATTCTAAAAGCCTTTATTCATGGACTTTGAAAATTTAGGACTCTGATTAACCTCAGGTAACTAGGAGGGATGTAGTATATCTCTATATATCAGAAAGTATTACATAGTAAAAGAAAACCATCTGTAGAGGCTTTCAATGCTTCATGGCCAGCGTCTCTTATACTACTTCATCACACAAACAGAGTCTGTTCTCTTTTTTTGATTCAGCACATTGAAAGAATCAGCTTGCAAAGTGCTCAAGGAGGAACGAGAGTCGCATATACAGACAAACCTTGTGCACATATTTTGTGCCCTTTTCTTCATTCTGAGGCCTAGAGTTGCCCTCATTCTGGACCACCTATTCAAGTCTCTGGGGAGCAATTACAAAAGGCATTTCAGAGTCTCCAGCCAAGTGCTTTCTTACCAAAAGGAAGAACAATGTGTCACTGGTTTTCATACCCTATTTCTTACAGCATATAAATAGAAGTAGCTAAACAGGACAAACTAAAGAATAGCAAAACCAATAAATCAGTTTTTTTTATTATTTAGTATCCACTTAAACATACAGATCACATTTCCTCACTCAGTTGGCAAAACCTTTCAAACAAAAAGCCAGTACCCAAACTCTTCTTGGGAAGTCTAATGTTTATACTTCAACAGTTTCTGAAACTGAACAAACCTTGATTTTCTTTACATGCAATTTTGTTGAATCTTCTGGACCTATCTCTGAATACCTAACTTTAAATAAATTCAGTCTTTAGAGTTTATTTTAAAGTTCTTTTCTATTTTGTTCCCAGAAAGCCACTTCCTACGTAGCTCCAGAGAAAACACGACCCTGTCTAATTTCCAAGGCCTGCTGTATTGTTTTCTTTACCAGCTAAGGCCAAGGTTGAAATTTTGAGTGTGATTCTTTGATCTGAGATATTGTGTTTTCTTTTGAGAAAAAAAAAATTCTTTTACTACCCTGTGATAGATAAATATATTGCTATATATTTTGTTATTTTTGTTTTGCAGTGTTTAAAGCTTTATGAAGCTAGGAGTTCTTAATCTTTAACCAAAGGTTCTTATTTAAAAGAATCTTTTATTTTTTTTCCCTATTTTAGTTTTAGTAGACTTTGGTTTGACTTTATTAATCTTCAGAGTTTCAAACTTCATTGTCTTTAATTAGAGGAATAATAGGTACAGCCAGCTGGCGTGTGTGATAAGCTTATTTACAGCCTTTAAGAAGAAATACTAGTCTTTCTGTTTCTTTAATTCTGTGTGGAGGCAGTTAGTTTTGTTGGCCTTTTGAAAACTGGTGCATCGACTGGATCTAGAAAGATTGGCTTTGGCTACTACTTTAACTCTCAGCTCCTTAGAGAACAATTAGGAACTCTGTCCATAATTACGGGGTAGTTGATGTGAGTGTTTAACTGAGTGAGTAACACAGTATGCTCACCCTGGAATCCTTTCACTCTGTGCTTAGCTTCATTCCTCATATCCAATTCCTCACCAATCCTGTTATTTCTGTAAAATATCACTTGAATTCAACCTCGAGGTCTAGAATAGATGTTTATGATGTTACACCCAAAGTATTATAATTTCTGTATAATAATATGCACCTATCTACTCTCTTTTATTTCCTCAATGTATTCTTAATATTACTTACCTAATTTTTTTGTTGTTTACTTATTTATTTTTTTAGGAAAATATTTGCTTAGGGTTTCTTGTTGGAGGTTTTTATGATTTTCTTTGTTTCAAGATGAAAATCTTAACTGCTCACTATGGTATAAAATGATACTTTTCAAATCAGTTCCACCAAAGCTTTGCAGCTTAATTTCCAGTCAACAATTTCTTCTCCAATTATGCTTTACCAATACAGATATGCTTTGCAATTTCCAAGCACTTTTTACTTTCCTTGACTACTCTAAGAAGATTTCATTCCATAATCTGTATGGAATTCTACTTTGTATAATTTTCTAAGAGTTGAAATATTATAAAAATTAAATAAACATGGTTTATTTTGTCTTCTGCATTATACCAAATAGTGGGAGATCTAAACAAATAAGTTAGCATCCATATATATTTAGAAAGAGGTCCTCAATACTACATGTGTGTGTATATATATATATATATATATATATATATATTATATATCTATCTCTATATTATATTCATTCTTTCTCTCTCTATATATATATCAATATATATATCAATATATATCTATATCTATATCTATATCTATCTATATATATCTATATCTATATCTATCTATATCTATATATATATATATCTATATATATATATATATATATATATATATATATATATATCATGATTGTAACAAAGCCATGGTGAGTTGTTCATTCTCCTAGTATGTGTAAGAATTTCACTATGGGCAATTACTATTTAACCCATGCACTCAAAAGAAAAATAATCAAAAGAGTAGCAACAACAACCATAAGGTCATTTGAAAACAATTTCAATAACTGAGGTTTTTGTTTTGTTTTGTTTTGAGTAAGAACTGCAGAATGACCAACAATTAAATTTTC
>NW_025999853.1:22477414-22484047 GCF_001458135.2 Marmota marmota marmota
TGCTTAGTGAAGCTAGCCAATCCCTAAAAAACAAATACCAAATGTCTTCATTGATATAATGAGAGCAACTAAGAACAGAGCAGGGAGGAAGAGCAGGAGGAAAAGATTAACATTAAACAGAGACATGAGGTGGGAGGCAAAGGGAGAGAAAAGGGAAATTGCATGGTAATGGAGGGTGACCCTCATTGTTATACAAAATTACATGTAAGAGGTTGTGAGGGGAATGGGAAAATAAACAAGGAGAGAAATGAATTACAGTAGATGGGGTAGAGAGAGAAGATGGGAGGGGAGGGGAGGGGGGATAGTTGAGGATAGGAAAGGTAGCAGAATACAACAGTTACTAATAGGGCATTATGTAAAAATGTGGATGTAACCGATGTGATTCTGCAATCTGTATTTGGGGTAAAATTGGGAGTTCATAACCAACTTGAATCTAATGCATGAAATATGATATGTCAAGAGTTTTGTAATGTTTTGAACAACTAATAAAAAGAAAGAACTTTTATTAGAAAATAAAAAGATAAATAGCAAGCCCTTCATAATTCCTAACCTACACCTCATAATAAAATTGGAAGGGAAATTGAATTCTGGAGAGTCACAAACAGAAACTATCCAATACCAATGGAACAATCTACTGATACCAGGGACTATTTGTTTTTTCCACAGCCATGTTCCTGAAACCAAGCACTATCTGGTTTTGGAAGACACTTGATATAGTTTCCTTTCATTAATCCATGAATGGATAATACAAAGTAATACCCCATTTCTCATTCTATAGTGAAATGAAAAAGATCATTAAAAATAATACCTGTACTTAGTTTCCCTTTAGATAGCACACAAATCTAAGACTGCACATGAATATCCATTTTAATGTTGACAGATATTTCTAAAGAGTGAGAGGTTACTTTTAATATTATTACTTAAATGATATATGTTATTACAAAGAGATACACTATCCTAATAGTATCTAATTTCTAACACAGTTAAGGCACTATTCAAATAATTGAAGTATAAATCAAATAAAACCTTACTTTCTGAGAGACAAGCTCAGATATCCAAAAGTAAAAAGAATATATAAATGATTCTTCAACTTACTACTGAAACTCATAAAACCTCAATATATGCCCTCTGAACAAATGTTGCATTCATGTTTCTTCCAGCCAAGTCTTCAGTCTTTAGCATATAGTATGATCAACAAGTTTTATGCTGAAGATTTTTAAAATTAATTAATTTATTTATTCTAATTAGGTATATATTACAGCAGAATGTGTTTCGATTCATTGTACACAATTGCAGCACGACTTTTCATTTCTCTGTTTGTATGCGATGTAGCATTTCACCATATGTGCAATCATACATGTACAGAGAGTAATGATGTTCATCACATTCCACCATATCTCCTTTCCCCATGACCTTTCCCCTCCTTTCCTTCCCCTTTGCCCAATCAAAATTTCTTCATTTTTCTCATGCCCCCTGCCGCATTATGGATCAGCATCTACTTAACAGAACATTTGCCCTTTGGTTTTTTGGGAATGGCTTACTTCACTTATATGCTGAGGATTTTTAATGCCCTCTATCATGCCATCTGTGAACAAAGGCAGTCTGCCTGTCTCTCTCTCTCTCTCTCTCTCTCTCTCTCTCTCTCCCCCCTACACAACCCCCCCCCCACTTAGTTTTTCTTGATTTGCTTCTCAGCTAGTATATTCAACATTAGGATGAATAAAATTTCTGACAGGGGATATCATTGCCTGCTCCCAACTGTAGAGAAAATACAATGTTTCTCCACTAGTTATGATGTTCTCTGTAGATTTCTCATAGCTGCCCTGGATCAGTTTGAGGAAATTCCCTTCTATTTTTTTTTTGTTTGCTGAGAGATGATATTATGAAAACAATATTGACTTTTATTTATATACTTTCTTTCTGAATCTATTGGGATCATTGCCTTCTCTCCTTTAGAAGATATTTTAAAATGAATGATATTATAGTTATTAAGGAAAGCAAAATGGGTGAAACATCACAATATGTATAATAATGGAAAAGTTGTGCCACATATCAATTATTTAATAAACTTCCCCAAACTCAGGAATTTTTAAACAGAAGTCATTATTATCGCACAAAAGTCTTGCTGAACAAAGCTAGTGTATTGGGTAGCTTTCCCTAATACTGAATCTACAGGGCAATGTCTTTGTTCACTGCGGTGCTGTAGTTTGGTTAGGCAGCTTTGCTCCTCATAACTGTCATCTCTATCTTGATATCAGCAGGCTAGTTGGAGTGCTTAATGCCACTTAAAATATAAACTCAGAACTTGGAGCTCACTTTTTATTCCTTAATGCCATTTAGCCAAGCAGGTCACATCAGGGACACAAACTAGATGACAGAAATGTATTCTGTCTTGTGGAAGAAATTTCAAAGTGCACGACTTTGCCTATTTGAAGGGGCAGACAACAGCAATAAATAATGAAATCAATCATATGAAAAAAATGTAGGAAAATGCCAATAATTGCTAAAACTATAGATGTCTATAGACTACTGGATGCTAACTTTGGCAGGTAGGGTGTGGCTAGAGGAAGTAGGTCACTAGGGCTGGGGCTTTCATTGATATCTTGTATGTGGCTCTTTTCTCTCTCTCTTTCTCTCTCTCTCTCTCTCTTTCTCTCTTTCTCTCTCCTTCCTAGCTCCCTTAAGCAGAGCAGTTTTCTTCTACCACACCCTTCTGCCATGAGGTTCTGCTTCACATTAGCCCCAAAACAATGGAGTGAGCCATCCATAGACTAGACCTCTGATTAAATTTTCCTTCTCTAAGTTGTTCTTGTCAGGCATTTTGGTCACAGTGATAGAAAGATGACTAGCACAGTGTGTATACAATTATAAAATCTATTGAAGGACCCCTACCGAGTTATCATCATTAGGTATGGAAAACTGAAAAGTAGGGAAAGAATGGGTAAAATGGGCCACAATAAGAAGAGGCCTTTGATAAAAATGTCATATACTATACAATTCTATGTATGTAAATTTCTACATGTGTATATAGCATGCAGAGTAGTATGTTCCCTGTGGTTTTAAGATTCTGGGCCTCAGCCATCAGCCTCACAGCTAAGGACAATGGATTATAATAATTCCCTTAAAAGAGGAGCTGGGTATATCTGCATGAGACTACCAATGGCTAAACCATCCTAATGATTGTTACCACAATGCATGACATAAGAGAAATCTGTTTACTCGGAATAAGGATTTGGGGAAAGAATTTCTAGGAACAAATGACACTGGGAATGTTCCTTTCCTTCTCTAAAACACAGTTAAGGGAAATGGGCTCGAAGTACATTCCTGAGAGAGTCTGGAGGCTCTGCAATGTTTCCCTTGCACTGACATTTGTGGAGAAGGAGTTCAAGAGAATATTTTGGACTGCATCGTGTTTTGGCCTCACTCTTAGGGAGGTTTGAAATTGGGAACTCTAGTGGGTATGGAAAGAAGAAGGCCACTGTTGGACACAACCCTGGCCTTAGTGGATAAAAAGTTAACAATGTCTTGAAAGGACTTTGCTTGAAAGGGATCTCAGTTGAAAGAGTCCAGGAGGGGTGGATTGCCACAGGGCAAGCGTAGGGGTCCATTGACTGAAGTCTGCAAAGTACATTGTCTGTGTCAGTCCGCTGGGCAGGCAGAGCAGTGAATGCAGCTGAGAAGAGAAATCAGTCTTCTGTGAGAGAGAAGAGGCAGAAAGAAACCATGTTTGGACATTTAGACACTTGTTTTTACAGAAGATAGTATCAGCCAATAAAGATGCATAGGTAATTCCAGTTATTTGAAAGAATTTCAAACCCTTTATTGATTAATTTACTCATTTGATGATTCATTCTAATCATTCTGATTTATAGTTAACAGAGGAGGAACAGATTAGAAGATAAGACTATACTGGTTTCTTTTCAGTGCTATTCCATGGGCTGTGATAAAAAAAGAGAAAGCTTACATTGAATGTACTATTAAAATACTTATTTATCTTAGCCTAGAATTTCGTTGCCTGACAGTGACTTTTAGGTCTGAGATCAGATCACAAGGCTGCCAAGGGCCAAAGAAGTGAGAACCACCTGGGCTTTAAAAAAAAAAAAAGTTCCTTCATGAGAGAAAAATAAAATAGTTGACTGATTTTTACACGACCGTGTTCAGCACATTGTTATAAAATTAGGGTGTTTGAATGTTTATACACTCCGTCACATACATACACACAAGAGATGTATGAAAGATTGGGCACTAAAATATTAATGTTATCTCAAAAGCATGAGATTTCAGGCATTTAAAAAAAATAAAAGCTCAATTCCATTCAGTGGAAATGCATTTAAAGCAAATGCATTCTCCTAAGGCTTATCTCTAAGTGCAACTACCCAGACACCAGCAAAGCCCCACTCCCAACACACACACACACACACACACACACACACACACAGAGAGAGAGAGAGAGAGAGAAGGATGCAAAGAAAATGTCCTCAAAACACTTCAGTATTAAGTTTCTGAGACTCCCTCTACACAGACACCATTTGTGTGGCTCATTAAAATAAGAATTTCAATCAAAAATATATAAGACCTTAAGCATTCAAATATGCAGCACAATCAAGGAAGCACATCAGCTGATTGTTAAAATATGCAGCCTGTTGAGTAAATCCCATTAAAGACAATTTTGGAGTCCAAAATATGTTTGAAAATTACTAAAATATGTGATTCTGGTTGACAAGTATACTCAAATATTTCAAAAGATACAAAATCTTGTTGCAAGAAAAAGCACAAAACATTCTCACTCCAGTGTTCGTGAAGGCAGCCTGCTATATTTTAGGTCTGTGGGTGTGGGTTCCAGTGATACAAAGGTGGGGCGTGGGAGCAGGAAAAAAAATAAAGTTGTGGTCCCTATATCACACATCTTCCTTTAAAGATTTCAGAAAACTAGAGCATGGTATGGTAAATATCAATGGTGGGATTAATGTTCCCTTCACTCCTTAAAGGGATGGCATCTCAATTTTCTGGAGAAGATATAAAGTGCCTAGGGAAATAGCAACCAAGGCATGGAGTGAGGTGGCTTTGTGAAACTGGCGGAAATCACATTTTTATCTTCTAAGAAAATGTTGTAGGGCAAAACTGTCCATTTAGCACAGCTTTGCTTTAAAGCCATTTTCTTATTTTGTGAGTGAAGTTTTTAAACATCCCCCTCCAATACAATGAATACAACTTGCCTTTTGAAAAATATTGGCTTATATTTATGCTATGTGGCTTGATTATACTAGTCACCTTATATATCTTTATTTACCATAAGAAGGAACATTTTACAAATATTTATGTACTGTCTCTTTCACTGAACTCTGGATGTGATAGGAAGGGACATGGCTGGTTTCACACAAGCAGGAGCTATGCAGGCTTTCCATAAATGTGCAGATGGTTAGTTGGTAATATCAAGGAGTCTTTTGCACAGATGGGGGCATAAAAATGATTAGTGGAAATTACACAGGAAGATTCATTCAAATCATGGCAATGTAACAGTGTAGGAATTATGGTTTGTATCTTCAAGCTAAAATAGGATATAAAGAAATTGGCCTATCAAAAAAGCTGTAATCAGTTCAGCACTCAGGACCCAGAAGTCCTATAACATATTAAACTTATGGTCATAGAGATTCTCAGAAGGCTACAATTTAACTTTCTTCTTACTTAGGCTTTCCCCTCAACCAGTTGTGGACACATTTATTGGTAATCATATTCTTCCAGTAATAATAGTTTGGCTTATAACCACCTTTGGGAAACTTTCTTCATTTTGAGTTTTCTCATCTCCCTTTAATGGCTAAACTATGCAACTTTTCATGACTGTGCAAAATCATCACAACAGTCAAGTCAAACAAACAAACACAAAAACAATTCAATAAACAGTAGCCTCACAGATCTGCCTATGGGAGGATTTTTTAATTCTTCCCATCAAGGATCAAGACATATCTGAGCTCTTTCTAGTTGGATTCTATAAAGTGAGTATATTCATTTACCATGTTCATTTATTTCTAACCTACTTCTGGGTTTTAGTTTTAGGTCATTGTAATGATTAATTTGAATCATCATCTTGATTGGATTAAGAGATGCCTAAAATTAAGTGGCTTCCAGTTGTCTGAATGAGGGAATTTCTAGAAATGATTGGCATGTGGGATAGAAAACTGAAGTGGAGACCCACCTTGAGTGTGGAAAACACAGTCCAGTAGGTTGGAGGCTTGGATGGAATAAAAGTTGGAAGAATAAGCAAACAAGCTTGATTCTTCTTGAACAGTTTAGTGGTTTGATTGCCTGAGGACGTCAGACTCTTGCTTCTTCACTCTTCCAGAGTGGACTCTTCCAGTGATTCTCTAGGGATTATCCAGAAGCCTTTGGTTCCGGACTGAGGTAGCATCATTGTTCCTTCTTGTTCTGAGGCTTTAGCATGGACCGCGCAGCTGCTGGTTCCTCCAGCTCTTTAGCCTGCAGACAGCCCTGCAGACAGCTTCTGATGTGTTAGCCAATCTAATAAATCCCCTTTTTATCTCCTATTGATGCTGTTTCTCTAGAGAATACTGACTAGTACAGTCATTTAAATAAAGGAGAGAGAGAGAGAGAGAGAGAGAGAGAGAGAGAGAGAGA
>NW_025999853.1:22484053-22561994 GCF_001458135.2 Marmota marmota marmota
AGAGAGAGAGAGAGAGAGAGAGAATGAATGGAAACACTGTCTAAAATCTTGGAAAAATGACTCAGTCACATTTCTAAAGTATTATTAAGTATAAACATCTAAGAGTTTCATCTCTAGAATTATGACATATTGTCATGGGTACTTGTTTTTTGGAAAAAATGAGATCAATTTTTAGCCTCAAAGTAAAAGTATGTTGACTTTACTATTTTTTAGGCTGTTAATCCATATTTTATGGAAACTATTTTATACCTAAAATTTTAGTTTAGTCTCATTGGGCTTTTTGACATTATAATGTAATATTCCTGAGAGTTCCTAATTCAAGGTTTGTCACAGAGCAATCCAAAAACCAGGTAGATGTGTGATACAAAAATCGCCCATTCACAGTAGCAGCAAGGCATAATGTGACTAGGTGTTGACTTACAGGAATACACAATGTTTGAAAACATAGACATTGTCCTTAAAGCGGAAAACAAAAAAATAAGATGTCAAATTTCTCTAAATATTTTTCTAGACTCCATGAAAAACCTAATTAAAATTCTAATGGATTTTCTGAAATTTTATTAAATGGATCAATATATCATCTGTATAAATACAAAAGCAAGAGATTTCCAGGAACATCCTAAAAAGAAAGTAGGGCTAGGGCATGCCCTTTTCAAATGAATTAGAAAACTATGGCAGAAATAAGTATAATATTGATTTTATAACAGGCATATTAATCTATGTTTCATAGGAAAATTTCAATAAAGGGAATGGAAAGACCAGCCACAATTTGGAAATATTTATAATTTCATCTAAAGAAAAATCATGAAAATAGACTATGTAAAGAATTCTTAAAATTCAAAAGAAAGCAAGCAAGCTGATTTCAAAAATGCACAAAAGATTTTAACAGATCCCTCCCTAAAAAATGTGAGAGGCAAGTAAACACATGAAATCATACTCAAGCTCATCAGGCATTCAGAAAATGCAAATTGAAATTGGAATGAGATTGCATTGCACATTACAATGGCTATACTTAGAATAAAAGGTTTTACTAGGTTCTGGTAAGATGTAGATCAACAGGAATTCTCACACATTGATAGTCAATGATACTGCTTCACTTCTCAAAGGAACAACCTAAAAGGTCTCAGGGAACAGATTGCTTTCTAACACTGTAGCTTGGTTGCCAGGATGTAAAACTAAAGGTCTACAGGGATTTTTGCATTTCATTTCAGAAAGCTGGAAGAGACCCAGCAATCCAGAAGACCTTGCCTTGGTCTTGCTTCTCAACAGGAAAGACCAGCATGCTTATACCAAATAAGCTAACTTTAAAGAAGATGTAAATTCTTTCATTTGCTTTGAAAGGCAAGCATTGCTTTGCTGAGCTGGGTCTTGACACAGTCCTGTAGTAACAATTTTCAGAAGTATGGAGTTAATTTCAAATGACTTTTTAGAATAACTCCTAAAATGTTAGCAGCAGACTAAATATGAATATGAATGTGGATATTTATTTCCTTGTTGGTTTTAAGGGGGAGGTATTCCCAGAAACTGAAGACCAATAAAACAAACTGATAGAAGAAAAATAGATACGAATTAATATGAGAATTTTATATATTATAAAGTTTGGAGTAAAGAGATGAAGCATAAATAAGCATTCATGAAGGAAGAAATTCTTGTTTGTTTTAATCGTTGCAACACTCATTCAACATTTTATTTCATGAATACCTACATTTCAGGGTTTGCTCATTTTGCTAGAGACTAAAAACTAGGAAAAAAGACAAAAGCCAATCTGATATAGCTTAAATATCCTGCAGATAGGTAATAAGTAGCATATACACACATGGTATGTTGGGTAGTGTCAATACTATGAAAAAGGTAAAGGAAAGCAGAGTGACTGCAGAACCCCATTTTATTGGGATTCATCAAGGTAGTTTTTTTTTTTCCTATGCAGCATTTGTGCAAACAAATTAGATATTTTTTATCTAAAGAATTGGTAAAGATGAACAGAGAAGCAATTTTAGCAAAAGAATATAGGGAAAGAGCTAGCTTTCTGCACTGTTGGTGAGAGCATAGATTAATGCAGCTTTTCTGCTATGCATTCTAGCAATGTGTATAAAATTATTTTTCTTATTAAGGAGATAATCAAATGATGAAGATTCATTTTGAAGTACTTTTAATATTCACATAAAAAGGAAATATCTTCAAATTTATTAAAAGGTAGTGTAACATAAAATTATGGTGTATCCAAATAAGAAGATACTGTGTACCCATGGAAAAGTAGATAAAAGGCTTTATTTAATAAAAAAGGTGATGAAATTGGAACTACAGTGTAAGTCCATAAATGTAGCATAAAATTCCCCATCAAATTCTAGAAGGTCATTTACCAAATAGTAACATATATTATCTAAGGGAGTTGGGATTTTCAGTGCTTTTTAATTTCTTTATTTTTCATTGTTAGAATTATTTAGAGTAAGCATATATGATTTTTATTATGAAATATATATTCTTTCTGTTTTAAAACCTCTCTATAAAAGTCTGTACTGGTCCAAGGACACAAAATTTCAATTGACAACAGAAATAAGTTCAAAACATCTAAAGTTTTAAACCATGGTGACTACAGTTAATAACAACATAGTGTATATTTGAAAATTGGCAAGAGAATAAATTTAAATGTTCTCATCACAAAAAAATGTATGTGAAGTAATACATATGTATTATATCAAAATCAAAATCTACAACACGCATTTATATAAAAATATAAATGCTTGACAATTAAAAATCAATTCATTAGAAAAGATCAATTCTGTAACAATTATAAGGAAGTTGGGGTACTGTTAAAATAGGTTATTCTTATAATTTCAAAAAAAATTAAATTTGAGGATAACACAGTATAAAGTATAGGTATAATTTAACAGTAATGCCGTTTTGTGAATGGCTCAGAAATGGTCATTGTTACAGACAAGTACTCAGGATATACACTGACATTTTCTCTTCAGGTTACCTAAGATAGGAAGAAAGGAGATCTTTAAACCCAATGGAGCTGAAGACATTCTAGTTCCTAATTAAATAGTCTATAAAGAAGGGCAATGATGTGAGTGAATCCTAAAGCAGGGCCTATCTTAAATAGCTTTCTTCTCAATGCCTTCCTCTCCCTACTTCTGTCATTGTTCTACTTGGATAAGCAAGTATTGAGTTAATAAAGAGTAATCACCGGAAGAAGACTTCAGTGAGTTGTTACTGGAAAAACAGTAGTAGGAGAGGTTTCTTTCCATGAAACCATTGTGTTAGTCAGTTTTTCATTGCTGTGATTAAAATACCTGACAATAGAAACTTAGAAGAGGAAAGGTTTGTTTGGGCTTATGATTTCAGAGGATTCAGTACATGGGTGGCTGGCTCCAAGGCAGAAACATCATGGCAGAAGTGTGTTATAGAGGAAAGCTGCTCAGCTGGTGGCAGCATGTATGAAGAGAGAGACAGAAACTGAGACAGAGAGGGGAGACTGGGACAAGACACAGTCTCTAAAGGTAAGCTCCCAGTACTACCTCCTCCAGCCATACTCACCTGCCTGGAGTTACCACCCAATAGTCTAGTCAAATTATAAATCCATCACATGAATTAATACACTGATGAGATCACAGCTCTCCTAATCCAATCTTTTCACCTCTAAAACTTTAATACGTAGCTTAGCACATGAACTTTCCAGAGACAATCCCAAACCCAAACCATAGCCAATCATGAAGGAAAAATTTTAGAAAAGAGATTAAGATTCCTAACTATTAATGTGCAATTAAGTAGAGACTGTTGGAACATCAAAGTATTACATATGTGTGCAGCTGCTGAACTTAGCAGGTGGGATCAGATAGATAATAAAAGTCTCTTTATACAAGACAGCATTTATTTTAGTAAAAATATGGAAGGAAGTGTAAAAGCAAAAGAGATAAGCGGCAGATAAAGAAAAATAATATATCGCTGGATCAAGGGAAACATCCATTTCTGAAGTCTTATAGCTGGGGAGTCCCAAGGCAACATTTTGGAGTCCAGACTGGGAAGTCCTGGGCAGAGTATCCTCTCCACAGATGAGATGCCAAAGTTTCATTCCCGGTGGGCTCCTTAAATACAAGTTAGAACAAAAAAAACTCTATTCTAACAACCTGCGTGACCTAGTGATCCCCTCAAGGACACTTTATGCCCCTAAGAACTGGTCAGATCCACAAAAGGTAGGCCTGAGAGCCTTGAGATAAGTGAATGACTCTGAGTTCCCCTTAGTGAGCCAAACCTACTGAGACATCTGCATTCTTTAGATGTTCCATCCAGGCTATGTGTAGATGATGGCAGGCATGTCCACAGGGAAGATCTTTAAGTTTTTCTTAGTCCTTTAATTGTCCCTTTTATTTAAAGCATTTTATAAAATGTTAATTTGCACATAGCCTTAAAATATTGTTAAACAATACTAGTCAACGCTTATCCTTGTAGGGGATTTTGTTCTCTTTTAAGCATTTTTAAATGTAAAACCATATTTCTTCCTATTTTGTGATCACAGTAACCATAGGTATACTGTTGATTTAGAAAACAAGAATTCATAACATTTTAGATCTGCTTCTTTTTCCTTATTCCTTTGTAGTTGGATTTTTGATACCCTAAAATGTCTGCTAAGATAGAAACTTAGGCATCATCTTTAAAGCTTTCTTATTTCTTAACTCAGTGCTATCTATGTCACCAAACATTATTGATTCTGTCTTTAAAGGAAACCTTTTGTTCATTCTTACCATCACCCCGTAAACTCACACCTTCATGATTATTCTCCTGGATAACTTCCACAATCTCAAAATTATTTTCCTTGCATTTCTTCAGTCTTGCTTTCTGAAATCCATACCACAATTTGATGTTTGTTAATGGTCATTCTTAAGCTCAAATTCAATTGTTTCACTTTGATGCTTAGAAACATTTGATAATAACCCCTTTCATTACAGAGTGGATTCTAAACAGGCATAGATGACCCATTCACTCCCATCCTCCTACATATATTCACCTGGGCACCTAGTGCCATCACTCCCTGGTCATACTAAAATACTTGCAATTCTTGGAATGTTGTCTATGCTGCTATGTTTTTATACAAGGGATTCTCTCAGATACCCTTTCCTTCTTTCAAACTTCTTACTAACACCACTGTTGTTTGTTTGAAATGAGGCCTATATTTACTAGTTCTTTAAAATCCAATTCATACATGACTGCTTCTGAGAAACTCTTGGTATAATCTAGTCTGAAATAAATGCTGTCACAACACCTGCACAGTTGATCCTCAATATCCATGGCACATCGGTTCCAGGACCTCTACAGACATCAAAATATTCAGATGCTCAAAACTCCCTTATATAAATTTGTGTAGTATTTACATATAATCTAAGCATATCCTCCCATATATTTAAATTGCTTCTTGATTAGTTATAGTATCTAAAACAATGTAGATTTTATGTAAATACTTGTATTGTTTGGCAATAATGACAAGAAAAATTCTATATATATTCAGTATAGCTACAATTATTTTTTTGAGTGTACTCCATCTGTAGATGTGAAGCTCTCAGACACAAAGGGTCTACTGTATTTAAGAACTATTTCATAGTCCAGATCATATTGCACACGGTTGTTTGTTAACTTGTCAATTTCCTCTAGTTAGAGTTTTTGATGGAAAGGAACTTTTTATCTTCATATTCCCTGAATCTGACACGGTGACTATGGTTGATGGTATAATCAGGAAGTAACACATCTTACATGTACAAATTTACTACACCTCACCAAATAGCTATACCTAGGTCATTAAAGAAGTATTAGTCTCTTGTATTTTTTTCACTTTTTTGGTAAGAATTCATAGCATACTTTGTGTTGTGTGTCTAACAAAGCATAGGTTATTTCCCAAGATCATACACTAACAGTTTTCAGATGGAGTTTGATTGTAAGTTTGATCTGTAGAATATGAGCCCTGTAAATTTCAATGGAACTGACCATTTATTGATTCAGCAGGTGTTTATTGGATGTCAACTATGAGCTGTAGTCTACCAGAGTAGATTGTAGTGGGAGGGGCAAAATAACAGGCACATTCCCTGCCCGAATGGAAGTTTTTTTTACCTTTGTGGGACCAAAAAAAAAAAAAAAAGAAAAGAAAAATAAATGCAATGAATCTATTGATAAGGATTGTTCACTGGACAGAAGTAGAGGAAGCCATTAAACATGAAATAACCTTGTTTAGACAAGGAATTAGGGAAATATAAAAAAACATATTATTATAACAAAAATCCCGTGATGAACAGTTAGTTTTCATGTATAATATTTGGACCTCCTAAATTTCTTAAGAAGCTATATTACTACCATACTTTCATGTTATTTCAAAACATGGAAATATTTATGCCACAGAATTTTATGCCAGCCAAGATTACTACAGTATGGAAAGAAGAGTAGAATGAAATTTGGCAGGGTCCTTAATGGGGAAAAGAACCTGGGCAGGCAGATAACAGAGAGAAATATTGTTTCAGCAGAGGCATGAAGATAGCAAAGTGAAATAGGCAATGAATTTACTTGGCTTTAGTAGCGTTTGTGGGTAGAAGGACAGGCTTAGCTCTGGAAATATAGGGCTATTTAGATTAGCTAGTCCCTGCTAGTCAGATTAAGGAGCCGGAAATTTATCCTGTAGCAAATGAGGCAAGTGTTTTTTTTTTAAATTTTTTTTTTTTGATTCTGCAAAAAACACTATTGTAATAATGTTTTCAAAAAGATTGACCTGGTTAGGCACCACAGAATACAGCAAAAGGAGAAAAACCTGCTGGAGTGAAGAAAAAGCAAAGTAATGCATAAAAGATGAGCTGTGGTTATGGGAATTACAAAACAAAAACTTAGAAATTTAGATTTAACAGTTTTGCTAAACATGCTCCAATGTTTCATATCTACTTTCCTTGTGTCTTTTATTGTTACCTAATATTCCAATTGGTGAGTTAGATGTTTGTATGCCTGTAATGCTTGGGATGTTTGGGAAGACACATAGGTGGTTAGCAGAAATGTTCACTTTACAGAGAGCTGATTTTCAATTTGTAGGACTCAGCTCATATTTATGTCTGTTCTTTCTCATCTTCTGGATAGATGAACAAGGAACTTTTATACCTAAACTTTTGTTCAGGAAAAGAAAAGTGATCTGCACAAAGAAAAATAACTGGCTCCAGGAAAATGACGAAAGTGCAAAATAGAAAAGGACCTATTTTTGGATTATGTACTTTGCTTCAGTACAATCGATACAGACTGAAGGATTTTTTTTTTCCATTCAGTCCATTAGCATCAACATTTTATCACTTGATGCCTTGGATGGGATTAATGTGGAATTGAGACTGGAGAAAAGCCCATGAATGGAAATTAAAAAAAAAAAAAAAAACCCTACAGCATCTAAGACAAACAAAATAATGAATAAACGAGTCTTTGGAGAATTGCAGATGGATAGCAAAGAGGGTATTGTAGATAGCAAGCTGTCATTTTCAATCCAGACTAGAACCACATAAGGAGAGTGTTCTGTCAGGTCACATAAAGATGGTTTTTTAGACAGGTTCACAGTCCAGGTGTGAGAAATGCATCCTGCTGAGTTATTAGGGATAGTTTCCAGGTAAGAAATACCTCCCACTGGCAGAGATAATGATCAAAATACCATATTGTAAAACATAATTTTAATCTAGTCATTGGGCCAGATTCCAGTAAAGCAGGTGAGGCCCTATTGCAATGTTAGTTTGTGTGCAGTTTATAAAAATAACTCCTTCTTATATAGCTGTTGTAACAAAAGAAGAAATAATTTCTTAGTATCATTTTATTGCCAAGTCTCATGTGCATTCCTTGGCTCATGGTTTTCCCTCTCTTTAGCATGTTTTTGCTACTCTTTTTCTCTACCTGATGTATCTAACTCTTGTTTCAAGACTCAACTCAAATGCTGCCTTTGGTATGGATGCCTATTCATCTTCTCTACTCTTGTATACCATTTAATTTCTTTCTCTTTTAGAAATTCATAGGCTACCAATCATTGTGATGAAGAATTTAAGTGAAATCTTCAGTGTATATTTCCATTAGCTTTTGAGATTATGAAGGAACAATTAGAGGGAATTATTGATTATATTCTCAGAATATAATCTAACAAGCTGTAAAGGACTTAGTAGATAAATGTTTATGTAACATTTTTTCCTCTACTTTCTACAGAATTGACAATACACAAAGATGCTGGTACACTCGTGTCAGACATGATACACATGGAATGAATTATATAGCTTATTACCACCTCTCAGGAATACACAGAGTTAAACTAAAAGTAAATGATGATGCTCAACTCTGCTTAGTAATCTCAACATTAGATTTTTTTCTGATTCTTAGTGGTTCAAGTGTAGGGCAGTCATTTATTTCATACTCTCTAATTCTGATAAAGGCGTATTCTTCTTGTGGATGGAGTAGCATGGACATTCCATATTGTACCCATTTTAGGTATACTTTAATAACTAACATAATTTATCTGCCTAAAAATGCAGTTATGTTTACCAAAATTATTTTTTGTCCCAAGATTATAGTTGCAAACAAATAATAATAAAGTGTTTTCATCCTAGTCATTGAGGTGTATTTAACTCCTCATATATTACTCAGTGCTATGAATTCTATATTTTAAAGATGAGTTTGTAAACTAGAAAGGTTTTTGATCTTAGAATCATGGAACTTTTACAGTCCTACCAGAAATGAATGAGTGTGCCTTTTCCCCCACATCCTCTCCAACACTTATTGTTGTTTGTATTCTTAATAGCTGCCATTCTGATTGGAGTGAGATGAAATATTAGAGTAGTTTGATTTGTATTTCTCTAATTGCTAGAGATATTAAACATTTTTTCATATATTTGTTGATTGATTGTATATCATCTTCTGAGAAGTAGAAAGCAGTATGGAGATCCCTTGGAAAACTGGGAATAGAACCACCATTTGACTCAGCTATCCCTCTCCTTGGTCTGTACCCAAAGGACTTAAAAACAGCATACTACAGGGACACAGAGACATCAATGTGTATAGCCGCACAATTCACAATAGCTAAACTGTGGATCCAACCTAGATGCCCTTCAGTAAATGAACGGATTAAAAAAAATGTGGCATATTTACACAATGGAATACTATTTAGTATTAAAAGAGAATAAAATTATGGCATTTGCAGGTAAATGGCTGGAGATGGAGAATATAATGCTAAGTGAAGTTAACCAATTCCCCCCAAAATAAATGCTGAATGTTTTCTCTGATATAAGAATGCTGATTCATAATGGGGTTGGGAGGGAGGGGAGCATGGGAGGATTAGATGAACTCTAGATACAGCAAAGGGGAGGGAATATGGGGGTAGGAAAGATGGTGGAATGAGATGGACATCATTATCATAAGTACATGGATGAAGACACGAATGGTATGACTCTACTTTGTGTACAATCTGAGATATGAAAAATTATATATGTGTAATATAAATTGTAATGCATTCTTCTGTCCTATACAACAAATTAGGATAAACAAACACACACACACACACACACACACACACACACACACAGAATTATGGAACTTCATTTTGTAAAAGAACTTAGAGAACTGTTAACTCAGCCAGGATTACAAGACAAATGTCTTCTTCTTTTTTTTTTTTTTTTCAACTTCACAGATATCCAACCTCTAGAAAGCAGGATGCTATAGCCCTCCTGGTGATAGAAAGCTTAATTAGCTGGAAAAAAATGTATTATTTTATATCATGCATGATGTAATGTACTCAATGTTATTACTAATATTTGATTTAACTCATCTTGCACGTATCATAGTTATTGAGATATCCAATTTCAGCAAATTATTTTTTCCTTCTTTCCACATGACACAGGAGCCTGGGGCTAGTACAGTCTAAGAAACTCAAGGAGCAACCCTTGGCTTTGCATCTTTTTGTCACCAAAATGCTCCTTATCCAAATTCTCGCATGCTGTTTTTAATCTTAACCCTGGGCTAAATTTAGGCTGTAGTGGCTGCCATGTAATGATTATTTAATCCTCTGGCATTCACATAACTGCCCCCATCATAAATTTAGTTCCTCATAGATAAAATTAAGCACTTCAAGTCCTCAACAGTTGCAGAATTCAAAGGAGAAGATGTCTCAATACTAGCCTGAGAAAAAGATAACTGAGTTATCTAGGAAACAGTCCATGTTGTCTTCTTGTGAAAGTGACATAAAATACCACCCCATGATTCCTTATTTCCTGATGAGCCTATGGCCTGGAGGAAAGTAAGATGGGCTAATTTTTCAGTGAGAATAGTTTGAGCTATTCCAAAGGTTATCTTCATATTGAATTTATGTTTGTTTTTGTATAAATTCAAATTCTTGTTCTTAATTCTATTTCTCAAAACCATACCATAATAATTAATCATGAAATAATAACCAATTATTTGCATTTGCTAACATTTTATTTTTGAGATTCTGTATTCCAACTATTTCTTCTGAGCACTTATTAAACATGTTTTAACATTTTTATCCTTCGGGGTAGTGGCTATTGTTCTTATTTTTGGCTGAAAATATTGTAACCCAGGAATTAAACTGTCCTCAATCAGCTAAAAAAAATGAAACCCCCAAATGATGATTCAAACTCAGTTTTAACTTCAAAGTTCATTTTGTTAAGAATTGCAGGATACTGCCTTATGCAGGTCTGTTGTATTGTTTGGAGAAAATTCTCTGGAGACAAGTCAAAACCAGCAGGTCAGGGCAGTCATTAATGGACAGAGTATTGCTGTGCTTTCCTAGTAAGAGCTGGTCACATTACTTCGCCTCTTTCCATTAAAAACTTTCAACTTAATTGAAACTCATGTTACTAGATTTTGTTACCTATTTTGCTCTCAGGTTCTGAACACTACTTCTATCAATCCATCAACTTATTCAAATACTCCTAAGCCAACTACTATTTATTTATGTTAATGTTTCTGACTTTCCTGCCCTCCTTCTCTATTGGTTGCTTTACTTCATGGTTCTTAGTGAAAACAGAAGCAGCTGAGATCCATCTGTACTTCTGGGCACCAAAGCCACCAACCTTTTTTAACCTTTGTATGCATTACATTACTTTCTTTGGGTTTTTCCCTTAAAACATAGAATTAAAAAAAAATTACTGCTACAGAAAGGACAATGAGGTCAACTGTTCTAGAAATTGGATAAAATGACAAACAGAATGGGACTTCTAAAATTAGAACTCTCTAGGTCATCCTTAAACTTAATGAAATTAGTTCCAAAGGGTGGTTGAAACATAATGCCAAATGCAGTGGAATAAAGTGAAAAAAAAAAAAAAAAAGGGAAATTCTGTCTATTTTATCTATGGCCAATATAAACATCAGTTTTGTATACTTTTGCTGTGAAAGTGAGTAAGAAATGTTGCAGTAAGTTGTGTGATGGCCTGGTTAATTTTCAGTAAGTATATAGATATACGCATAAATTAAAAAATTATAAACATAGCAGAATGTAAATATATCTGAAATTCTTTGAATTTTCTATTGCATACAAATGTCAACAAAAATAGTACATTTATTGAAAACTTACCTCACTAGAAGATAATTTTATGGCATTTAAGTTGTAGTTACTTTTTCATAAATAAAGAGATTTGTCTTGATTGGAATGCTGATGGTTTTCAGAAACCCATGTTGGCAGAATGCCATTTCTCTCTTACCCCTCCTGGGACTCCTTCCTTTCAACAACAAAATTTTCACAGGCAAACTTCAATAATAAGAATTTTAATCACTGGATTATAAAAATATAAACAAAATGGTTAGCTTCACGTTTGGGGGCAACCTGAAAGCAAGAAACTTAGTTTAAAGGAATCACCACAATCTTTAGGACTTCCCAAGTGTTATGGTTTGGTTATGGAATGTCTCTGAAAACCTCATGTATTAAAAATGTGGTCCTCAGTGCAGTAAGGTCCAGAAGAGGGGGGCTCTTAGGCAATAATTGGATGATGAGGGCTCCTGCCATTGATGGATTAATCAATTAAATCATTGATAAATGAATGAACTACTGGGATGTGGGACCTATTTGGAGTAAATAGGTCACTGGAAGGGTTTATCTTCTCCCTGCCCCTTGCCCCCAGTTTCTGATTGTCATGAGCAACTTTTGCCTACCCTGCAGCACACCTTTCCACCATGATGTTTCTGACTTGAAGCCAGCCAACCATGGACTGAAGCCATAAACCATAATAACTCTTTCCTCTTTAGATTGTTCCTGTTAGACATTTCCGACACAATGGCAAAAAGCTGGTTAAATGCAAAACAAAATTTTAAAAAGAATTTCATATTCCTTTATATATTTTTTATAGAAAGAGTATAAGCCTCTTTTAAAATACTAATATAAGGATTCCTACATTTTTTAGTTCATAGTAGAGTAGATTACATGGTAATAGCTTTTTTGTTATTAATTTCTGCCAAATATCCCACTCTCCAACTCAACTTGTTTTGGGTATTTAGGACAAGTTTATTTCTAAATATATCAGGATCAAATTGCCAGATCCATTCTAATCTCAGTTAATTCCCTTTTGTCACATAACATAGTTTCTGATCAGCCAATCATGAAGGTAAGAGTGTGACGAAAATATGTACTTAAGGCTGTTACCACCATGGTCTCCATATCAGGCTTCATAGTTTTGTACTTCACAGAGAAGACTGTCCCTGGGAGTGAGAGACTGAAAATCTAATTTACATTTTGCTCTTAAATACATGCATACTAGTTTGGAGCTGTATCATGCAAATCAAGAAGCATCTTTTTTCCATGGTCACATATAGGAGATGCTTTTTCATAATTCATATGAGGTTGCTACACAGATTGGTGAAGTCTTCTGATACCCACTTCTCTGACAAAATCCAGGAAACACAAATTATAACAGCTGTGACAGAGTTGTACATTTTATTTACAGGCTGATTCTCTTTGTCCTTTACTCCTAATTTGACAATTCAAGTATTAGCACATTTATTGACATTTTACTCTATGAACTTTTCTAGAAATCACATATATATTTTCTTTTAATTTTTTCTAAAACATTCCTTCACTCTAGGTACAGTTACTTTCATGTTAAAGAAGAGTAAATGGAGATTCAGAAAGTTGAATGAACAAGTCTTTTGCCTAACAAGTAGCAGAAAGAGTTTTTAAGTCTATGACTAAAGTCTGATTTCATTTTCTTTCCAATGTGTACTTTAATATTTCAGTGATCAATTACCTTATCATAGAAATGCTTTCATCAGGACACGAATGGTGTGAAGACACTTTGTATACAGAGATATGAAAAATTGAGCTCTATATGTGTAATATGAATTGTAATGCATTTCACTGTCATATATAACAAGTTAGAATTTTAAAAATTAGAAAAAAAAATAGAAATGCTTTCATCAGTGAACTATTTACAGTATTTCATTTAAAACAAGTAAACTATGCCATTGAAGGCTTCACAATAATAAGGTAGAGCACAATGGGCAGGTACTGATAATTTAATTCCACAAATGAAAATCTTGAAGCCAAGAAAGACTAAAGGACTTGCTCTTAGCCACAGCCTTTAATTGGTATAAGTAGAATAAAAGTATATGCAGACTCCATTTCTCTTGTTCTGACCTCTGGACTATGTATATACCCTTTTACTTAAATCATTTGAATTTTATTCTAGAATCAAAAGTCTTTTATATTTCTATTTCCAGCCAAGATGATATAATTGGAACCAGATTTAACCTCCCTCTTGAAACAACTTAAAAACTGGACCAAATATCCAAAAGAACAAGTTTCAAGAGATCAGGCTACAAAGGACAGTAAATCTTGAGAGATGAAATATGGATAATATGAGCCCTTCAACTTCCCTAGCACATTATCTTGAGAGAATTTCCACGTGTCTACCAAGAAGAGTTTGACCATTTCCCCCAAAGCAAAAGATAGATGGAAAAGAGTCTGAAACGTCAATATAATTGGAGTATTTAAGGCACACTGGAGGTTTTCAGGGGTCATCTCCAGTTTTCAAATGAGTATTGATCAGGATGTACATGTTTGAGAACCAACCAGTAGAAAGAGATCAGAAGAAGCAATCTCTAAAATTTACCCAGCACTTGAAATATTTCTTTTTCCTACCAGCCAGAATTGAAAACTTTATGATGCATAGGGTACTAGATGATTTTGCCTCACTTGGGGTATGAGTGATAAAGGAGTTATCAACCTTAGTCTTATTTCTGCTTGGGCCCACCTGAGAAAATTTAATATAAGGAACTAAAAGGAGAAAAGTTTATATAATTCGATTAACCATATAGAGAAGAAAAGAACAATTACCTATTTTAAAAAATAAAATATATCCAACACTCAACAAGATAAACATTAACCAGTTATGCAAACAAACAGGAAAATATGTCTCATAATAAAAACAATAATTAAACTGGTCATGGTGGCCCATGCCTGTAATACAAGCAGCTTAGAAGGCTGAAGCAGGAGGATCTCAGGTTCAAAGCCAGCCTCAGCAAACTCACAGTGTTAAGCAACTCAGAGAGACCCTTTCTCTTAGTAAACAATACAAAATAGGGCTGGGGTTATGGCTCAGTGGCCAAGTGTCCCTGAGTTCAATCCCAGGGAACCCACCCCGCCAAAATAATAATAATTAATCAATTAAAACAGTCCCCAAAGGGCTGACAGGATTAGTTGAAAAGGACATCAAAGCAACTATTACCAATATATGAGATATTTTGAAGGAGGTGGGATATATATCAAACATGGAAGGTGTCATAAAAAGTCTCAAACACCTACAGATGAAAAATTATATCTTTGAGGTAAAAAATATACTGGATGGTATTAAATGCAGAAGAGACACTGCAAAAGAAAATATAGGAAATTTGAAAACACAAGAATAGCATGTATAAAAGATTTAAAGAAAAAGGTGCTAAAATAAACTCAGCCTCATGCACTATCACTTGTTGCCACACGTTTTACTGGCTTCCTCGGTACATAGTACAAACTCTCTTGATGTTTTATGGTATATTGGAATTGGAAAGTTAACAATCACATTCAAATCTGAATACTTTCTATTTTTTTAATATCTGTTTGCACTGATTTTAATATCCAGTGATATGTCAAATAGAAGTTATAATAGTAGGCATCCTTGTTTGTTTGTTTTTTTTGATCTTAGAGCATTTACACTTCTACCATCAAATATGATGCTAGTTGTATACCTTTTTTCAGATTGAGAAAGTTGACTTTCATTCAAATATTTCTAATTTTTTTTTAGCAATAACACATGTGGATTTTTTTCAAATGTGTTTTCTGTCTGTTCAGGTGATCATTATTTTTTAGTTTGTTAATAATATTGTTCCAGTCACTGATTGTCACTTATTAAATCAACACTGCATTCCTAAAATGAACCTCACTTGGTCAGGATATATCCGTATTTTGAGGGGATTTGATTTGTTATCATTTCATTCAGAAGTTTTGCATTTATATTTGTGAAAGCTCTTGTCTATAATTTGTCTTTTTTGAATATTTTATATGGTTTGATAACAGAGTTCAGATAATTTTATAAAATGAATTGGGAAGGAGTCATTAATTTTTGATTTTCTGAGAATTTATTTGGAATTGAAGTTAGTTTTTACTTAAATATTTGGTAGATATCACCAGTGATGCCAGATGGTCTTGGAGTATTCTGTTTGGTGATATGGCTTGTTAACTACAAATTAATTTCTTTATAATAACTAGAGAGCTACTCAGGTTATCTATTTGTATAAATATATGTGTGAACTCAGCAGGTTGTGCTTTTCAATGAATTAATCATAGTTGTCAAATTTATAAGCATACAGTTGTTAGATTGTTTTCTTAATATCTTTTTAATATCTTTAGAATATGTTGTGATATTGCGTTTCTCATTTCTGATATTAATGATTTGTGTTTGCTCACTCTTTACTTCAGCATTATAACTAAGGTTTTTATCAATTTTATTGACCTTTTTAAAATAAAGATCCTTTTAAAGTATTTTATAAATGAGGTTTTAGTTTCATAGACTTCCTATTTTTGTGTTTCTCTTTTGATTAAACTCTGATCTTTTCCAATTCTTTTTTTGTTTTGTTTTAAATTACCTTCATTTTAATTTGGTCCCCCTTTGTTAAGTCTCAAGGTAGAAGCTGAGATCATTGATTTAAAATCTTCTTTTCTTGTGTAGTCAATTTATCTTATAAATTATCCCCTAAATACTGCTGCAGTATTTTAATATTTTATTTTTTATTTTATTAATTTCAAAAAATTTCCTTTTAGTTTATTCTTCAACCCATAGCTTATTTGCAAACATGTTATTTGGTTTTCAAATATATGGTGATTTTTCTGGATGATGTTCAATAAATGCCATTAACAACAATTTGATTTTGTTGTTCAAGCCCTCTATGTCCACACTGAATTTTCTCTTAACGTACTCGTACTCTGCCAAATAATGAGGGATATTAAGTTGTTTGATTTGAATTGTGGATTTGTCTAATTTTTCTTGCAATTGTAACAGTTTTTGTTTCATACATTTTTAAGTTTCATGAACAGGCATGAACATGTTTGGGATTATTAGGTCTTCCTATGTGAATTACCTTTTTAGAATTGTGAAATGATCTCTTCATCCCTTGTAATATTATTTACTCTGGAATCATTTTCTGATGATAAAATAGCCAATCCACCTTTCCTTTGATTATTAGTTTTAAGATACATTGTTTCCCATTTATTTACATATAATTAGTTTGTGTTTTTACATTTCCAGTGCATTTATTTGCAGGCAGAATATAGGTGATATAGGGATCACTTTTTATTCAGTATAACAATCTCCACTGCTTAATTGGTATAGTTGGATCATGAACACTTAGTGTGACTTTTGATATGGTTAGATTTGAATCTGTTTTCTTCCAATTTGTTTTCTATTTGTTTTGTTTTACATTCTCTTTGTCACCTTTCCTTTTTTTTTTGAATTGACTATTTACTTATGGTTATATTTAATTTCCCTTTTTTTGTTCATTAGCTGTAATTCTGTTACTTTAGTGATTGCTTCAAAGATTTAGTATACATCCTTACCTTACACTGAGCTTTCAAGTGGTATTACATAAATTCATGTGTTAGTTAAAAATCTAAAAAGGACAATTTTTATTTTTTCCTAGCATTTTTGTTATTATTTTCTTTAATTAAACATTAGCTTATAAAGTTTAAAATACATAGTGACACTTTTTGCTTAAATAATCATTTATCATTAAAGAGATTTAAGCAATAAAAAATATTTCCTATATTTACCCACATGGTTTTCCTTTCTGATACTTACCATTTCATTGTTTTGATATATATTTCCAGCTAAGATTTTCATATTGTCTGAATTACTTGTTTTTACATTTTTTTTAGTGTGGGTTTGTAGGCAATTAGTTATTATTTAAAAATCAAGTCTATTTTTATTTCAAAAAAGAGTACTTCCCATTACATCAATACTCTTATTTACCCATTCTTTTATTTATTATATAAAGGTTTTGGAATGGTATGCCAGGACTACAATAGTAAAGCATCACAAACTGGGTGATTGACAAGACAGAAATTGATTTCTCATGGTTCTAGACATTTTAAGTCTGAGATCAAGATGTTAACAGAGTTGGTTTCTCTTAAGATCTCCCTATTGACTTCCAGAGTGCCATCTTCTTGCTATGTCCTCACATGGCATTTTATCTATGTATCTATCCATAAGATTTCTTGTTTGTCTTATAAGGAACTCTGCTTGGAACCATTTGTGAACTACAATGGGCATGGATGCCTTTGAGTAGGAAAGTCTGGTACCTGGGAACTCACAGCAGCACTCCTGCTAGTAAGATTTCCTAGTACATGCAAAATTCCTACTTAGCTCTGCCAGGTTCACTACTGCACTGGAGTTGAGTGACCTACTGGAGCCACATAAACACACAGCCTCTCAAAGATGGGTGTGGCTCATCAAGATACCAATCAACCTGTTTGGTACAAGTCCATGTCACACTGACAAAGCAAGATTCCTCACACTGAAATCTTTTCCCTGCCTTTGATGTACTCCCTTAAATAAAGGACCTGAGCCACTTTCTAGTTGTTCAGCTCCAGCTCCTACATGGACTGGAGGAATTTATCAGGCACTTTGCTTTTTAAAAGTATTTTCTGGCTCTGACTTTTAATTCTTCACTATTTCAGACTCTCATTTTCTCAGGTGGCTTATCCCCTCCTGAGCAGAAAATGTCCCTGGCAGAATGCTATGCCCCATGATAAAACTCACTAATGTTAGATTATGATCCTATCCTTATGACTATTTGACCTTAATCACTTTGTTGTAGGCCCTATCTTCAAAACAATCACTTTGGGAATAAAGGATTAAACATATTAATTTGTAGACACATAAATCAGCCCTAGACATTCCTACTAGTTCATTTTTCATTGAAATTGATCTAACCCTCATATATGCCAAACATTTAAAACATATTCATATCAACTAGTTTTACAGGCTTATAGCTGTGTATATAGTTGTATCATCTACTTTTGTATTAACCAAATCTTCAAGGGAATAGCTTTAAAATTTTGTACCACTGGAGTGACACTGATGTCAATGGCATGTACTTTACATTTAGATATATGAGAATTTTATTTCTAATTTAACTTATTAAAAGGAGAAACTCTGAGATCAGGGAAAGTGCTTGACTCTTGGCCCTCTCATTTAGTATCTCTGCGTTTTCTTCAGGTTGTTTTAACTTATTCACCTTTATTATCCTCAAGTGTAAAATGGACAGAAAGCTTATGAATTTAATTGAGATAGTAAACAAAAAAAGCTATTTTATCAAGTGCTCTTGTGTAGTGTCACCCCCTTTCTCCACAGAAAAGTCTTAATTGGGCTTCTCCAGAAATCTTCACCATGGCTGATTTTAGGACTGTCATCAAAAGAGTCTCTACAAAAGAGTTCAATGTAGATAAACTTCCTATTTACGTGTTGCTCTTTCTTACTTGGCCACTGGCCGGGAAGAAGTCAGCACTCCAGGTGCTGGACACCTCCTTACTAGTTTTTCACAAACATATCCAGTATAGTAGTTTGTAGAAATGTGCAAACAAGGCCTCTGACCTTGAGCTGGGCTTCACAGAGATGTCTACATTTTTAAGATAAGAGAAGTTGCCAGTTGGGCTTCATGGTGACAGCTGGCAGGGGGAGGAAAGAAAGAGGAGAAGAAGCTCTCCCCTTCTCAGGTGTTGTCCTTGAAGGGAACAATTAATGTCAGAAACTTTTGTTGTCTTGACATTTATTTATTTTTTATTGTAACTTCTATGTACATGTATTCCTTACCTGTGGTATGGGGAAAACAGTGCATATACTGGGTCATTTATTGTTGAGGCAGCACTGGGACTATCAGTTCTCACTCAGGCTGGGAACTGCTTTTCTCAGAATTCTCTTTGCATGACTCTGAGCTAGAGTTTGTTAAGGAGAACTCAGTGAAATAATAATAGGTTGAGGAGGGTGGCTTATTTGTTGGGGTGGTTTGAAGAGTCATGTCAGTATTGCATGAGATTTCACAATGTGGCTCCACCTCTAAGACTTGGATTTTTCTTCTGTGCCAGAGCTTGAAGTTGAAAAGATTAATGACTGTATGTCTTCCCTTCTGGCCATAGCCATCCTGACTGTCACCCTTCAGTTTTAGCTTTTTCCATATCCACTAAATTCTAGTTATTAAATTAAACTCTTTTTTTTTCTATAATATGTGAAGAAAATCTGCTTTCATTAAGGAAATCAAACTGATAAACTACTAGGGGACTAGAGGAGATAGTAAATGAGATAACATCCATCCTAAAAGATGTTTAGAGTGCCTGATATGCTCAGTGTTACTGATTTCACAGCTGGTGTTACCCCCAAAACAATGAAGGGTCAGTTTCTACAACAGATACCCCAAATTAACTTGAGATGGAGGCACTTGGGATTCCAAATAAAGAAGCATTGAACAGCAAGATGATCAGTCCTAAGCATCTATTAATATCTGTGTAGTATGCTGTCAGTCATTATGATGGAAGAGAGATGTCCCACCTATGCTTAGCAATAAGGTTGAGAGGTTTGTTTCTCAGTGTTTTTGAGAAGCTTTATTGATGACTAGGAGCATCCAAAGCCTTGTCTTGGGTTCTAATCTACAAAGGAAATCACACAGCTAGCTGAGTCAAGACACTGTTTCTCAGCCAGGACACAGAAAGGAATTGAAGGGAAGTGGGAGGCCCTATACTCAGGATATGTTAACTTTTCCTTCTTCCTAAACTGTATTTCATATGTATGGGAGCATGATTATACTACATTCCACTGTTTACTCTTTAAGGGTAGTTACTATATTCCTATTTCATAAACTGGATACTTCTATGTACACAACAGTACATGGAGGAAAAAAATATCAGAGTTAGGATTTAAATCCTGATTTGGCTGATTTTAAGCCCTGTAGAATTTCCATATTTCCATTTGCCTATACAGATAAAAGTTAATGAAAGACTCATGCTTCAAGAATATGAGTTCTAATTAACCTGTCACTTACATGTCAGTTTCTGATTTTTCTTAAGTACGAGAAGAAACTTTCCAGACATCAGCTAGACAAAACACATGTAACAGTAAACTTAAAATGTATGGAAAAAAGACAAGAAATTTGTATTCTCTGAATGATAGCAATTAATTCCTAAATATCTGATGTAACAAACTTTTGTCAGAATACAGATAATGTGAGTATTATTTGTTCTGGGTTTGAAATCGGGTATGTCCATTAGAGATTTTCCCACCTTGAGAGTTATTTTAGTTAAGGTAAAAACAGATGCAATGATAGTTTCACTCCAAAGTATTGTCATTAGACAAGATTGAAGGTTATATTCCAACCACATAAATCCAAACAATGGTTCTGGTTGGGGAACAGTTCTTTTTCAAGATGTGATTTAAAGACTCCAACTCCTTTCAAGTTATGTTTTTTCCATATTCAAAACTTGAATTCCAGCATTTTTATGCTCCTCTGCATGAAGCCAACGGAGTAGGAAAAGCCAACAGTCTCCCATGTGGGAAAATTGTAAGGGACCTGTCTGGATGTGAAGTTCATCATTTCTGTTCCGTAAGCTCTAAGTCAGCCTCATTGTGTCATGACTACCTGCTGAGGATACTGAAATATGTGGTCAGCTTTGTGTTCAGGGAAAAGAAAACAGGATTGATGCTCAGGATGGAGACTCAGAAACAAATAATAGTATCATATTATAGGAATAAAAAATGTTCAAAATACAGAAACTTAGGAGGCAATAAAAGCTTGGAAAAAAGACAGTTATGCACAACTTAGCTTCAGCCCTGCATTTTAAGTGAAAATAAAGGTTAAGAAAAAGTTATGTTTATTGAATGGTTGTAGAAATATTATTGGAAACATTGTTTCTTGATTTCAATTAAGCTAAAATATTAATTATAAAATATTAAATGAAAATAAGGACAAGCATCAGATCATTTTCTAATAACTCTTTTTTCCCCACTTAATCCTTTTAATAAGGATTAATTTTCTATTCACATCAATGTTCAGCTAAACTGACACTAAAACAAATTATGGTAGTTGTTTAAGTTATATGGCCATATGGTCAATGTAAATTTGAACTCAAATATTTTGACTCCAATGTCATGATCTTAACCAAGGTACCTCTTACAGTACAGCATCTAAAAATAATTAAAGTATTTTTACTTAATCTAATCTTCTCAAATATCACAGCCAATAAAAATAAGAATAGCTTATTTCCTATGGGCATCAAATATTGAAAAGGAGCTTACCTATTTTTAAAATAATACCTTATAAAACAAGCAAAGAAGCACAAAATAGACTATTCTGAATGCCTCCCCAGTTTCTTTTTACTTCCACGTGTAAGTAATTGCAAAACATATTTGAAAGTTGTGAACTAGCTACATGCAACTGTACTATTTATTCAGCAGCAAACTAAAGTTTCCAAAGTAAAATCTTTCAATAAAATTCTGAGGGTGAATGTGTGAAATGAAGAGGAAGTGAAGGATGTACCTGGTGGCAAATTATTCTTTATCGTTATCTGGTCAATCAAAGAATTGTTGGTTGAAGACCTCTGCTATCTGCTCCTTTGCCATGGCTGCCAACCAAAGTACTCTTATTTTTTTGACTCAGCTCTTCCAAGCCAGACCTCTGCTTAATAGATACTTTAAGATGTTTTCCTCGCTTCTGAATAAGCTTCAGAAGAGCGTGGCATCCTGGTTCACATTTTTACGAAGCATTCTAATTCATTTTCTGGGGCACAATCTTTGTGCTTCAGAGTCTGGAAGATGTCAGTGCTCTTTGCAAAAGAAATGACATTTTCTTAGAATTGCCTCCTGCATGTGGATAATGTCAATCTCTGTTTGTTAAAGTCCTTCTCTTTCTAAATCAACTTAATTGACTGTGCTCCTTTAATTTTCCTTTCAAATTAACATTGTCTCCTTGACATGCTGTCTAATGAAAACCTACAAACACAAGTCAGCCCACAGTTTAACACATTTTTTCTTTGAAATTATGATTTATTTATACTAATACCAAGGGAGTTAATTGAGATCAATGGTTGGATTTAAGCGAACATTTTTTATATGAATTTACAGAGAACATATTTAAATCACTGAGGTGAAAGTTATTAGTCTTTAAAACAAACAACTGCATATGGATAAGGAGATTTGTTTTTTCTTCCTTTGCATAAAAATCTTGTGACGATAAACCTCAGGGATGAACATGGTTGAATCTATCATCTTTATTATTGTATCTTAATATAATATGAAAAATCTAAAAAATCAATTTGGAAATTTTAAGCCAGCAGATATTCACACTCACTCTCACTAGGAATTGTGAAGCCTAGTGTGACAATGGAAAGAACAGAGGATAATAAGAAGAATCAGCTTCCCCAAGTAATCCACACATTAAGTGTAAAGGAGTCCGACTCTATCTATTGATGTCTGAAGGCTGATAGTCTTTCTTCCTTCCTTCCTTCCTTCCTTCCTTCCTTCCTTCCTTCCTTCCTTCCTTCCTTCCTTCCTTCCTTCCTTCCTTCCTTCCTTTCTTTCTTTCATACATGACAATAGTGGAATGCATTACATTCATAATTATCCATTCACAGCACAATTTTTCTTAACTCTGTATATAAAGTATGTTCATGCCAAATTATGCCATTATACATGAGCTCTCTTATTTTTTTGCATACAATTATTGATACACCTTTATACCACCATTTATCATATCTCTGTTTGTATATAAGGTATGTTGACACCAAATTCACATCTTCATACATGTATTTTGTATAATGATGACCCTCTCCTTCCACCATCCTAGATATTAAATAAATAGCAAGGCTGAAAGTCTTTAAGGCTCACATGCCCCTCTTTCCCTTCTGCCACCTCTGAGCATCCTGATACAATGGCCTGGATGCTCCTGCCTATGGTACTGGAAAGTGGTTCAAACCACATAAGCCTCTTCTTTTGAGTGCAAATCCTCATTCTTCATCCATGTCCTGAACAATATAAAAATGTTAACCTGTGCTGTGGTCTGAATGATACTCTCCCACAAGTTCATGTACAGAGATCTAACCCCCAAGGTGTGGGTAGGAAGAAGTGAGGACTTTGGGATGTGATTAGACCCGAGAGTCCAACCTTCACAAATATGATTGGTGCCCTCATAAAAGAGGCCCTGGAGAACTGCTTTGCCCACTGTACCATGTTTAGACATACAAAGTAGGTTCCCATCTGTGAAGAAGCAGGTCCTCAGCAACCAATGAAACGACAGGTTCCTTAATCTTGGACTTCTGTCTTTGGGAACTGTGAGAAATTAATCTGATGTTTATAAATGATGGTATGGGGCTCTAAGAGCATACTTTAGATGAATAAATATACAGAACCCATTTCTCTACAGACTAATATCTTGAGAAAACCAAAACAAAGAAAGGAGTAATTTCAAAAACAAGCTTCAACTACTTTATAAATTTCCCCATGGCTATAGAAATATGCAATATTTTGCAAATACTACATTGACTGACATGCACATGCTTCTCAACTTAGTGATGGCGTACATCTCAGTAAATCCATTGTCAATTGAAAATATCAAGAGTTAAAAAGCATCTAATATACTAGTCACTTTTGGATTGTTTATTTTTACTATTAAACTGGAAAAAAAAACACCCATAGCATTTACATTGTGCAAAGAATTTTGCTGGTTTAAGGAGATGTGTGTAGAAGAGGCATACACATAGCATCAACAAAAATAAAGCACTTGAGATCTGAGTATTAATTCTGGTTCGAGTTTTGTTATCTATGTTACAATTGGAAAGTATCTTAATCTCTCTGAGCTGTATTTGTCTTGTGTCTTAAAACTGGATTACTCAAATTTAGCTCTTAAGGTGGTATAAGGATTAAACAAGATAATGTAGAGGAAGCATTTTTGTATTCTATCCTTTACTCTCCAAGTGGCTGCAACATAGCTGATGAGACAGAAATAAATGTGAAGAACTATGGAACTATCAGAATTAATTAGAGGTGTCACACATCTCTGTGGCATGCAACAGGCTGTCAGGGTTCTTCTGGAAGACATAGGTACAGTCTTGTTGGTGTGTCATAATTTCAGTGTTTCTGAATATCTAAAACCACACTAGTGAGGTGGTCACTTTTATTGCTGTGTTTTCCACGGGCTCTGCATCGCACAATTGTGTACACCTTACACAGGAATATCATCTTTTTACTGTCAGTAGTAAATTTTTTTTAGATCATGAAATTAGATTGCCCACTGAAATTAAAAGTAGGTAATGCACCATGGGTGAGAGATATAATTATCATAACTGCCTCTCTCTTCACCTTGTCCCTTGAAGTGTAAATCTTAATGAGATAAAGACTTGAAGTAGAAAGCAGCTCTTTGGATTTTGTTTTTAGTATGAAGGAAGACTGAGCTAAATTGAGTGCAGGGGCTTCATCTGGAGTTGAGGGGTGAATTCTTTTCAGAGATGCTCTGGCTCTATAATACTTAGAGCAGCCCCATGGTTTCACTGATTCATTTTGCAGCTCCTGCTGCTGATTTTAATGATGTCATGTGCCATTTGTTATCTACTTTTACATTATTTGAAGCACAGTGGAGGAAAAGGGAAAGTAATTCATCTTTTGTTATTTATATGGTCTGCATAATTTCTGGAAGAAAAAAATACAGGATATTCCCCTTTTTAAAAACTGTTTGATACAAATTTCGCAAATGAAACTTATGAATATAGTATCCAGTTCTGAAATTATGTATACAGATTTGCTCCTGTGATTTCACAATTAGTTAAAGTGGCATCCTATTAAGATGTAAGTCATTATTAGGAAGTCAAATCACACCATTTCAACAAGACTTTACTCTTTCAATTATCTCCTCTTACAAACCCAAACTGTTTTTTTTTTTTCCTTTCATATATCAATTATTCCTATTCTTCTTTAGGAAACATTTTCTGATTTCTCATTTCCACATTTAACACTCACCACTTTACCTCTTAGCATATTTTCAGATTCCACATGGTCTAATATTTATCTAATATCTATCTTGCCAAGTTCAAGCACTTTCATTGTTTGAGTGTTTTTAAAAATAGAAATGGCAAGGTGTGGTAGCACACGTCTATAATACCAGTGATTTGCGAGGCAGAAACAGGAGGATTGTGAGTTCAAAGCTAGCCTTAGCAACACAATGTGCTAAGCAAGTCAGTGAGACCCTGTCTCTAAATAAAATACAAAAAAAAAAAATTGGGCTGGAGATGTGTCTCAGTGGTCCAGTGCCCCTGAGTTAAATCCCTAGCCCCCCCTCCAGCCCGCCCCCCCCCAAAAAAAAACAAGGAATATGTTGGCTTGGGTTCAATTCTCACCTCAGTCCATGTACTTCAAACGTTATAACTTTGCCATATTTAAAATGAAAATGCAATAGTATTTGCTATGTGGACTTAATCTATATGATGTTGTATTTTATTCAAAATAGATATATGGTTGGAACTTACTGAAGAATCACATCAGGTTTTGGGGGATAGATATTAATTTATTAAATATTCAATAAATTCTTCCCATGTGCAGAGAATTGTGTAGATTCAGACTTTGTTTCTGGAAAGTATGCAGTTTAGTGAAGAACATAAATCACAATGAGAAAAATCCCTTAGAAAAGGTCATTACTTATGTAATAAACACAGCTGGATAAATTCATGACATTCAAAATATACACATTTTATTTAGTCTACATTAGAAAGTTTCTTCTATCAAGGATCAGATAGTAAATATTTTAGATTTTTCCAGTCTTAGAATCTCTGTTAAAACTATTCCACTTTCACTATAACATGAAAACAACTAAGGGCAATGCATAAACATATTTATGTAGATGTAGTTCTCATAAAACTGTACTTATGTACATGAAGTTCAAACATTTAAAAACTGAAAAAAATATTCTTCATTTTGGACCTGATATGGCCACACCAACTCAAAGTATGTTGATCTGTTATCTATAATAGCATCATATCGATCTCCTAAATATCTTGTTATTTTATGCAGTCCCAGAAAGTTAATAGTGTTATGTGGTAAAAGCAGATTGAGATAAAATGTTTAGGATATTTAAAGAACCCTCAAGAAGAGTAAAATTTTTTATTTATTTATTTATTTATTTTTTAGTGGTAGATAGACATAGTACCTTTGCTTTATTTATTTATGGGATGCTGAGGATGAAACCCAGTGCCTCACACTTACTAGGCTACTGCTTTACCACTGAGCTACAGCCTCAGCCCCCACGAGTAAAGATTTTGTACTGGCTCTCAAGAGTAGCTGTGGGGAACAATGAGCTTCTTTCTCCTCCATGACTGGATGTTTGCTGGCATAGCACAGTTTAGCTAGTTAACAAGGTGCATAATTTTTCGCATACCATAACAAATGAAAATTCTCCCCAATTTCTGTGCATGCATTCACTTATTTTGCTCAGTCAATATCATTATCATATTGCCACAGGGCTTTCTCTGGGCAGACTTGGCAAGGGCATGCTGAATTTCTTAGTGTATTTGACTATATTTCACAAGTCAAGTGATCATTTTCTCTGTCCTGCCCCTCACCACTTTTATCTTGGAAATTAATAAGATTTTCAGTGGATCTAACTTACAATTCTGTGTTGCACAAGGCATGTTCCTGGCTTTTAGTCATTGCAAACCCAATTTGGAATTTTTTCTCTCCATAATCCTGACCCCTTCCTGCCTTAACCCTCAAGCCTTGGACATACAAAAGACAGAGTAGCCCTTTTATCACACCTAGGCTGTGGCCTCCTTTCAACAAATAACCTGGCAGCGCCTTTGTAAAATATTTCCTGGGGTCTGTTTATACAAAATTCTGTAAGATGTAATATTTTTCTTCAATAATTGGGATATGCCTCGAGTCAGAGTTAATATCTAAACTCTTGAGATATGTGACTCTTACTTGTTAACCTGTGATTTGTTCTCTCAAGTGTTCGGTTGTTAACGCCACATTCATTGCATAAGTAGCCTCTGCCTTCCATTAGAATTCTTCTTTCTCACTGGGTTTAAAGAATGATTTATTTTTACTCCCGCTATTAGTCTGGTTTCCCTGATTTGCTTCTTCTTTTGTTGTTTCTTTGAGCTTGTGTCCTGGTGTTACAGATATTTTACATAGGTCATGCCCTATATAGGTATTATCTCTGGTTGAGTCTTTTTGTCTCTTTCAAATGTCAAAAAGTCAGCCTGATCATTTTCTGAAATATTCAGTGCTTTTTAGCTGATACTTTGTCATAAAGAGTTTTAAAAATGATCTCTTTTCAAAAAATATTTTCTTTTTCTGATCTAATAGAATATTTATACTAGAGAAATTTCAGATTTACCACATACCATTTCTCTTCAGTCCTAAATAAGAAGCATTCTCAATATTGTGTATATTAAGAAGCCTTTTCAATATTATGTATATTTCATATGGACATGTGTCTATACATATACATACATGTATCAACAATATATCTTGGTTTGGTGGTCAGAAAAAGCATCAGGAGTGGAATTAGAAGACCTAGCTCAAAATTTTAATCATTTTTCTTTCCTTCAGTCAAGTTATTTCACTTTGCTGAGTTTCTGTGTTCTTATATAGAAATTCAGGAATAATAAGAAAAATACCTACCTGTAGGGTGGTTATATCAATGTTTTATAAATATCACTTATTATAACTAATTATAATTAATTAAATAATATATAATAAGTAATTTTGAAATACTGCTCATTCCCATGGATTTACAGGGCTTATCCACTCAAAATAAATAATGTGTACCTGCATTAAGAAGGGATGAATGCTTAAATTGATTTTACAAAAAGGGGCATTACATCCTACCTGCCAAACCAGAACAATCTCCTTTATGCATCTGAATGTTTTCTGAAAGTATCTTCTCTTTACAGTCATCAACTTGTATCTCTTGTCTTGCTTGGCCTCTCAGATCTCCTTTATTCTTTGGATTTAATTTCTCCTTATTAGTTTCTCAATCTGTTGAAAGTTCAGTCATCAGTGGACCTGATCTCCCTTAGAATGTATCTCAGTAGTCATATTATCTTATATTTTCAAACATCCTCCCCCAACCCCATGTCATTACAGAATCTTCACCTTCCAATCACACCACATGTCTTTTATCAAAAGCATTCAGTCTAGAAAACTCATTTCTTCTACATGAATCAGCTCCTTTTGACCTTATATCACATGAAAGAAATGTGAACTATAAATTGACAAAATTTATGAGAGAAAATTGAGTATGATATTTAAAATGCACTCAGTCATAATGTGGCATAAATTTAAACATCATACATTCATTCCACAAATTCCACTTAAAGAAACTTAAAACTCAGCTAATCATGAATAATCAATATCTTTTCTTCAAACTAGAAGTTTGTTTAAGCACCCCTCTCTAAGTATCCACACACAATGTCAAAATCACTTATTAAGTAAAAGTATACTTTTGTATTTTACATTTATCTTTCCTCTTATATTTGTTGTCTACCCCAAACTATCCATCCTAAAAGCTAAGGACCAAATAGAATACTTCTAGTCCATTTCTATAATCTAGAGACTCTGGTGGCTGAGGATAGCCTTTGTAACTTAGAGAAAGCCCTAGGCAACTTAGCAAGACTCTGACTCAAAATTTAAAAATCAATCAATCGATAAATTAATTAATTAAAAAGGGCTGGGGGTGTGTCTCAGTGGTTAAGCACCACTGCTTTCAATCTCCATTACCCAAAACAATAAAAAAAAATAGAAAAACAATACTAGTCTTGAGATCACATTTGCACCTTAACATTTATTTTGTCTACTAGTTGTGTTGATCTTATTCTCTTCTTTCCAAAACAAGAGCTTTCTGGACAACATTGCTGATAAATTAATTGTTGCTTAATTTCTCTTCTCAAGTAAATTCATTTACATTCCATTGGGTCTGTTCAGAATCTTGAGGTCATAAGAGGAAATTTTAGACAAAGTATTTGAGATCTTTCAGGTCATATTGGTAATTCATGAGATCTTAACACATGGACAGTCTATTTAAGAGATAATGTGAGGACAGGTGTGGTGGTGCAAGCTTGTAATTCCAGAGGCTTGGGAAGCTAAGGCAGGAGGATTGCAAGTTCAAAGCCAGTTTAAATAACTTAGTAAGTCCCTAAGCAACTTGGTGAGACCCTGTCTCAAAGCAAAAAAAAATAAAAAGGGCTGGGATTTAGCTCAGTGGTTTAAGTGCCCCTCGGTTCAATCTCTAGATAAAATGTGAAATGCTCCATTTAATTGGGTTAATTGGAAGTAGCAATCCTCTGACAGCAAGCAAAAGCAGCAACTTGAAGGCTGGTAAAGTTTAGGATACAAGTGACTCAACAGACACTAGTATGGCAGTATGTAAAAAAGTGGATGTGTAACCGATGTGAATCTGCAATATGTATACGGGGTAAAAATGGGAGTTCATAATCTGCTTGAATCAAATGTATGAAATATGATATGTCAAGAGCTTTGTAATGTTTTGAACAACTAATAATAAAAAAAAGAAATTAAAAAAAAAGTGACTCAGCTGAACCGAGGACTTTGCATGCATTTTATTGTAAGTAGTTTTGAAACATTCATTTATAATTAGGATGTTATTTCAAAGTGTCCCAACATAGTTACTTGCCCCAGTGTATGTGTATTGTTTTATATCTTTATTATTTTTTCTAACTTCATTGATTTGTTCAACATATAATTATTATGTTAATGAGAGATTATGTTTATAATTTATATTTATTTTTATAATCAAATTCATTTATATAAAATGTAATTTTATATTCATGAAATTTGCTAATTGAAGGAAACATCAGTGATTCAAACACTTAAAGAGGTCCTTTGTGCACAAAAGTGTAAATTTAACATTTTGTTTCTTTCTGTTATACCAATTTGCATTTAAAAATATCTCATTTAAGACATTTGTGCTAGAGAGACACTTCAAAGTCAACCCATTCCAAAAGTATGGCACTGAAATTACAAAAAATAAAAATAATAAGAAGAAGGGCTTACTAAGCCCATTAGATATATTGACTTACTTAATCTTTATATTCTACTAATTTGGTACTGTTTCATCTTATAGAAAAAGAAACTGAGACAGAGGAAATTTACTTAACATCACATAAAAAGAAGTATGTGATAAAGTTACAAATGTGGCCCTTTTAAAAATTTCCCCACTCTTAAATCAATTCTAAATATTATAGGGAATAAAAGAAAAATAGTTGGCAGGGTTCTGTAGCCTGGATCAAGGTTATGTCATAGTCCTGTTTCTATATTTTAAAGATATAGAGAGCTTTATAAAATAACCATTTGTATGCACATGCTTTTGGTCTCATTGTATACTCACAGTTTTAGTGAATTTTCTTTATTTTTATTTCACTTTCAGTTTTTAAAGCTATCTTTTCTTTGAGCTTTGCTTTTACTATGTTCTTAGATGAATAGTTTTGTGAAGGTTCCATGGGCAATGAGATTTAATTTTCTTAATAACAAACTTCTAGGATTTTTCAGTAACTTAATACCTATTGTAATTTCTCAAGAAGATGGTTATACTTTAAAGAGTTTCTCATTTTCTCCATAAAATAATTTGTTTGAACGTATGCATATCTTAAAAGACTGATGCTTCCTAGAAGTCATTCTGGGGAAAAAATGAACCAAATGATCATAAGTAAGATATTCTTAATGACAAATATAAAAAATGAAAATGTGTGAAATGTATGAATATGGAATTGTTATGCTTTAAGTAATGCATCAATTGGGAGAATCAACCTTTTAAACAAACATAGGAACATAGGCAGGAAAAAAATACCTTCCAAAGTCTTCTGAAACACCGTGTTTATTTTTAGACTCTCCTGGTAAATAATTTCCCAGAATCAATTGCTCCTCCTCTTCTCCTGAAAGGTAAAAGAATATACCATCAAACCATGGGTGACCTTCTGTTTCTATAATTTCATGTTCATTCACTTTTCTCCATTATCATTCTTTCAAAATAACCATAATTTGAAAATATAAATTGAAGTCCAGAGGACCAATTCCCTTAAACCAAAATTATAAACAACTATTTTGAATACTTTTGTTTCAATTATCTATTGCATTTTAATCAGAAGAGTGGAAAATAATTGGGGGCCATCTTTAATCTAGCAAAGTAGCTTTACTTTCTTTTCAGCTATGATTTCAGCTATTCTAAACAGTTGATTTATGAAGAAATACTATCTTCACAAAATTCCTCAACCTTTTTGAAAACTTAATGTATCTGGAGCAATTATTTTAAATACCTGTTTCTGAAAATAAGAAAACTGTGTGAGTATGAGGAGAAAATGTAAACAAAGTGATGTATTAGATAAAACATCTAGGAAGTCAATTGTAGTATTGTAATTAAAACTCATTACAGTCTAGCACTAGTTGTTGTCAATTCCAATATATCTAAGTCAAGTTCCTTGGCAGAATGCATGGGAAAGATGGTGAATAATCTGTTTTGTTTTCCTCTTTGGCAAGCTTAACATTGCCTCTGCTTCCACAAAGATTATGAAAAAAAATTAGAATAATGAAACAAAATAACTACCATTTGAGGGGAAAATATGCTATTATTTTAACTGGACAAGTCTTTTATGATGATAAAATATGTGATTTCCTCTCCTAGTTTGTTTTTAATTTCATTACTGTCTAATATTTCTAATGGTGAAAGCTAGGGTAGGGTAAAGATTAATTGGTTCACTGTATTTCACAAAAGTCCTAACTTTCAGTAAGTTTTTAATATATAGATTTGAAGAGATAGTAATAAAATAATTTTTGCTTTGGGGAAAGAATCTCCTCTGTATCTGGTTAATGGGTCTCATATGGTATTATCCCTGAAATAAATATGTTGGATTGGCTGGTCAGCATCATAAGGAAGATAAGCAGATCTAACAAAGTTGAGACTCCATTACTTTACTCAAATTTGTGCACATTTTAATTCTGTTGGCTCTATCCCCCTGAGAGACTCTGTAAGTCTTTGTTTTTAAAGAATGCAAACCATGTAAAGAAAGGAAAATGAAAGTGTTTGTGCTTAATGATCTCTGGTAACTGCTTCTAAAGAGCAGTGAACTTTTTGCCTCACTGAGTTAAATGGGACAAGGAGGGGGATGTTCATGTTTTGTGATCAGCTTCAGTTTGTCTAGGGTGTCACTCGTGCCATTGGTCTCCTTCAGCCCCATTTCCTTAGAAAATTGTAACAAAATGTTATATTTGCTGTAAGTTGTTCTAAAATTATTAGACAAATGTATTATTTAAGTGTATTATAATTTCGACATACATTTTATATATTATTTTATATAATATATTTTATTATTATTTAGATATATTTATTAGATAAATATTGTCAAGGACCTGGTCATGTCAAGGAGAAAAATTTTGAAATTTACAAGAAAAAAGTCACTGCAGTTTTTGCATATCTCAAGCCAATGGTTTGAAAGTTTTTTTCTTCTCAATGTCTCTTCTGATATTGAATCCATTGTATCTTTACAAGAGATCCTGATCCTTTTTTTGTATGAAAAGAAAAAAAGTTCTCTCAGTTTTCCCAGCAGGTTGTAAGTACCACTTTGTTTAAATTATTACTCACTGGTTAGCAATTTTCTATACTTCTAAATTTGCCCTTTAGAGTTTATTTATAGAACTTTATAAAAACTAGTTTTATTGGTTAAAAAAAATAAGTCTAAATATATTTCTTTTTGTGGATCTATGGGTCATCCAGGTGATTTCTTGGTGCTGATCAGTCTCAGCTGAACTTGATCTGGTTCCTTCATGTGTGTTCGGTCTGGGATGGTGGGGGGTGGGGGCTGCCTGATCTTGGAGAACCTTGGTCAGGAATACAGGATGTTCTTCACATGATAAGCACATTACTTCATGGGCTAGCCTTGGGCTAGTTTCATGGCAGTGGCAGCAGAGGTAAGGAAAGAAGCTATACTGTTCAAGGCCTAATTTAATACTCTGCTTGAATCAAATGTGCTACTGTCCCATTCCCCAAAGTTCTCAGATGGTCACTCTCAGAATCAGTGGAAGAGATGCTTACTTCTTGAAAAATTATATCCATCAACATATTGTACCAGAAGCGTTATCTAAATAGAATAAATACGCAAAGACTAAAAGACTCATGGTGTCATTAAATTATTGAAGTGATGGAAAACAACCTAAGGAATTGATGAAATAAGTGATAACAAGTTCATACAATTAATACAATGTAGCCATTGGAGAATATTTTAGAATAATGTACATAATATGGGAGATGATTCTAGTGTTTTAAGTGAAAAAAATAACATAAATCTCTAAATGCAGTAGATCTGTTAAAAACACATTTGTAAATATATAGAAATATATAAAACATAGAATCATGCCAAAATATAAATGATGTTTACCTTTAAGTGGTAGAACACAAAAAACGTTTAACTTATTTGTAATTCTTTTTATTTCCTTAAGTTTCATAAGGAATGAGCAGTATTTTATAATATGAAAATAATATGAAATAAACATTTTGTCATTAGTAGCTTCTGATGGGTAGAATTCTAAGATGGCTTGTAAAATCTCCTCCCTGTCATGCACACCCAGTGTAATGACTTTTCCTTGAATGTAAGAGGGACTGAATACTATGCATTTCACTCTCATCATTAAATTATGTGATAACTGAGGGAGTTTGGAGTAGTAATCAAGATCCCAAAAGAATTGCCTTTGAATTAATCAACAGGGAGATGATTTTGGATTAGTCTGATGAAATTAGATGAGGCCTTAAAAGAGATTTGAGTTCTTTCTGAAGAAAGAGATTCAAAGCATGAGAGAGACTCTCCTGATGGATTTGAGCTAGTAAAATGCCATAATGTGAGAGGGCCATGTGGCTGGGACTGTGGGCATCCTCCAAGGAACTGAGAGAGACCCTCATCACACTAAATAAGAGAACAAGGACCTTAATCATACAGCTACAAGAAACTGAATTCTACCACAGCCAAGGACCCCAAGCCTCACATGAAACTCTAGGCCTTGATGCTGCTTGAATTTCAACCAGGTATCCTGTACCCAGACTGCTGAACAACAGAAACTAAGATAATAAACATGTTTGTTTTAAGATGCTAAATTTGTGTCACTCTTATTGTACGTAACCAAAAAAAAAAAAAACTATATATCTATATATCTATATCTATCTATCTATATAAAACCTGGCCCTTTAGTAACAATTCCTGTTTTTTTTATTTCCTGGATTTTTTAGATATTTATTTCAAGTCTAAGTATATAATACAAAGTCATACCACCATCTTAGATATTGCGGATTAGAGTTATTGAGCACAGTCATTCTTATAGCCTCTTAAAATGACAAGATAGCATCAGTTATTTGCCAAATGGGAGTCATAAGATTATAAGATTCAAGTTTGTGTTTTCATACAGAAAATTAAGTAGACTAGTAGAGTCATGGAATTAACAGATTTTTGACTATCATAGATAGAGATTCTTATGGGTACATCAATCAATATTTAGTTAAATGATATGTCATGAAGAATGTTTTCAGGGTTATGACTAGTAGCTAAACTTTCAGCATATTTAGAGCCAAATAAACACTTTTCATATAAACAATGTGAAAAACTATTATAAAAAATCAATAACAACCTGGAATTTGACACTGTATAATGCTTGGTGTCCTTTTTGCTTTTCATTACCCCTGGCAGATAGTTCTCTTTTCCTCTAAACCCCTGCTTAGCATCAAAACGATTTTCAAGACAACACCCCTAGCAACCATTTCCAATCCATCTGATTTCACTTGGGAAATAAAATCAATATTTTCTTTGTGAAAACTACACTTAGTCCTTGATTTAAACAGCTCAACTTTTTCTAATGCATTTTTAGCAATTGAAGACTAACTGGACAAATCTGTTTACATTCATTTCATTACAACCTTAAAAAGGACTAATCATATAAGTTTCAGAAGAGGAGTTAGCAAGAGTTAGGAAAAAAATGGTATCAAATGTAGCATGTAGATTCCTTTTCTGTTTGTTTACTCAGTCCTAAAAGGGCTGATTCCCACTGTAGCTATACTGTTGAACTTGGACAAGGCCAAGACAATACTACTATAAGATTAACTTCATATAATTTCTTTGAAAAATATCAGTGATGGTCCCTTCTTTTTACCTTTTCAAACTCACCAGGAAACTTGGGATGAGCCCCTGTTGGGGCCGTAATTTTTGCCCTTGTAAAATGAGTGGTATTGGCTGGTGCAGTAGTTTCTCTAAGCAGAGTTTTGGATCAGCAGACTCATCATTACCACTGACTTGTTGGAATGAAAATTCTCTGGTCTCACTGACAGTTAATGAATCAGAAGTTCTGGCATTAGGAGGTGAACAGCATTTTAATCCACATTAAATTAATCCACCTATGACATAGGTGGGTTATATTATACTAAGAAACATGTTAGGCATGATAGATGCTCCTTCTAGAATCTTTAGGTTGGGACAAACACAGTTTTAATCTCTTTAGTTTATCAGAATCCCAGAATAAGCCTCCCTTCCACAATTTAGCCAAGTTTGAGGAATCTGAATAGGGAGGACCAAGGTCATTTCTCTTTGAGAATAATGTCAGGTCAGAGGTATTGACTTCAAAATCACAAGACTACTTGCCTTTACCCCCACTGTAATTCCTTCTAAACTCTAACCCTGAAGATCCTGGACACCTAAATCTCATTTTGTTAATTGAGGTCTAGGAACCCATATTCTCAAGAGGAGGGTTTTTTTAAATATAAAATGAAGGAAGTCTCCATATTGCAGATGGACATATTTCTGAATTTCTTGCAAACCCATTGCTTATTGCCATTATAAAGCATAAAAGAGAAGAGGGTCTTTGTTTAGATTTAGACAAAATTAGGATTGATTTATGATTCCGTACTTTAAAATTGTGTTATATTCTCTAAGTTACTTACTGTCTCAATCTCTTTTATATGCTGTAAAAATTGGAATACCGACAACCCTGGAATAGGACAATGTGAATGAAATTACCTGGTATGTAACAGGTGCTCAATAAATTGTAGTTTTGTTCTATTTCCCAGTCTGTGTAATCATGGACTGTATGCCAGGCAACTTCTTTTTCCAAAACCATTTGCTGCCTGAGCCAGCTGGGCCATAGTCATATCCCTTATGTTCCAGCCAGATAAACTACCACCTACTGGCTGAAGATTTCAGCATAGAGAAAGCATCATTTTCATTCATCCTATCACTTTGCTTCTGACTATTTTCATCCTTTTTTCTCTCTGCCAGGAATGGCTTCTGGCGGGTGAATCAACTTAGGGAAGCATCCTGATTAGTAATGACAATAACAACAATAATTTAAAATAATAATAGCTAACATATTGAAAAATTGACATAAGTTGGTGCTCTTATATGTAATGACTGATCTCTAAAGCAAAGTTGTAACATCAATAGTGATAATAACTGAAGCACAGGGAAAATAAATATCTGTCCCAAAGTCACCCAGCTGAGAAACAGTAGAGCTCTACCCTAAGTAATAATGTAAATAAAATATAAATTCTTATGCTCTGAATTTCTATGAAAAATTCTAAAATAACCAGATATATTAAATAAAATATTTTTAAAAATCCAGAACTACATAAGTACCTCTGAAAATGTAATGATAATTGAAAAGACAATACATTAAGGGAAGTAAAATTGATCTTATATCACTGCCCCTTTTGTTGAGCCTCATGTAGAGAGTCAACTTGCTTGCAAATGTACAATATAGTTGAATCCATTTTTGTATGTTCATGCATGTTCATTTCTGTGTGTTCAGAGCTAGGTTTCCATACATTTAAAATGATAGGAATCAAATGAGATATTTTTTGAGTTAAAGAACCAAGTCAAATTGTCAAGAATCATTTTTGTATGTCAACTTCTAATACCTGTAGTCCAGGGCAAATATACCTCTAGTTATACTTTTTAGGTGCTTAATAGGATCACTCTATCTGAACCAGTGTGTCAAGAAAGGGACCAGTTTGTTTATATGTAATCTGTTCCCCAAGTTGTGGTTACCTTCCCTTCCACTGTAGAGAGGATTTATTTAATACCTTTTAATCAGTCATGAAAAGTGCAATTCTTAGGATTAGGAAGCAGTGAAATAATATTTTCATAATTTTTGCCTCAGAGTTTTATTCTATACAAATTCAGGGATTGCTCTAATCCTTGCCTACCACATGATACAATTAGAGAAGTCTTCCCTTTATGTTTTGTAAAACAGCAAATATAAGTGTATTCTTCTAAACATTCCTGTAACACACACATGCATTTCATTTATTATTTCAATAAATATTGGTGAAATCAATAGTATGAGGCATGGACTATCTAGGAGCAGAGACATAAGCAGGGGAAATAAGTTCCCTGATGTCACCAAATGAATGTTTCTCAAACACTGTACTATTTAAATAAGAAAATAGAAAAAAAAATCATTTGTACATACTCTTAAAAATAAAGTGGTTTGTTTGGAGAAAAAGAAGGTGGCAAAAGTTCATTTTAATTCTTATAAAGTGACCAGAGGAGGCCTTTTCAAGGAAATCATATTTATGCAATCTGAATCATATTTTTCAGAATACTTTTCAGACTACTGAGTAGAGAATGCATTGTATAGGGTCGAACAGCAGAAGGAGTAGGGAGATCATCTAGGAGGCTACTGTCTAGGTGAGACAAGGTGGCCTGAGCTAGTGGGTAGAAGGAAACATAATGAGATACAGGTAGACCTATTTCTGAAATTCTTGCAAATCCATTGCTTATTGTCATTATGAAGAAAGCATAAAAGAGAAGAGAGTTTTTGTTTAGATTTAGACAAAACTAGGTTTGAATTCTGACTCCATAGTTTAAAATTGTGCTATATTCTCTAACTTACTGTCTCTATCTCTTCTATATTATTTATATTATCCTTCAGAGTAGCCATTCTCATCCAGAATTAGCAGCATGGAGCCAAATTCTGGATGTATTGCATCAGAATCCTTATGGAATGTATCCTGGCACTATTTTTAAATTACCCCAGTCAATTCAGATCAATGGTAAAATATGAAGTCACTGTTACAAGGGGATGTTGACATTAAGATGGCAAATAAGCCACAGGAAAGAATTAAGCATGACTAATTCCTAGGTTGTTTGGCTGGTTTTCAGAGGAGCTGGACTTTCCACAAGATTAGATATGAAATTTTCTGCTGTATGGCACATCCAATCCCATGAGCTAAAAACAAAACCCCTAGACTTCCTTTTTTCAATATAATTATTTACACAGTTCCTAATCAATGAAGAATTATGGTGTCAGTTCTTGAGAAAATACATTTCCATCTACATTATATTAAGAAGGCAATTTTGATTTTAAAAGATTTTAAATATGTCTAGAAAATAATTTCAGTACCAATTGAATTATTAAAAATAATTGAAAGTGCATTTTTAAATTTGTGCTTAAATGTTGCTAACAGTTTCACTGAGGATTTTAAAAGTATCGATACTTTAGATGATTTTTTCATCCATTTTGGACTTCAAATAAAAAGTATAATTTTAATTTAGAATCTTCTTCTTCAAATGAATTTTTATGAATATTCTCTCAAAGTCTTACAATAGAGATTGAATTCCCTTTATTCCAAAATTATTTGCAATTTTGGGGGAAATTATTGCCATTATACTCTACAATCTGATATTGTTTGAATTAAAGCATAATTCAAGAAAATTTATTCTTCTTCTATTCAGTTTTTTTACTGCATTTATAGCAGCAATATTTGCACCTCTTTTCAATATCAATGTGATAACAATATATGACACAATTCTTTTCTTTTAGAACTGTTGTTCTTTTATATGAATGCTGCTCTATTAATCATAACTGTGGCAGTTCAATGCTTGGATTGCGGCATAAAATGTAATTTATTAAAATCTTTTCCAGGCAGCTCTGAGACAGGGAATTCAGTATTTATTAATGTTTTCTCAATTTTGGGCTTAGGGAAAGCTGAATTAAATTCAGTAAAACTTGTGGCACTTTCTTCACACTCATTTTTTTTTTTTTTGAGGCACAAAAAGAAGTCTCTATAACCAGTATTATATTTTTCAGGATGGTCCCACTGATAAAGTAGCAAGTTAAATGGAAAATATATTTTGTGTGTAAATAGTACTAAGATGCTAAATAAAAGATACATGATTGTGAAAAGATAGAGATTGCTTATTTTCAAATTTGGTAAGTATCTAAAAATTAAAAAAAAAAATAAATGAGGGATAAAGGATAGTTTTCTTATCTAGAAACTAGAGGGAAATGCTTTTTTTTTTTTTTTCCCCCTGGGGGCATGAGGAGGAGAAGAGTACAGCTTTATATGATCACTAAAGCCAAGTGTTTCTAGGATTCTGGGCCACCAAAAAAATTCTGAAACATTTCCTTCAGAGATTTGTTTCCCAATATGCCAAATAGTTTCCATCCTTTCTTAATCTCCCTAACCTACAAGCCTAAGAAAAATAACTGGATGTTGTTCCTAGAAACATTTTGATTTTGCCTATATAGCTATAAATAATATGAATATAGATGTGTCAACATATCTCTATCCTTATTCATTATCATGTTGTTTTAAGTTTAATATTATCAGTATTTTCCATTTGAAAAATATTGTCTCTATGGTCTTTTGTCAAGAACCTTCCGGGTATGGTCCACATTGTCTCTCCGTATTTTTCTCCATGCAGCATTTAGTACAATGACCTACAAATCTGTCAAAATGATTAAGATTCTGTGATTGTACTCCACTTCTAGGCTAACAAATACCCTACCACAGCTTCACAGATAATGGCAAAAGGCCCTAGACCTCTGGAACACAAAAAAATGATCTTTACTGTTCATGACACAGAAGGTGGCTTGGGTTTTATATTTCTTTCAATCACTTTTCTTTCTCAAGTCTCATGAAGTCAAATAGAATATCCCATGAAGTCACAGGTACACAATTCTGAGTGTAAGATTTCTCCAGTCTGACTGTCATGGCTATAAGCAATCTTACTCAACTTTTGTTCCCGAGGAAGACATATTAATCTGGTCAGGAAGCAAATTTGCCAGTATCCTGTAGGGAGCATTATCTCTATTCTCCTAGGCTGCTTACTATACAACCTGGAAATGATAGTCCAGGATGAAACTGTTATATAATGTGTGGAAACACTGTGGAGAATTGCCTCCTAACAGAATGATCTACTGGAAAATAGAAGCTATTTTGTAAACTCAGTGAAATCTCATTTTGAATATCCTTTACATTTAAAATATAGGTATGTCCTATCTCTCACCTGGCACAAAACTCACATCAAAGTGCCTCAAAGACTTAGGCATTATACCTGAGATCCTGCACTTACTAGAAGTCCAAATCTCCATCATGTTGGCTTAGAAACCAAATTCCTCAACAAGACTGCTAAGGCGCAAGAAATAAAATCAAGAATCAATGAATGGGATGAATTCAAACTGAAAATCTTCTTCACAGCAAAGGAGTCACTCAAGAAAAGAACTTGAAGAAAGAAACTATGAAATGGGAGAAAATCTTTGCCACCTTCATCTCAAATAGAACATTAATCTCCAGGATATATAAAAAACTCAAAAAAACTTACCATTTAAAAAATAATAATAACTCAATAAATGAGCAAAAATAAACTGAACAAATACTTCACAGAAGAAATATGATTGGTTAAAAATATATGGAAAATGTTTAACATCTATAGCAATTACAGAAATGCAAATTAAAACTACACTGAAATTTCATCTCACTCTAGTCAGAATGGCAATTATCAAGAATACAAATAATAATATATGTTAGAGAGGATACAGGAAAAAGTTATACTCATACATTCCTGGTGAGACTGCAAATTGGTATCACCCCTCTGGAAAGTAGTATGGAAATTCTTCAGAAAACTTGGAATGGAACCACGATTTGACCCAGTTATCCTACTCCTCATCATATATACCTCAACATATATACAAAGGACTTAAAATTAGCACTATAGTGATGTGGTCACATCAATATTTATATCATCTCTATTCACAATAGCTAAGCTTTGGAACCAACCTAGGTGCCCTTGAACACATCTGAATGGATAAAGAAACTGGTATATATACATAATGGAATATTTCTCAGCCATAAAGAATGAGATTATGGAATTTGCCAGTAAACAGATGGAATTTGAGACTATCATGCTAAGTGAAATAAACCAATCCCCACAAACCAAAGACTTAATGTTTGCTCTGATATAAGGATACTAATACACAACAAGGGGAAGGGGAAAATAGAAATTCATTGGATTAGACAAAGGGAAATGAAGGAAAGGGAGAGGAGATGGGAATTAGACATTAAAATGAATTGGGCATAACCTTCCTATGTTCATATATGAATACACAACTAGTGGAGCTCCACACCATGTACAATCACAAGAATGGGAAGTTATATTCCATGTATGTATAATATGTCAAAATATATTCTACTGTCAGGTATATCTAAAATGAACAAATAAAAAAATGTAGGTATGTGTCTTGGTTTGGACTGCTATAACAAAGTATCATACACTTGATGGTTTATAAACAATAGAAATTAAATAAATTACATAGAAATTAAAATAATGTCAGCACAGTCACATTCTGACAGGTGCCCTCTACTGGATAGCAGACTTCTGCTTTCCTATGGTATTCTCTCAAGTTGAAAAGGATGAGAAAGCACTCTGGGATCGCTCTTATAAGGTCACTATTATTTATGTGGGGTCCACCATCGTGACCAAATTTGCTACCAAGGGCGATACCTCCGAAGTGTCACTTGGGGATTAGGACTTCATCGTATAAATTTTGAATGGACACAATTATGCAGTGTATAGCAGTGCTCTTTCTTATAGTACTGTTTTTATTTTCTATAAATCTCATTCCCTAAATATTTTCAGTTTAGAATTAAATTGACTCATACTCTATAATTAAGTACCATTGAACCTGGCACCTTATCCTACTTTAAAAGCATTGTGCAAACCACATGCTATTAATCTCCATGGAGATATCAGAACTGCCAACCACCTCTTACATTCTCTCTCTCTCTCTCTCTCTCTCTCTCTCTCTCTCTCTCTCTCTCTCTCATACACACACACACACACACACACACAGAGAGAGAGAGAGAGAGAGAGAGAGAGAAATTTTAGCATTTGAGAGTATACAAAGGATTAATTCATCTGAAATGTCATGCTGTACTTCTAATAATACTGAGAGGAAATAACTGTTGATAGGCTGATGATACATATTTTGGTCCAATATTCAAAAGCATAAGTAGCTTTGCAGAGAACCAGTTCTTTCTTTCTTTTTCTTCTTCCTATTTTTTCTGATTTCCTCCAAGAGCTAGCCCTCTAAATTCTACTTCAATATTTAAGTCATGTTAAAGTTTGAATGTCTGAATATTTCATTTCCATTTCATCCCTAAGTTTCATCAGTTTTAAAGATGGATTATAAATCTATAGCAAGTTGTTCCTGGGTGGTATGGTGACCAAAAATAGCTCACTTGAGGTGTCTATTCAGTTTCATTCACTTTCTATGCTAAATTTTAATATCCAGGGTATTCTAAAGGGACAAAAGAAATATGACTCTTGTAGTGAATGTTTTTAGTAGTGAACTATTATAAGTACATGATTGATAGCTTTTAAGAATGAAGTAATACAGTATATAAAAGCACACTTTTTAAAAAGTCAAATCATGAAAAATATTTGTGTACATGTAAATGTCACATGCAATTGCCAACAATTTTGATCTGAGATTTCACTTATTTCAAATGCAGACCTATGTAGAAATTGTCAACTAACTCATGCTTTTAAAAGAAAATTTTATTTAAATCAAGATAATAGAAAGGATAAACTGTTAGACAAACACTGTTGGATACTTGTCATAATTATGTAAATATTCAGGCTATTTATAAAAAACTTTCAATTTGAGAAGCTTACAGTGCATTCAGAGATAGTTTATGTGCTGTTTCAAAGGTCACAGAGTTACTAAGCATAACTAGAGTTCAGCACTTCATGGTCAAGGTTATTTTCACTATCTTATAGATTAACTATTGATAGTAATAACTATCATTTGTTAATTTTTCAATATTTTTTGTTCTACATAAGGAGTATTACTTGAGCAGTCTTATTTAATTTTCACAACAATCCTATGAGACAGGCTCAATTGTTATGTTTTTAAGTTCAATAGGTTGAAGCTTTGTCAGATCACAGAGAAAGTTCAAGTCTAAGTATCTCAGAATCCAGAAATTCAACACTAGAAATTAAATACATTCAGCAACTTCCGAATTATACACATTTAATCACAAAGTGAGAACTTAGAAACACTCCTCCATCATCAGCAAAATATATTTTTCATAAGTCAAATTATACTCTGCTGTCATGTATAACTAAAAGAACAAAAATAAAAAAAATATATTTTTCATATTGCAAGAGTCACTTAAAATTCAATAGAAACTCATTTAAAATGTTAATCCAAACATTTCTTTTTAGCCAAAGAACCTTAGAGGAAATATTAACAGGAAATCCTGTCAATAAGGGACAATTTTCATAATGCATAGTGAATAAAGTATCATCGACCAAGGCAAGGCATCTCTTTAAAAAGTCATTTTGAAATGTGTTAGCAGGTGAAATATTTTCATTTCAACGCAGAGAGTTAACATTATGTTTACTCTGTATGATATCCAATGCTCATTTGATCTGGTGGATCATTCAGAGACTGCTCCAAGCTAAGCGAAGGTTCTGTTTATTATTCTATGCAAATTCCATATTACTTTGAGATGCTCTGGAAACAAAACAGTTATTATTCATCTCTCACAGGGAAATTCAAACTGTATGTGAAACTATAAGCAGCCTACTCCATTTCATGCAGTGGTTTATAAAGAGCAGAATTTTCTTGCAGTTTTGCTAAGGAACCAAATATAATCATGATACATTTGAATTTAAAAACCTTGAACTCCACTCCACTTACAAATAAAGATCTTGAAATCACATTTTAAAGTGGTGCGAATTCAGAGAAAGTTATTCTAAGGTTGCCTCTAAAAAACTGCAGAAATATTCTTTGTCCTGACTTTTCCTTTTCAGAAATAGCTAGGACATAACAGTGTTTACAAAAAGACTGCATCACAAAGACTGAGAAATTAGATCAAATTTCAAGTTGGAGAAAAATGGATTTTTCTAATTTTCCATTTGAATCCTAAAATTTCCCTCAAATGCAATTTCCATTTCTTTCTTTGGGAAACATATTTCTATGATTGTATAAAAACATCACAGAACACTCTCCTGATAAACATTCTACATTCTTCGTTATAATAACCTAATACATTTTCATACTCTTGTAATTATTTCCATCTTGGAAAAGAAAAAGAAAAATTTCAGTAGAAAATAAAAGGAGAAATTGGAAAAATGATGCTGAATTGCACTACTAAACCAATTCATGCTGTCTCTATGAGATTATAGTGTTCTCATTTTGTAAGTCATTTTGAGTTGTTTCTATTATTTAGAGCTGAAAGTTGAATGCACACATTATTAAAGGTGGTGTACTTTTGCCTGTTCTTTTTCTAATTCCTTACCCCAGTAGACAAAACATAAACACCATGTGGAAAAAATCACAATTTGTATAAGATGCCTGGTTTTATTTTGGCAGTGCCAAATTTTGCCTGTTTTTCTAGCATAATTATTGATAATAATCCACTTCATTTTCAAGTCTTGATTGGATGATAAATTACATAGTTGTTGTATGTTATCTATTATTACAATATTGTGATGTCATAAGCCATTCTCAAATTTAATGACTTAAAAAGCAACCAATTAGCCAGGCAAGGTAGTACACATTTGTAATTCCTGCTACTCAAAGGCTGAGGCAAGAGAATTGCAAGTTTGAGGCCAGCCTGAGCAACTTAGCAAGATTCACTCTCAAAATTAAAAAAAATAATAATAGACATTTTAAGAAAGAGTTGGTGATATAGGTCAGTGGTAGACATCATAGTTTCTATTCCCAACACCACTAATATAACAATAATAATTATAATAATTATAGTTACCTTTTATGAAAATGATAACCATTGCATTGATGTGATTCAGTAATTTAATCAGTGTGAATGATGTTGGCTGCGAGTGCTAATGTTTTGTGGTCAGCTAGCAAGGTAGCTGGTAGATGGCTAATTGACAATGAACTCAGTTGAGATGATTTATCTCTGGTCTGATTTGTTTGTTTGTTATTTGTTCTACCAGTTTAGCCCTGGGCTTGTTCTTAAGGTAGATCCAGAGTTCTAAGACAGTAAATAGAAAGATGCAAGCTCAACACCAGCATAATATCCTTTTCACGCTAGCAGACTAGCATATTCTGCTGGCTAACCAGACCCAGGAGGCCAGCCCAGATTGGATGGGAGAGAGGGACAAAAACATTCCAGGGTAAAGGTTGTCAAACCATTAATTGGATGCACCAAAGCAAATGACCAGTGACTCAATATATATGTAAAATATATTTTTCTCTTCATTAAGCTCCCCCTTTCCCCTCTGGTTAACTATGTGTGCCTTTTCAAAAACAACCTAATGATTACTTTTTAGAATTTCTCAATTCTGTGAAACTTTTAAGTCTTGGTGTCTCTACAACTTATAGTAACCATTTGACAAATTCTGTTTATAACATTAATTTATTTTTCATATCTTTCTCCACAATGTATTTCTAATGTATTAAGCTTCTATGAAACTTAATGATTTCCAAAAAAAATTTTGATAAGCAAAGGATTATAGTTTTGCTTGTTTTTTTTTTTAAAATGTGTTCTTTTTTTCTTTGTAAGTAAGCCTGCCGAGAAAATATCAGACACAATCATCTAACAAAGCTTGCCAGAATGATAATTTATATTTTAAAATTCAAATGATTGATTATTATTACCCAATAAACATTTCTTTGAAACCTGCCTTATGCCCTTGATTGCAAGAACAGTAAGAATAGTCAGGAGAGTCATGTATTGATTTGCATCTCTTCGGTAACAGAAACTGTTTTATTACCCAGTTTATATTCTCATCACTGTCTTCAATGTCATTGTTCTCTGTAATTTTATACTATATAATGCCTCCAGTTTGAAAATGTAAAATAGTACTGATGGATCTTGAAGTATATCCAGTATTAAAACTGTCTACTAAATTAGATAGTGCAGCACAATTCTTATTTATAATGTAACCTAGAGCTACAGTGTCACTTGGTCAGAAAACTTTTCTGCTTGGAAAAACTTTTTTTCCCAAAGCATTATTTTCCTTTAAACAGATTTCTCATTTTAAGAATGCAGCATAGTCTCAGAAGCAAAAGCCTCATATGTATATTGACAAGAGAATTCTAAAATAATATTTTCTTATTATTATTCAGAAGATTGTAACTTAGAATCACACCAATTGTCAGTTGAAATTGACATCTCTTTTGTTCAATGGAAGAATATTAGTTTAGGTACTTTGGGATTGAGGGAACCTCATGAATCAGCAATCTCCCTATTGAAAATGCCTTGAATATATAATTTTTAGATTTTATTGATGAAAAGTAATCTGTAACTTTCACCAAAATAGAGAAAATAATATGACAGCACAGTTTATTTCCTTTCATCTCTAATAAATGCTACCCCATTAATGATGCAATTATTTTATGAAATTTTAGGAATTTATATTTTTTTCTGGATATTTTAATTTTTAGAATAAATGATCCACTTAGCTACCATAGAGCTATGGAAAACCCATAAAACACTTGCACACACAAATAACTCAGAGAGAAATAGCCATTTTGTGTGATTTCATAATTCTTCAGTATAGTAAATGGAAGAGCAGACCAAGCAAAATTTTTTATTTATTTCCTTGTGTAAAAGATACACACAGAAGAATTTCATCATTGCCTGTGAACTCTTCTCTAATGAAGCTGTTACAAACAAAAAGAAGCTGAGTGAAAATTCCTGGATTTTACCTGTTGTTCTAGTCATCCAAGCTATGTTACAAAACTGTATCTGATAGATCATAATGATCAAGAAGCATTAGGATATTATGATTTGATAGTTCCTAGAAACACAATATAATATCTCATAACAAGTATAATTTATCTCCCATAGAAAGATTTCCTGTTCAATATTGTAGAAATTCTACACTTATAAAATTCCAGGCATGTAATTGCTTTTCATTTCTTGCAAATCTAATTCTCCAAACAAATATTTTGTTAATATAATTGATTTCAGAAACAAATTATTTGATTTTGATATTCAATTGATAAAAAAAGTATAGAGATTCAAATAGGGAAGTATTTAAAATCAATGTGCCACAGTTTACAAATGTTTAGAAATTTGTGAACTTTTCTAGAAAAACTGGTATGCTCTCACACTTTGCAATTAATATTTTATAAATATGATTATCACTCTCCATAGTCTTGGAAAAATCAATAATGTTAATATAAAAACACTTAATTTTTTTTCACTTATATTTTTGCATTTGCATTTTCCCTTTCATGAGAAAATAAACAGCCTCTTTGTTAATTTGAGAGAATTAGAAATTTGTTTCCAAAATTCATAGGGCTACTTAACATGTAATATTAATTACTTCCATAATGTAAATTGTGTGTTACACTCTAAATTTTAATTCTAGTAGCAAATATAAAAATTACTTAAATATATTGAATTTTTCTGTTTCAATCTCCACTTTAAAAGTTTCTATTTTTTTTTCCCCCTGTTCTTACAATCCTTATTTGCCATTTGATTCTGAAGAATGTCTCTCCAGGAACCCAAGAGCTTTGTGACTCTGAGCTTTTCAGCAGAATATGAACCCAGCTAAGAGTCAACCAAAAGAAAGAGTATGAAAAAATTACTGGTGGTAGTTTTAAGCCCTTGAATTTTAAAACATTGTTTCCACACAAAACTAGATAACTGGTATACCCAATCAAGAAGTGTTTTAATTCAGTTTATATGACATAGGTATTTTTAAAGTTCTTTAGATGATTCTAATGTGGAGCTGGTATTGAGAGCAATAGCCTTAGAAAATGGAGACATCATATTTTTACCTAGAAATTCTAAAATGAATCTTAGCCATTTAACTTTTTATTTCTTTTAATTGGTAGAGTATAATTATGCCAAATAGTGGGATTTGTTGTTACATTTTCTTACATTCACACAATGTAACAGTAAAATTTGGTCAATTTCATTCCACAGTATCTACCCATTCCCCCTCTTCCTTGCTCCTGTTTCCTTAACTCTATTGGTCTTTCTTCTATTTTCATGGGACTTTCTCAACCACCTCCTCCCTCCTCCCTCTCCCTCTGACCCAGCTCCACAGGAGAGAGAAAATGACCCTTGCCTTTCTGAGTTTGACTTATTGCACTTAGCATGAGCCCCATACATTTACCAATAAATGACATAATTTCATTCTTTTCTATGGATAAATAAAGTTTTATGGTGTATATATACCGTATCTTCTTTATCAATTCATTCACTGACAGATACCTGGGCTGTGAACATGTTAACATTTTAGTACTAGGAAATAAAGACTTTAATGTATAATAGATAATTTGGCAGATGACTTTATATTAAAGATGGATTTTAAATAGAAAAATAATTAGGTAACTGATAAATGAATAATTTTAGAAAATGATTTATTGATTATACCAGAAACAAATTTCTGATATTTAATTTTATATGCCTACTTGCCTGGACTATGAGATACTCAGATAAACAATGTTGGCTTTTTGTGTGCCACAGCCTTTACAGAAGAGATTAGCATTTGAATTAGGGCACTAAGTAAAGAAGATCTGCCCTCTACAATATGAGTGGGCATCATCAAAGGGCCTGAGAAAAACAAAAAGGAACAGAAGAGTGAGTCTGCTCTCTGCTTTAGCTGTGACTGTCATCTTCTTCTGCCCCTGGACATTGGGGCTCCTAGTGACAAAGCCTTTGGCTATGGATCAAGACTTATATCATTGTCTTCCCTGTTTTTATTCTACACTGCCACCGTTTCTGGGCCTCTAGCTTGCAGATCACAAAATCACAGGACTTCTCAGCTTCCATAATCACAAATTAATCCCTAATAATAAATTTGTCTCATCTATTTATTGATTTTGTTTTTACAGAGAACACGAATTCAAAGATTGATCACAATTAACAAAGTTCCTTGTTTGATATTTTAAATTAAATTATTAATTAAGGAGAATTTTGGATAAGGAGTTTTTCTTTCCTTAATAGAACATTTTCTTAGAGTCTTTTATTCTATAACAATATTTACAAAAATGGATTAAATTATCGTTAAATATAAATGACTTATTTTTAACTTGAGAAAGTATCGTCAATGAAATAATTTATAAGGTTTTATTCTTTTTTTTTTGCATTATTGTTGTTGTTTTTGTTTCTGGGTATTAAACACAGGGACACTTTACCACTGAGTTACATCCCCAGACCTTTTTATTTCTTTTTATTTTGAGACAGGTTCTTGCTAATTTTCTGAGGCTAGCCTCAAACCTTGCGATTTTCTTGCCTCAGCCTCCAGAGTCACTGGGACTATAGTTATGTACCTCCACATCTGGCTAAGTTTTATCTTTTATCCTACCCTGTTTGATGCGTTTATTAAAGACTCTACTAAAAACCAATTCTAGCTTATTAAATTTTCATAACACTGACAGAGGGATAAAGCACACATTAGGTATAAAGATTAAAATCTAAAACATTTCTTACTAAATAAAGATTTTTTTAAAGAAATAATATTTAGTATTCTTACTAACTTTAGATTTTTTTTAAAAAAAATAGTATTTAGTTTTTCTAATTATCTCAAATTAACTCCTCCATTAATTCACACAGTTGCGGGGGAAGGGATCGCTTCAATTATTTCCCATATGAAACTTCAAGCAGTCATCATGAATTTTTATATTTTTCTTTTAAGTAATAAGTCTATAGGACTTTCAAATCACATAATTAATCTTAAAGCATTAACAATAATGTCCAATATTAGGCCACATTCAAAACTTTGAATTTGACTAAAAGCTAAGGATTTTATAATTCCTTGATTTTAAGTCTTTAGGGTAATTGCAAGCAATTAAATGAAGAACATATGATAATTCTCTCCTTTCTTTCCTCATTTAAGATCTTTCCTTGCCTCTACCCAGCACCCTCCTAACTTCTACCTGTAACCCTTTCAGCTCTGGCAACTTGAAAAGGTAGAGTCAAAGGAAAAAAGGGAGAAGGAGAAGAAGACAAATCCGTACATGCATCCACAGTCAGAGAGATCCAGTGTTGTTGGGGGTTAGCATGGACTTCCTCTCTCATGGGCACTTTTCCCACTGGCAGATCAGAAGGACTTTCCTATTCTGCCCACATCAAGCAGTTATTCCTCATCACTCAGATCCCTAAATCAAGACTCAAGTTTTTAGTACCTTCTCTGTCCTATTCCCTAGGGGATTTTATGTACTGCCCAGCTGTACATGCTGAAAACTCTTCAAAATTTACACCAGTATGAACTTCAGACTAATTTATCCAAATGCACAAAGTCTTTTCTTGAATATCTAACAAGCATCTTATAAGTAACAAGACTAATCTCAATCTTCCTATTCACTTATCTTGTATTCTTCTTCTAGAGTTCTTACTTTCTGGGTAAAGGAAAATTCCATTCTCTTGGTAGTATAATGCATAGGAATTATCCTTGATTTTCTCTTTTCTCATTTTTTCATGAAGATATGGTTATATTATCCAATTACAAGTACCTTAAATATCATCTGAGATTTCAACCACTCTTCCTCCTCTCCACTGCTCTCAAATGGTCTAAATTATGGTTATCTCCTACCAACACAGTGCCACCCTTCCATGCTCTGATAGTGGCTTTCCATTCCCTTTTCATGATCTAATTTCTTCATAACATATTATCTACTTGTCTCTTGTGACTAGAATATATGCTTCATGATAGCATGGGCTTTATTTTACTTCATAAACATCGGCCTTTAGTAATGGTTTGTCAACCTCTAAGGTAGATGACTTTTAATAACTATTTGTTGAATAACTAATTTTAATGCCCAATAACTGATCATTGCTCTTCTGGTCATTGTGGTTAGAATAGCCTTTTTGTAGGATAGTGGTTTGCTTCTACATCTCCAATAAGTCAGTTTGGTTAACTCTGGCTAATGCAAATGACATCCATTCAAAGCAAGATAAATCCTGAGAATATTTTATTATTTTAATGTAATATATTATCAAAGAGAATTTTTCTTAGTTTTCCCTAAATGTACCTAACAAACTGAGTACTTTCTGCACTATTGAGAGATATATTCCTTATCATTTTTACTCTGTAGTTATTTCCATAAATGTTAGTGATTATTGCTATTTTTGCATATTTTCACTCTTTGTAAATTTATTTCTTCCTTTTTAAGCTGGATATCTTCTCATCAATCTCTATAGTCTGTTACTAAGTTGCCTGGTATTACCATATTAACAAACCCTCCTAACTGCTCAGTATTACTTATCAATCATGGTGTATTTCTTAGAGAGCCCATGAAGGTCATAGACCTTCTTGTGTTTCATGTTTGGGTATCTTATATTTTTTTTTCACTAGTACTGGTAAAAGACAGGAGTTGAAGAATGAAGTAGTGGAAATTGGGAGAAGGCTGTTGTCCTTGGGCTGTAATTCCAATTTCAGATAAATATTTGGAGGAACACACCACAGAACGTGGGATTATTTCTGGAAGAGAATCACTAATAATACAAATTCTCATGCTAAATGAAACAGTGAAACAGCTGTGTTTATTGGTTTATTTAGCTGTGCTTCCCAAAGCAATTTTTGTGTCTGCCTATTATACCATTTATCAGAGTCTGACTCTCCTGCTGCATTGTGAGATTCTCAATTATAAACAGACTCTTCTTTTGTATCACCATCAAAACTGAGAGTGCCTGATCCATAGCAGTCATTATGTTAAACTATCTTGATGTTAATTAAATTTACTTGTCATATTATTTCAAATGATTAATCCTTTTTAAAATTTGGCCACAATGTCTTGGAAAAAAAAATCTCAGGATTTTCTCATTTGGAATTGCCTTGTACATCATTTCATTGCCCTAAAAACTGGTTATTTTATTATTTTTTTGCTTTATGCTTTTTATGTATTTTCATTTAAAAATATAAAACTTATTGTCATTACTTCATTGTCATACTTAATATTTATCACTACATATTACATATGTATTGAGTGCCTGGACTTTACAGTGAAATCCCATACCTATTTATAAACATAAAATTAAAATGAAAAAAAAAAGCCAGCATGATACTAATGCTACTAGGCAGAAAGATTTAAAGAAGAGATCTGTTAAATAGGGGTCATAGATGTCTATCGATTTCTAGAACTGGTAGATACTTGACATACTTTGAAGAAGAGCAACACATAACAGTCCTAGTCCTAGCAAAGTTCATTAGATGTAGTGATCAGGATTATAAGAATACATGTTGAAGATTTTCTGATCATTTCCCATATTAAGGAATATAAAACAATTTTAGTTGAAATAGAATGTACTTAATTGATACTAATCTAGGGGGAATTTAATTCTGGGATTTTCTCTTTTAATGCTGTTATTCTTGATGCATTATCTATGGCAGTTTGAAACACACTGAATGAATGGGGAAAATTTTCATGAACTCTTGAATGTGTACAGCAAAGTTGAAATCAAGTAATTGAATAATTGAGCACCTAACAAAGTTTATGACTTTTGGTTTAGAACTTTGTATTAATTGCAGAAGAGATTAAGTTTGGAAGGATGAACATAGCTACAAGAGAACAATGAGTAAGATTTGCAAAATTTAGTCTAAATATTTGACTTTGAGGCTTTGAAAAATGTGATATATCTTTTAAGTGTCAATAAACAGGGGTCCAATCAAATGGGCATTTTAAGTCATATAAACTGACTAAAAATTATGACAGACTAAGGCAGTTAATTCTTACATGAGGATTGGCTTTGAAATGACTGCCTATAAAAACATACACCATTTTCAAGAGCACATCTGTGACTCCTTTGGGAGAAGAGACCCTGAATCACTTCCTGTTTTCTGTTCTAGATGTTTATTTATGATGCTCACCAACGTTGCTACTTCTTTTGTGTCTGTAATAAATCCATAAGAACTTCTTCTCTACATGTTTTTAAATCAGAAAATAATCTCTTTATTCTGATTCTCTCAATCATATATTTCTTTCCCTTTAAATTTCTAAGACTAACAGGAATTAATGCATATAACACACTATTGTTTAAATAGAAATGGGGATTTCCTAATTCTGGAGATTTCTGTAGTTTGATTATTGATTTTTTTTCCTTTTTGGTTTCTGTATTAGTTCTAAATGTGAGTGTGTGTGTGTGTATGTGTGTGTGTGTATGAACACTCATGTATGTAAAAATAGTTCTGATATTTTAAAAGCATTCCTGCTAAAGAATCTTTTTTTAAAATTTCACTTATATTCTTTCACTCATTCTAACTTTGAGAATTGGTCATTTTAATTAGGAAGAGCATTGGGTGAACTTCATAATTACATGTTACTGTTCATATTAGTATAAAAGTTTTGAAATTATATCATGGATCACATTCTTCATTTGTATTGAGTACTAAATTTCATAACATGTGAATTGCATTCACGAGTTCAATTTATTGTATACTTTAAAAATCAAAATAATATCCTTTTGGTTTTTCTAAGCATAATACATTGATATTAGTCACTTAATTTTATTTCATGTCAATCATGTTCTCTTGGGTTTAAGTATTAACTATAATTATTAAAAGTAATTATAAAGATGTTTAGGAAAATTTCTCTAATACCTATACATTCTTATGATGAATAACTATGTTTTTTTCTTACTTTAATTTCTAAATTTAATTAAATATAATGAATATTTATTTGTGTTATCATTTGATAGAAGAGTTGAAAAACCATAGTTTGACAAAATACAATTGAGGAAAGACATGGTAATATCTTTCCTTTAATGCAATTGTTATGCTAGGTTAAAGGAAACAATTCACACATGATTTCCTTTTAGGAATTAACTATACCCACAAAATTTCCTGCATTTTTGTAATAGTCATGATGAAAAGTGAGGGTGTAAAGAATAAACTTCATTCTATCAAGAAAATTAAAAATATTTAGTAAATGGGATATTTCATAGTTTCTCTTGCATTCAGTTTTATATTTCAGGAAAATGGTAAGATCTTCTGTCATCTCAAGTACTGGTTTTAGAATGAATCTGTAAAGAAGAACCTTGCCATTTTCTGTAATCTCCTAAATCAATTTTAAAGTTTCTCCCACAACTTAGAGTGTGAAAATAAATTTAGTTGTTTGGGGAGTATACATTACCAAAAAGTATGGCAAATATGAGAGACAAATCTATTGACAGAGTGCTCAGTGAGTGTTGTGGTTTTGTATAGGACATTTAATCCAAAGTTTTTTTTGAGAAAGATGTGGTAATTTTCTTCACTACTCTTTCTATTAGCACCAATACAGCACAAATACTGTCAAATAGTAAGTCTTTAAAAAGTGTGTATTGAATCAGTTAGTAAAAGATATTACCATGTCTTTCCTCAATTGTATTTTGTCAAACTATAGTTTAATTCTTCAAAATAATAAAAAATCTACAATATAGGCAAAATATTTAATAAATGGGAAATAACAACAATTTGATCTGAGACTGAACACCAGTACTGAAGGCAAAGGGAATCATAGTTTAGGCATCCATTGTTTTAGTGTTCCATCAATTCTGTTTAGTAAAATTTACCCAAATCTAGTGGCTTAAACCAACATAAATTTGTCGTACACCTCTAGAGTTCAGAAGTCCTAAATGGGTCATATGTACGGCAGTAATGTCAAGATGGTGTCAGGCTGTGTTCCTTCTGACGACTTTAGGAGACAAAAACACTTCCTAACTTCTCCAGTTTTTCAATATTGTATTTGTTATGTGATTCTTGCCTCATGCTTTAATTAGTTTTTTCATCATTGTAACCAAAAAAACACTTGAATTTACAATTTAGAGGAGGAAAAGTTTATTTTGGCTCATGGTCAGCTAACTCTATAGCTTAGAGTCTAGGTGAGGCAGAAGAATATCATAGTAGCAGGGTGTGACAGATGAAAGCAGCTCAGAACATGGCAACCAAAAACCAAAGAGAGCTCCCCTCACCAAAGACAAAAAGATAAACCCCAAGGGTACCCGATCCGTAACCTGCTTCCTTCAGCCACATCCTACTCGCTTACAGTTACTGACCAGTTAATTTCTATCAGTGGCTTAATCCACTGATTGGGTTATGCCTCTCATAATCTAATTGTTTCACCTCTGAAAATTCTTGCATTGTCTTATACATGAGTTTTGGTTATTAATATTCAGAATATATAAATAACTCAAAAAATGACCACCAAAATATAAATAACATGATTAATAAATGGGAAAAAGAACTAAACAGACATTTTTCAAAATAAGAAATATAAAAGGACAACAATAATATAACTAAAAAGTTTAATATCTCTAGCAATTAGGCAAATGCCAATCGGAACTACATTGAAATTTTATCTTACTCCAGTCAGAATGGCAATTATCAAGAATACAAATAATAATAACTATTAGCAAGGATTTGAGGGAAAACAAAAAGGCACACTCATACATTGTAGGTGGGACTGCAAATTAGTGCAACCACTATGGAAAGCAGTATGGAGACTTAAACAAACAAACAAACAACAACAACAAAAAGCTAGGAACATGATTCAGTTATCCCACTCTTTGGTACTTATCAAAAGCTCTAAAATTAGCATTTAATAGGGATACAGTGACATCAATGTTTATAGCAGCACAATTCACAATAGTCAAGCTATGGAACCAAACTAGGTGCCTGGCAGCAGATGAATGGATAAATAAAATCACACACACACACACACACACACACACAAAGGAGAATTACTCAGCCAAAAGAAAGAATGAAATTATGTTTTTTGCTGGTAAATAGATGGGACTAGAGACTATTGTGCTAAGTGAAATAAGCCAGACCCAGAATGTCAAAGGCTGCATGTTTTTTTCTGATATATGAAAGCTAGTTCCAAATAAGGGGGCGGGGGGCGGTGTAGAGAGAAAGGAAGAATAGAGAGGGAATTCTAAATCAAAATAGAATACAGATCAGTGGATTAGATGAAAGGAACTGAGGGGACAGTGAGGAAGGATGGGATAAGAGAAGAATAGTAGAATGAATCTGACCTAACTTCCCAAAATGTACATATATAAATATATTACAATGAATCTCATTGTAGTGCATATCCACAAGAGAAGACACAAATTTTTAAAAATATATAAATAAATAGCAGAAACTCAGTAAAATGCACGGAAGGGAGCAGGGGGAGGAAGACAGAGGAAAAGGGGAAGTCATGGGGACTGAATTACAGCAAATTATATTCCATTTTTTTAAATTATGTCAAAATGAATCCTAATGTTATATACAACTAAATGAACCAATATAAAAATAAAAACATTTTGGGGGATCTCATTATTCTATATTAGATAGTCTCTCAAATACTTGGTGATAGTGACCAGTCAGTACCTATTTTCAGGTTTCCCAAAATTAATAAGTGGTCATCCACCCTGCCTTATCTATTTAACTATATTTTAGCTCCTAGTCTCTAACTAGGAACCAGTAACCTAGGCACATCTTGCACAATTGATTTTGTTTGTTCTTGCTTCTTTAAGTTGTGAGTCATGATATTTAAACTGGCAGGTATAGAAAAGGCATTGTCATAAAATGGTGAATCTGTGGGTAGATGTCAAGACATAAAGATGAAATCTTAATTATGAGTCTTATTCAATATTTTGGGACAAAGAGGCTTCAGAGGAAACAAACTTTTTTTTTCTCTTTTTTTAATTTGTTCTAATTAGTTATGCATGATAACGGAACGCATTTCGATTCATTGTACACAAATGGAACACAACTTTGCATTACAGAAATGTTTTTGATGTCCATGTGGCCTTGTCTCATTTGGTGTGCCTCCCATTCAGCATCATTCTCTGTTTCATTCCTCAGAGAACTAATCGAATCTTTTGCCCCCTTAATTACTCTCACAATGCAAAAATCCGTAGCAGATTTCTATGAACAAAATATCCTCACTGGCATAACTTAAAAGGGACAGCAATCAGTTTGCGCTGCTCCCCTCAGGACCCCCAAATCATGTTTATCCACAATCATTTTAGTTACAAAATATGTTAGGTCTTCTCAGCAGAATTAAACCACCATTGATAGTATAGGACAAATGACAAAAATGTTCATCTGTGGCCAATGTACACTCTGACAAATACAACACCTCTTTCAGTTATGTTTTACTTTGCCAAAATGTCCATAGTGGCAGAGAAAGCCTTACAAAGCTCCAAAATAATAATAGGTCAATTCTTTTTTTATTTTTTTAAGAGAGAGAGAGAGAGAATTTCAATATTTATTTTTCAGTTTTCAGCGGACACAACATATGTGTATGTGGTGCTAAGGATCGAACCCGGGCCGCACGCATGCCAGGCGAGCGCACTAGCGCTTGAGCCACATCCCCAACCCAATAGGTCAATTCTTATAAGGACATGAAGTTTATCTTCCTTTTACTGGTACAATTGAAAGCAGCAGTCTTCATAATATCCTCACAGGGTGTGCCCATAGGAAGTTGAATATGTGTAAAGTTAGCACAATACAAGAGTTTGGAGGGGAAATTTATTTTTAAAAAAAGTGGACAAAATACTTTTGCAAATTTTACAAAAGTATATGATCATATCAAACATTAATTAAGTCTTTTCTAGAATCTACAGAAAATGAGAAGCTGTTTACACTGCATTAGACAACCCATTTACTTGTCCATGTTCATCTGCTATTTACAGAAAATCAGTCCCTCTCTTGCTCAGTGCATAGTTTACATCAACAAATGTTTACTGAATTGCTTCTGTTATCTTCCTCACTTTCCCTTTTTTTAGAGAATACTTCAATTACACCAGCATCCCTCAGTTGCCTGAGCGTTGTATTCCTTTATATTGTTACTAGAAGCACAAAAAATCTCTTTACAGCTCCTATATCCTCCAAAATATACATTCCAAGATAATTGTCAGCAACTAGAAAAATAAGCAAAAGTTGATTCCTTGAGGCACAAAGATAGCCACTATTTACTCTTACTGAAACCAGATATTGCTGCTGTCCCTGTAGCCAATGTGTACCATACAATGTCATGTAGAATTCAGTTACTGATAGGCAGATCTTTCAGTTCCTGGGATTATGGAACAATTTATTACTCTACTCTTTCTTGTCCAGCTCAAAAATTGGCTATACAGGGCCTAGGGCTATAGATCAGTGGTGGACAGCACTTGCTTCACATGCAGGAGGCATTGGGTTCAATTCTCAGCATTACATGAAAATAAATAAAGCTATTGTGTCCATCTACAACTAAAAATTTTTAAAAAGTGAAACTTAAAAAAAATTGGCTGTACATAAGCATAAAGTTGATATTAAGGCATTAATGTCAAATGTTTTAAAGCAAGCAATTTATTGTTTTATCAATTATATAAATGAAAAAACTATTATATCACCTGCTTTTTAAAAAAATTAATGGCCAGCATAATTCAGGAAACTGGTTTCCTGTATATTTATATAAATATGTCTACATATTTAAATAAATGCATCAGAAGAATAAAGTCACCATTGATAGCATAGGACAAATGACAAAAATGTTCATCTGTGTCCAATGAACACTCCAAAAACACAACAACATTTTTTCATAAAATACCTAAAAATTTTGGATAAGATGCATCGATCATATTTTTGAATGCATAGCTATGCTTTCAAGATAATAAAAAAATTCTAAAGGCAAAAGAAAAACAAAACGAACACAAATGGAATACAGTTCCATATTGAATGGAATAAAAATATAATAAAAAAATTCTAAAGGCAAAAGAAAAACAAAACGAACACAATATGGAACACAGTTCCATATTGAATTGAAAGTGTTTCTATGTTTAAGATGACTTAGGTAATTTTTAAATTAAAAACAGCTGTAAAAGGAGTTGTTTCAAAAATAGAAAAGCTTGTATTTCATGTGTCCGTATAAGAAAAAAGATTTCTGGTGTCCTTTAGGCCTTAATTTCTTCTTTTATTCCTTCTGCCTTGTATTTCTGAAGGCTGCTGCCGAGTGTAGTCATATGTTGTATCCTTTCTGGATTGTAGTCCTGTGATTATTTTGTAGAAGTCTTCATTTATTTGCAAGGCAATAGGGAAAGAAAAAATTACCTACTTCAAATAGGAAAGAAAGAAAAAAAAAAATGGTTTCCCACTAGGTCCCGCTTCCCCAGCCTGACACCCTGGAAACAAATGATAAAAATGTTCAATTACACCAGCAACCCTCAGTTGGGAAACCAAGCACTTACTCAACACAGGAGGGGACACTGGAACCACACCCAGTTTGGCAGTCTTCTTCCTGATAAAGATTGGGATAGGGGATCATGCCTGAATTCAGGAGGGGAAATTTCCATTTTTGCCTTTTACAGGACAGAGCCAGGTAGAGAGCTTTTCCAAAATCTGCTGCTCCCCAGAGGCCTTTGGATGAAAATAAGCCATATGCTAAAGTGGTGTGGTTTGTGATGAAATGCCCTGATCCCCTTTATTACCCTGAAAGCTTGCTCTTTGTTTGTGTTTTGTTCATGACATCACATACCTATTATATGTAAGGTAAGAAAATTCACTATTTAAGAATAGTTTTAAAAATATATTTTTGGACTTATATTTTCCATCTGAGGAATACATTTGCATTTAGAAATACTTTGACTACTGTCAACACCCACCCCTGCAAATTATGTATGTTTTCTTAGTGTTTTCTATGAGGTTTGTAAAAAATTTCATCTGGCCCAACAGTTTTAAATATCTACCCTTCAAGTGATTCTGATTCTGGGTGAGATCCAAATGTATCCAGGCATAGTTCCAGCGACTAAGGAGGCTGAGGGAGAAGGATTGCAAGTTTGAGGCCCCCTTCAGCAATGTGGTGAGACCCTGTCTCAAAAAACAAAACAAAACAAAAAACTGTGGATGTAGCCCAGTGGTAAAACACCTCTGGATTCAACCCCCAGTTCCAATAAAAAAAAAAAAAAAAACATACATACATACATGCATATTTCATGTGATTCTGATAGATTTCCTGTGTGGACCATTCTTTGAGTTACCACTCTGAGAGGGAAAGTTGTGAGTTCAAATTTGTTACCTGATAACATGTAGATACATGTTATCAGGTAACAAATTTGATGCTGATTGTATGATTTTTTTTCATTGAATAGTGTTAGAGTCTGTAAACAAGTCAAAATAACACCTGGCATTTTGCCAGGGGAATGTTAGAGTTCATAAACAAGTCTGGATGGTGCCTGGCAAAATGCCAGAGGGAGTGGTTTGAGAAGTAACAAAAGCGAGCCATTAAGTGTGGAGATTCCTGATTGGTTGACTGATGTATCTAGTTTATGCTAATTAGATAAGCTGTGTGGAATGTATAAATACTGCTCCTGTCCTGCAATAAACGGCTCCTACTCCTGCTGTATCAACATACACAAGTTATTCGTCACCCCCCCCCCCCCCNTCAATCTACACAAGTTGCTCTTCACCCCCCTGTTATTTTGCTGCAGCCGGACTGCGGCAGAATAGTGTCATACATAGAAAAAAATAAAACTTTGCATTTTTTTGAATTTAATAAAACAACATGAATCAAGAAAGGGAGAGAAGAAAGGAAGACAAATTCAAAAAGGTATTGATGGCATAATCACTGCTAGGAAATGGGCTATACAACCTATTTTATTCAACAGCAACTGTACAATTTCAACTTATTAAATCTTATTATCACATGGTCAGAGAGTAAGGACATGTAAGGATCACAATTGGAAGGGACTATTTTATATAAAATGTTGTAGTTTGGATATGTGGTATCCCCCAAAAGTTCAAAAGTGCAATTGTGAGACAATGCAGGAATGTTCAGAAGTAAAATGATTGCTATGAGAGCCTTGGTTGTATTTGGATTATGGATTAACTGGGGAAATAACCATAGGCAGATAGGGTGTGGCTGGAGGATGTATGTTACTAGGATGTGCTTTTGGAGTTTATATTTTGTCCCTAGTGAGCATAGCTTTTTCTGATTCCTGGTTGCCTGACCAAATCTGCTTTCTTCTGCCACAGCCTTTGACCATGATGTTCTCCCTCCCTCACTTCAGGCTCAAAGCTATGGTGTCAGCTGACCATGGACTGAGCCTCTGAAACCATAAGCACAAATAACCTTTTTCTCCTCTAAATTGTTCTTGTCAGGTATTTTGATCACAGTGAGGAAAAGCTGACTAAAACAATATTGTATACCTTGTCCTCATTGGGCAGGTCTGAGATGGTTATAATTAGACTCCCTATCCAGAGCTTCTAGCAAGCTTTTTAATGTGTAGCCAAGGTCATGAACACCCAATTCAGTGTATGTACTCAAGGACATAAATATTTGTCTGTGAGCATGAGCCCACTGATGCAGCCATGTAATGTGCATTCTTTGGTTAGCATAGAAAAATGACCTATGAAAATGGCTTAAGGGACTAAATGAAACTGGCTAGGGGATGAATCTGGAACTGGGGACTGGTTAGAGGCGGTTGCTACCTCTAAATAAAGAACATCTACAATCCCATCTTCTTTTCCCTGTCAAGAGCACCAAACCTTGCTTCCCAGGCCTGAGCCAAAGCAGCACAGGACACCCGCTTACAAATTAGGTTTATGTAAAGTTTGATTCATTTCATATTTTTTAAAGGTAGGCAGAATAAATAGATAAGTAGATAATTTATTTGCTTTTCAACATCCTTATAAGTAAATATTATTGCTTTTCCACCTAAAATTGGTACATGCTTTCTCATGACTACCTGCCAATTGATTTAAGTAAACTTGGAATCCTAAGTGATAAAGAAAAGATTGGGAGCTGTTTTGTGATACATTTTGCTTCTCCAGGTGTCATAGTCAGCTTTGCATTATTGTGACCAAAATACCTGAAAAGAATGACTAATAAGAGTAAAAGTTTATTTGGCCTTAGAGTCTCAGAGGGTTAGTCCATGGTCAGCTGGCTCCATTGCCCTTTCCCCAAGGAGAGGCAGAACATGATGGTAGAAGGACATTATGGAGGTAGAACATCATGGTGGAAGGACATGGTGGAGGAGTACTGTTCACCTCATGGCATCCAGAAAGAAGAGAGAGAGTACAATAGGGACTTTAGGGAAGATGAACCCTTCCAGGGCATCACCCTAGTGATGTACCTCCTCAAGCCATACCACACCTACCTACAATTACCATCACTGAGTCCACTCAAACTAGATGGACCAATGAAGTTACAACTTTCATAATTCAATTATTTCGCCTCTGACTATTCCTGCATTAACACAGGAACTTTAGGGGACAGCTCATATTCAATCCATAACACCAGGAGACATTAAGGAATAAAGGAAAGAAAAAAAATAGTTGCAAAAGGATCACCCTCATTGATAACATGGCAATCAAACTACCAGATGGAATAGACCAATAGAAAGATAATGGAGAGTGCTGATCTGCATAATGCTTTTAGTAAAATGCACATGATCAAAGTCATTGATGGTTCACAGCAGGTAAGGATTTATGGAATATAATCCACTGAGAAATGTAGCAACAGCTTTGTAATTATCAGAGTAAAAATAGATACATTTTGTAACTCAAAAGAGCTCACTTTGTGAAAGTGATTCTCTTAATTCCCTTATGTAGCTTAGAGATTTCTTCTGTCAATTCTGTATCATGTGTGTCCTAATGTGGCAAGGAAAAACTTGAAGAACTTGATTGGTATTCTCAGATTTAAAACAAAAATGACTTGTTGGCTAATCTGTGAATCTTTATTTATTCTCTATTGAATTCTCCATCTTGTCTGTTGCCAATTTTTTTTATTTTCCTGAAAATTTTAACTCTGCAAAGCATAAAGAAAAATAGCATACCTGATATAAAATGCATTTGAGTTTCTCTCCTTATAATATCTGTATATTAGTCTATGTTCTGTTCTTTCTCATCTGACTACAATTCAACAAAAATTTTCACAAAACATTATTCTGGGAATGTCACCTACAGCAAGAACTGGATACCAGAACAGGAGAAAAGAAAGGATGATTATGGTTCATGAGAAGAGCATGAATGAAGGCCTTCAGGACATAACAGAACTGAGAGAAAGTGCCATGGATGAAGTTTATGATATGAGAGTAAGGAAACCAAGGCTAGGTAATGGAAAGCCCCGTAAGCCCTGTTCAAGAATTATGGTATTTAACAATAGGACACCCTTGAAATCTACCATCTTCTTTTCCTGATTCAAAACTTTACCTTTGTTTTTGTACTAATTCCTTCTCTCCATCTGCGAGTTCATCATCAGCCATGTCCTCTTTCATTCAAACCCTTCTTACCAATCAATTTCTTCCCCTTGCAAACATCTCCGGTCACACCTATACCAAAGAACTGTTTTACTTGAACATAAATACATTCTCTTGTCCTTCATTGCCAAATATCTTGAAACAAAAATATATTTTCTCCTATAGTGTATCTTGTTTCAGAATTATATCCAGAAGACCAGAAGATCCATGACTAAACCTCAGTTCAATCTTGTTTATTTACAAATCATTTGCAAAGTACCTAGTATTGTAAAAGCATCAAATGGCTTTAGTTTATGTGTAAATGAGCTGCCCATTCCACAGGATTAGCAAAATTACAACAAGATAATTACTTCATATATATATATATATGTTTTGTCAACTGCTAGATGTGAGATGAAAAATAGGGATGAAGCAAAAGTCAGGCAATGTTTTCCTTCAGAAACTCAGAGGTACAGTTACCTACAGGTGGTGTAGGTAGGGGAGAGGAAATACAGATAAGAAACAAGAAAATAAATATGTTAATTTCACATTACAATATCTGCTGTACAAGTGATAAACTATTATAAAGTAATTTAAATTTATTCATTTTTTTTCAATCATTTATTCAACAAATATCTGTTTGGCATTTGCTCCATGAATTTATTGAGCAAACAAATGTCAGTCAGAGAGGGTGTCCTGCCCTTAAGAAGCTTGAGTTTTGAGCCATGGACATAGGTGAATTGATACATTTCCTTTCAGTGAGCTAGGTGATGGAACAGAGAAAGGAGATAACCACTGGAGAAGAGACTGAATTTACTCAAAGGAGGAGAGGAAAAATTTCATAGAGGAGGTAAAATCTAGAGGAGGGTACTAAATTTTAAAGGATTAATAAAAGATGGGTGGGGCCAAGAGTAATGGTGCACATCTCTAATTCTAGCTATTTAAGAGGATGAAGCACGAGGATTGCAAAGACAATCAGTCTGGGAAACTTAGACCCTGTCTCAAAATAAAAAGGAGTAGGGCTGTACCCCAGTGTTACAGAAGGTGCCTACTCTGTGCAAGGCCTTGGGTTAAATTCCCAGAAGAGCAATAAATAAGTAAAAATACAAATTAATTAAATAAAATTGGGTTGAGGTATTTCCAGCTAAAAGATTAGCATGGGTAAATGGATAAATGAAGAAAAGGGACTATTATGTGATCAAGTCAGGTCTAGTGGCCAAGACAAAGAACAGATGAGTAGTAGGGAGACAAAAGACTGTTAGACCCAGGAGATTACTCCTGAAATCCTTCAACCCTTCATTCAAAAATATTATTTGTTCTTAACTCTTATCAAGATTAAAATATTAGTCTTAAATCAACTACTCAACTCAGGTAGATATCAAATAAATTAACTAGATAAATTTGTAGTATAATTAACTACTTATCCCATTTCACAGTGAAATCAAGCCTACAATACAGCAACTAATTAAATAGGATTATTCTTTTCAGGGACATGTAACTGCATTTTTCTTTCTCTCTGGAATCAATGAAACTTTCCATTCCATAACATGCATTTCATCACTAAACTTTCAAATTCCCACTGGGCAGAAAAATATTAGTATTTTAATATTCATGATGGTGCTAAAGTATAGTTCAGCGATTATGTTTTCTGTGATAAAAGTAATAGTAAGAACAACCATTCTTATGTATTGTAAGTTTGCTGCCTACCACCAGGACCCTTAGGGGAAAAATTCCATTAAAGCAAATCAAATTAATAAACATGCAACCCACCACACCATCAGCATTTATCATTTTAAAATGATTATAGCATTCACCTTCTATTGTAGAAATGCAGTTATTGTTATAGATCATCATCATAAGATCAATGTCTCCAGCTTCAAAAAATAGATGTCTCTTTTGGCTCTAAATTAATCTGCTAGCAGGAGTCTGATATTACTTTAGTATATTAGTATGAAAATATGTCCATGAGTATTCATTCATGAGCTTGGACTTCTCAATTTAGATAGTTAGCCTTTTAGTATAGTTTCTTTTATTTTACTTTCCCAGCCACTATCCGTTATTACTTTGCATTTACACAGCAGCTTTTCTCTAAGGAGACTAAAGTACTGTAGTTTAATTGTCCAAAAGAAATGGTGTCAGGGTAGAGAAGAGGGAGGTAGAAAAATGTGTTTCCTGATTGTCTTAGGGAATTGGGAGATACTTAATTCTAATTCTGGCTTTAAGCCCAGACAGTGAGGCTGTGTCTACACAAGTGAGGTTGTGTGTGAAATTTCTAAATTTTGCTTCCATGAGTACACGTAAATGGGTTCCCATTTTATGAAATTCACATTTTTCTATCTAAGCCAATGTTTCTCAACCTGAGGCAATTTTCTTCTTCTCTTCGTCCTCTACCACCTCTACCACCCTAGGGCAATGTGGCACCATCCAGAGAAATTGCTTTGGGAGAGAAAATTTACATTACTGTTATTTTGTACATAGAGGCCAAGAATGATGCCCCAATTCTTACAATGTATAGATGAGCCCCTTAAACAAAAGAACTATGAAGCCCCAAATATCAGTAGTACTGAGGTTGAAAAACTAATCTAAGTCTTAGTATTGGATTTCTCTGGTATTTACAGAAAATGTCTAATGCATGATAGTATTGATAGATGCCACATGCAATTCTGATTATAGTGAAACCTCATTTATAATATAAAGAATTCTCAGACATGGTATAACATGCACCTTTAATTCTGGAAGCTAATGTAATAAGAAGTTATTTTCAGATATAAAATTAGTCTTGATCCTAGATTCCTGCCGTGGACCTAAAGTAATGAACTCTTTTCTAAGTCCCATTTTATCTGGAGTTTCTGAAACCCTCTCTTCCTTTTTCTCGAGTCAAGAAAGTTTCAAACTGATTTTCCCAGAGCTAATCCATGCAGATGCTAAGAGGACTTTTTTTTTTTGTTTTTTTTTTTTTGCAATGAACAAGATTGAATCTAATTTTTCTTTCTTCCTCCAAATCCAGAAAATTTCAATGCCTTCCTTAGTAGGTACAAATATAGAAATGTACTAAAACTGAAGCCGATCTAGGAAGGAACATCAGCACAGACCTGCATGAGAAGTAATCATTCAACTATAGAATTTCTTTTTTTTTTTAGTATAAAAAACTTTAAAAGGAAATGGACAAGATCATAAAATATTACATATGATTTTAACACAACTACCTCAATATTTCAATACTTGTTTGCTAAACAAATCACATAACACAAAATGTTAAATAATTCTATTAATATTTGACTAAGACATCTAAATAAATTAATGAAAATTCAAATTGTCTCGTAAGGTATGTTTAACCTTATTTATTAATACTATGTAAAGATGATCATGGTTAATAAAACTTAAGCATTTACAGAATACTATTTATGTCCAATATTGACATATTAAATCAAAGCATACCAGAGAACTCAATATTTATAAAGAATTATAAAGAAGATTATAAAGAAGCTTTATTTAGCTTGCTGTGGTGGCACATGCCTATAATTTCAGCGACTCAGAATGCTAAGGCAGGAGGATTGCAAGTTCAAAGCCAGCCTCAGAGATTTAGCAAGGCTCTGAACTACTTATCAAGACCTTATCTCAAAAGTTAGAAAAAAAAAAAAAAGGTGGAGGGGAGCTGGGGATGTGGCTTGGCAGTTAACTGCCCCTGGATTCAATCCTTAGTATCAAAAAAGAAAACAAAAACAGCTTTATTTTTCACTCTATTAACAAATGCTGTAGTAATCAAGTAGAATATTAAGGCCATAGATCAAGTTTCATATACAGGGACTATTACTGTTCACTTAGTTAGAAAATTCATTTTCATGCTGTGTCTTAGGAGGCCGAGGGTACCTTACAGACACAAAATAGGTAAATAAAAAAACTGCTTTTTTCCTCATCAGGTTTCATTTTTTTTATTGGAATGAGATTTGGGGGTGGAGTACTGAATTTGTTAGGGGTTAACATATTTACACTTTATCAAGATTAAAAAATTCTTGAAGAACAAAATGAGGCATATAATTTTACTCTACAGCACAAATCTTTGCTAAACTAAAAATAATGCTTTAAACAAAAATTTTGAGATACATCAACTACAAATAAATTTCAAACAAAATGTAGTGATCAAAATATTTAACTGTCCTTTATCAAGCTTCAACCAATACATTCAGCTTTCACTGTCTGAGCAAATCAATTTTAGTTTCTTCATAGTCCTCCATCTGTCTTTTAACATGACACTTGTTCGGTTGTTGAATTTATAATGTGATAGTATTTTAGGCCAGTTTCCCTCTCCATACTTCCTCACACCAGATCTCAAATTCTTGTCTTCTTCCCAAAGCCATGCCTGTCTTTTCCTAGGTCGATGTTTTTTAGGAGTTATGGGTTGATTTTTTGAAACATATACTCTCTTGCTTTCAGTGACTCTTCTGTTTTCTTTTTTCTTTTTTTTCTTTCCACTTTGAAGAGTTCCTACTCGCTCCTCTTTCTCATTAAAGTCTTGCTGCCAGCTTCCATGTTTCAATTTGGATATGAAGAGACTCTTGTGAGACCTTTTTACTTTATCCAAATTGACTTCAGTTTCCGTTTCAATATCATTACCATTAAGTTCATCTTGAGAAGTTATTTTTCTCGATTTTTCACTTTCCACTACTTTTGCTGCTGCCTTCATTAGAAAAGTTGATGATTTTTCGTTAAGCACACAATTCACATGACTCTTAATTTTCTTCATCATGTGGTTGTAGCTGCAGTGTTGAAAAAAAGAATGGAATGTATCTTTCTGAGAGATTATCCTAAGCAATTTCCTTTCTAAAGGCGTGTGAGAATTTGCGTCACCAAATATTCTTTCAAAGACTTCTTTTGCTTCCTTAAAACTGCCATTTTCCGTACAAACAGCTATAGCCTCAATTTTAATTAAATTCTCTATTTCTTCATGAAGTTTGTCATGTTCTTTTTCAATTGAAGCCCAAATCATCAGGGCTGATTGCAAGGGTGTAATTGGCTCATCATTTTCAAACTGTGCATCAAGGGATTTTCCTGCTGCAATTTTTGTCAAAAACTGACCTATGTATGTAGTTTTTAATTGATAAGTTGTAATACTGGATGATCCATGAATTATGGCTTCGGCGCTGTCACGGGTGTGGTGGAAGTTCTCCGAGGGGCGGTTGCAGAAGGCGCGGCAAAGAGAGAGGCAGAGGAAATGGAGCATCCAGCCAGCAGCCACTGCCTGGGCCTCCTCCACCAGGCCCGCATCCTCCCCCTCTTCTTCCTCCTCCTCCGCCTCCCCCTCCTCTTCCTCAGAGACCCCCAACTGCATCTGACACTTGATCAGCTCCCGGCACTCAAACTCTTCTAGGTCCTCTCTGGCCCTCTCCATCACCTCCTGCTGGGAGGACTCTGCGTCCTCCTGGTCTGCAGGGCCCCGCGGGTTCGGGACCCATAGAGTTTCTTATTCAGTTTTATGTTTGCCTCCGATTTACTGACCAATCAATCACAAGACTGAGAGGGCCTTACATCTTTTATCACTCTAACTACAGCATAATACAATATGATACAATAATTCCATAAAGCACAATTTACATTTATCTTGCTCTGTCCTTAACTCGCTAAGGTGGCATTCCAGTTTCCAAATTTCCCTCTTTATCAGATTGATTACCATATAATTTATAAGCAAAATGGGAAATTTGGGGGAGTGAAATGGGGCACATGAATAAGTATTCTGTCAATCATCAGGTATAAATCAGAACTGTCTCCAGAAAAGGGTGACATTGGTTATGCCAACTATAGATGCTTCAAGTAATTTATCATTGGCATCTGTGATTTTATTCATCTTTCTCTGTTTGAGATCACATCTGTTAATATCAGAGATTCCTGAGCTCTCATGGGCCCCTGTGCTAAGAATAATTTGCACTCCTATTGGATATCACTAGAGAACATACCAGGTACTCACTTTTTAACAAAGTTATTATAGTTTGCTCTATCACTTCTGAGTAACCACCGATTCTCCTATATACTGGGCACTGCCACCACATTGCAGATTCTCTGCATTCTTTCATGGAGCTAAATCTATACAATCCAGTATTACAAATGAAGAGAAAAGTACCTGTTTCCTGTTGCTTCTAACACTTGGTACAGAAAACATTTTATTTTTGCCCCATTGCTTTCGGATTTTTTTTTTCTCCATTAAGCGTACCATACTGTGCAACCCTAAGTTCATGGTGGCTAGTCTGATAGATAATTCTGATTAATATATCACATACTTCCCTTACAAAGACCAAGATTTTGGTTTTTTACTGAATAAGTTTATGGTCCATCAGTCCTCTCTTAGAATGTGTTTTCCCCCAAGAGACTCCTTAGATCCTATGTAAGTAGGATTCCTGTGTTCTCAAACTACCAGTCTGTGCACATGTCCAGACAGGTCGATACCCTATAGAGTTTTACACAGTTCAGAATCAACCTAGGAGTTATTATTATATTAGGGCCTGAAAAATAAAATATATCATTTTAGAAGTAAAAGCGAAAACAAAAACTTGCCAGCAATGTCTTATCATCCATAAGTTAAACAACAGTTTCCAAATGTGTCTGATTTTTATTTTTCTATGTACTGAGATCTTACTCATGTGCATATTTCTCCAGTGACCTTTTCTTTTATGCAAAGTTCCTAGGAGAATAAAAATTAAAGCTTTACATTCATTTGGTTATTTCAAATTGCCAGGTGTTATGGACTGAACTGTGTAACCTGAAATTCATAGGTTGAAGCCCTAGTGCTCAGTGTTACCATATTTGGAGAAAAGGTCTTTAAGAAGGTCATCAAAGTTAAGTGAAGTCGTAAGGGTGGAACTCTAATCCAATAAGATGACTGTCTTTATAAGAAGACAATAAGAGGAGTGAAAGGAGTGAGTACATACAGAGAGACAGCCAAGGCAGGACACAGGGAGAGTCTACTGCAATCCAGTGAAGGAGACCTTACCAGACACCTATCTGCAGGCACCTTGATCTTGAACTTCTCAGTCTCCAAAAGTGCAAGCACGTAAGTTTCAGTTCTTTAAGTCCTCCAGTGCACCAGCCCCAACATCATGCCATGGCAAGCATCTACTGCTCTTGTTTTCTTCTAATCCTAGGGAAAGGACATAGCCTATTTTCCCTATAATATCACCTATCACAAGATCATAATGATGTGATGACCAATTAGTTTTTCAAAGAAGAATGCTTTCTTGAATGTAAATGACTCCTTGACACACCATCCCCATCATTTTTTTTTTTTGCCATGGCTTTGAAATATTAAGTTAACTCAATAATTGGAGTATATCATGCATTTTTCATAAGTATAGAATTATTTATCTGATACATTCATCTAAATTGGCTTGCTCAATCAACCTTATATATACTTTATTACATGTAAGGATTTTAAAATGGCTTTAGACAATTAACATTTTGGCAATACTATTGGCTTCTAATAGAAATGTCTCCAATGACTTAATGATACCTGGCCCACTGCTTAAATTTCTAATTACATATTCTTTGGAGTATAAATGTAGATCAGTGCTTAAAATCTAATTTATTCATCTAATTATTTCTTTTTAAAAGGGATACTCTATTGGGAAGCTACATAGCATATGCATTAGGTCTCCATTATCTTCATCCAGGTACAGCATTTCTCAGTAATGAGTGAATTAAGCTTAAGCATTTGGACTGAAGCACTATCTTGCTATGAGATAAGGCCAAATTCACTTCCCTGTGAGAACAAAGAGGGTGAGGACTATTGTAAAATTCTTGAAGAGCAGAACAAATTCCCTTTTTCATGCAGGGTGTAAAAGAGCAAAAAAGAGACTAAAGTAGAAGCAAAAAAAAAAAAAAGAAAGAAAGAAAAAGAAAAATAATCTTAGTGCAATGCCTATAGCAACCAATGAAGCAGGGTTGCTAATGAGCTCCTTAGAGGTGGCACAACTGAAGCATATTAAAAATCAAGTGAGTATCAAACTAATCTTATGTCTGTGTCGAAAATTTTATTAAACCTTTTCTGACAGGATGTGACAAATGTGCCTCTATTTATGGTTACATAGACTACAACTTCCACAAGCTTGGGCATCAGAAAGAGTAATGGAGTAGGAGATTTTTACAACAATCATACTAATAGCTAACATTAATTAAATGCCATCTAGATGCCAGGTACTGTACTAGGCATGTTATGGTATCATTTTATAAAACACTTTCACCATTCCTAGGAAGAAGAAATTACAATTCATCTTTTTAAAAATATAAAGCAAGGCAAAAAGGGAAGTGAGTTGCTCTAAGGTATACTTACGGGGAGAAGTCGGGATTTGAACTTGCAAATATTTGAAGTCCTTTCTGATTAGGAAATTAGTTCAATCAGTAAATACACACTGAGTGGCCACTTTTTTGAGGCTATAGTTGTTCATTTGTGGACAAGTTAAAGACCTTTCTTTCAAAAAGCAAATTTCTAAAGCAAAACTTAATTTTCCAGGACTGGATAAATTATATTTTAAGGAGGAAGAGAGTTTGTGATCCTCCCTTGTGGTGAGCCGCTTCTGCCGTTTCTGCAGACTATGGTCGCCATTACAAGATGGCGCTGGCTCCGCTGTGGTCTGTGACAAACAACTCCTTATTTGGGAGAGTTGGCACATGATTTTTCACCACCCTATGAGAAAGCTCCACATGGCAGCTTTGCATTGGAGCTTGAGTTGCTTTATTAAGGCTGGGAGGGGCATCCGAGGGGTAGAAGAAGAACTATCAAGGGCCTGAATAAACTGCTGAAAGAAGATTCCTGAGTTGCGTCTTCCTTGCAGGCAAGGGGGTCGCGACACTCCCTGAGTTATAAGAAACTTGAGGAATTATCTGCATCTGAAAACACATATATCGTACGTTCCATCTTTCCAAAATATGATATTGAAATACTAAGAAGTTATTTATCAGTAGTTACTCGTTAGCTATTAATATCATACTTGATTTATTAAACTTTTAGACTGTAGAGCTTGCCCTCTCACAAGGAACTGACAACAGGGAGCACAACACTGTTAAAAGTGACAGTATGAAATCTATTCATGTCATATAAGGTCCTTTATAATCTAGCATCTGTCTTATTCTCTGACCTTTTTTCTGCTCATTGTCTTATAGATAAACTTTTATTCCTGCAGAACTCAACTGCTTGGAGCTCCTTAAATGCCACGATTTTTATTGTTTCATGCTTACTTAATTTCCTCCCTTGGTCCTGAGCAGGCAGCCCCCACACATCAGCCTGGATGCATCTCTAGCCTGACATCCAGTTTTACCTCTAGTAGAACACCTTCTCTGATCCTTATACCTACTTCATGCCCTTGCTGTCCAATGTCTTCAATCATGTTCCTGTACTGCTCTGTTCACACTTCTACCATAACTGGATACTGGTATCACTTACTGTTATCTCCCCTTCACCTATGAGTTCTTTAAGTTTAGCTGTGACCACAATAATACTGCATAACAAATTATCTGAAAATGCAGTAGCCTGCAATAATATTTTTGTGCTCAGAGTTTCAAAGTAGTTATGTTTCAGTTTATTCATGAAAGTCTTAGCTGATGCAAGCATTAATCTAGGTGTAAACTCTGAACTTGAGGCTATTGCTTGTGTGTTGTATTCAGTTCTTCTACATATGTGTTATTTGGGGATTACGTCTAAAAGGGCAGTGACTACTTGGGTTATGTTCTTCTCATGGGGACTACCAGAGGGTAAAAATCAAATATAACCATACAAGAATATTTAACAACAACAACAACTCCTAGTGGAGTGACATAGGCAGGAAGTACTGAGTTCTAGCAAATGTTGGACAAGCCACTCATCAAGTTGAAGTGTACTCCACCCAATGCAGATGATGTAGGAAGGATTGTGGAGACTTTCTGAATAATAATCTGAAGTGTCAGTTTTTCCCTCTTGTTCACAAATAATCAATGTCCTCCTATGTGTACAACCCAGCATGTTATTATGGCATTAGGCTTTCTGTCCAGGATCCATGGTCTAAATGTGGTTCCACTTGTTCCTGAAAAACTAAAATGACAAGTCATCTTTCCCAAAATAACTTGGAAGATTGACTAAGACTGAGGTCATCACAGCAGACACTTTCATTCAGAAAGAATAGATATGCCAGATGTAGGAGTTACTGGTTCAAAACACTTGTGAAGTTCTTCTGGGCAAATGTCACAGCTACATCCCTTTACCCTGAAAGTGGGGTTATTGATTGAATAAGCCAGTTTTGTGGGAATAGTGCCCAGTTCATTGTTCATAACAGATTATTGCTCTGGTCTCTGGAAAGGCCTGGCCTATGAATACCCTTGGACACTTTTGAACAGGATGCTTGTTCCAGATGGTGGGTGTACCATATAAAGGTTCTCAAGATAAATAATCATCATGTATTCTTATTGGCACAGCATTCAAAAAACTATCAACACCATAAATTTTAATATTCTCTTATCATCTAATCCATTAATTTCATTTCTAAGTACGTGACAAAGAGAGTTGATACCACCAAATCACATATACAGAAATATTGAGCAATTTAATTAATATTACCCAAACAAAAGACCAACTCCAAAATCCTAGAATAGAATCATAAATTTTTAAAAATCATGGCATGTTAATATAATGAAATACTATTTTGCAATTAAAAATAAGTACGGATACATATAATAGTATTAAATAATATATAACTTTATATAAAAAACAATATATATATATATAATAATTACTGACATAGCAATATTAGAAGAATATAAAATTCATTATAGAAGGAAATCAGACAAAAAAAGAGTAATATTGTATAATTGTATAATTTTATTTATTTATTTTGGTACTGGGGATTGAACCCAGGGATATGCTACCACTAAGCTACATCCTCAATCCATTTTTTTTTTCTGAGCCAGGGTCTCACTATGTTTACCAGACTGTCCTCAATCTTGTGCTGTTCCTACCTCAGCCTCCAGAGTTGCTGGTATTAGAGGCATGCACCACTGCACCCAACTGTAGAATCTTATCATTTATATCACCTAATGTACAAGCCTCCAAGATATATAACAGTCTGGGAATGATATATAAATGTGGATAAGATATATAATTGTTTTCAGTATGAAGGAGAATGATGAAGAGTTTATTTAATCTATTCTCCCACTGACAGTTCATAAAATGTTCCATTATTTGGCATTCAACCAAAAATAATTATGAAAATTTATAAGCTCTTGTTTATATGGAAAAGATAAAATATTTTTCTGTTGTGATTTTGAATTAGATGATGTAACTTACTTTTAATATTGTGTAATTATAATCTATCAAATTTTTAATTAAAACATTTAAATAGATGATTATATGTGGGAATAGTGCCCAGTTCATTGTTCATATTTGCTATGTGCAATTTTATGTTTTATAGTACATGTAAACTATGAAATGACAAAAATCTAGCTAATTAACATGCCCATCACTTTACATGGTCATCATTTTTTATACATATTCTCTTAGAATTCATCATAAATATATTTTTAAACAAAGTCATCATTTTGTAAAAAATGTTCTCTTGAACTTGTTCCACCACATGACCAAAATTATGTTTTTTGACCAAAATATTTTCTGATCCTACTCCATCTATTCCTTTTTCATAATTAAATGTTGAATTTTACAATAATGTTTTCAGTATGTATTAGAAAAATTAAATTGATTTGCTTATTTTAATCCATTAAGTAGCGAAGTACATTTATTGATTCTCTAATGTTAAACCACAGTTGTATTTCTGGGATAAGTCCATACTCATCAGAAAACATTTTGCATAATATTGTTACTATTATTACTTCTTAATATATCTTGTTTAGACTTTTTTTTATTGTACTCACAAGGACGATTAACTTTTATAAGTTTTTTTTCATTTTAGACTTTTTAAAAACAGTGTTAGGTTAACAGTGATAATGAACAGAAAATACATAAAGTTCACCCCCCTCCACACACACACATACGGATATCCTTCACTACCATTAGCCTTCTACTTCAAAATGGTTCCTTTATTACAGAGAATGAACCCAAAGTTCATAGTTTATATTAGGGTTTACTCTTGTTTTTTTTTTTTTGCTTTTTTATTAATTTTTAAAATTTACATATGAGAGCAGAATGCATTACAAATCTTATTACACATATAGAGCACAATTTTTCATATCTATGCCCTATCTAGAGTTCATGGATTTCTCCCATGCTCCTGCTCCCTACACCACTATGAACCAGCCTCCTTATATCAGAGAAAACATTCAGCATTTGTTTCTTTGGGATTGGCTAACTTTACTTAGCATCAGCTTCTCTAACTCCATCCATTTACCTGCAAATGCCATGATTTTATTCTCTTGCTGAGTAATATTTCGTTGTGTATATATGCCACATTTTATTTTTATCCATTCATCTATTGAGTTTACTCTTGATGTTGTATTTTAGGAGTGTTTTGGTTTTGTACTAGGGATTGAGCTCAGGGGCAATTGGCCACTGACCATATACCCAGCCCTATTTTGTATTTTATTTAGAGACGGGTCTCACTGAGTTGCTTAGCACCTCAATTTTGCTGAGGCTGGCTGTGAATTCGTGATCCTCCTGCCTCAGCCTCCCAAGCTGCTGGGATTACATGCGTGCGCCATTGCGCACATCTAAGAGTTTTGACAAATGTATAATGACACGTATCCAGGTGCATCATAGTATCATATAGAATTCTTTCACTGTTCTAAAATTACCGGTGCTTAGCTATTCATTCCTTCCTCCCCTACACCGTTGGCAACCATTGATCTTTTCATTGTCTCTATACTTTTTTCTCTTTCAAAGTGTCCTACACTAGAATCACACAACATGCACCCATTTAGGATCAGCTTGTTTCACTTAGTAATATGCATTTAAATTTCCTCCATGTCTTTCATTGCTTGATGGCTCATTTCCTTTTAGTGCTGAATAATATTCCATTGTATGAATGCACCACAATTTATTTCTCTGTTGAAGGTCATCTTGGTTGCTTCAAGATTGGGCAACTACTAATGCCACTGCCATAAACATTCATGTATTTTTCTGTGGACATGAATTTTCAACAAATTTGGTAAATATCAAGAAGCATGATTGCTAGATATTACGGTAAGGGTATGTTCAGTTTTGTAAGAAAGTGCTAAACTACCTTCCAAAGAAGGTATACCATTTTGCATCCCTACTATCAAAAAAGAAAATTTCTTCTTATTGCACAACCTAATGTGTATTCGATGTTATCCATGTTTTGGATTTTAGGATTTTAACAGGTGTGTTGTATAATTCTCTGTTGTTTTAATTTGCCTGTGAGCTGTTGGCTTTTATATGTTTTGTTTATCATGCAGTCCTCATCTGATTTTTGGAGTAACAAATATGTATATTTCACAAAGCAATTTGAGGTATTTCTTGTTTTTTGTTCTTGGAAATAGTTTGCAAAAATTATTTTAATTATTTTAGGTATTTTTTTCTAAAAAAATTTATTGTATATTTAAAACACAAGCTAAGTATATTTGTTTCATACTGGAAATTTAATTGATGTTCATTAATATTGATTACCAAGATAGTTGCGCATATCTGTCCCAACATTCCATGCTTTCAATTTTAAATTCATTTTACTTTTTTTGTGACTTCTGTTTAGTGTTCATTTTGTGTGACTTAGGAACAATGTTTACATTTGTAAATAAATAGAAAATACTCAAAGAGCAGTCAAGTTTTGTGACATGAGAAACTGAGACAAAGTGAAATTTTAAAGGTCAAAACAGGGAAAGAAAAGTGGACTTCAAGGGGCTGGGGATGTGGCTCAAGCGGTAGCGCGCTCGCCTGGCATGCGTTTGGCCTGGGTTCGATCCTCAGCACCACATACAAACAAAGATGTTGTGTCTGCCGAAACCTAAAAAATAAATATTAAAAAAACTCTCTCTCTCTCTTTCTCTCTCTCTCTCTCTCTCTCTCTCTCTCTCCCTCTTAAAAAAAAAAAAAAAA
>NW_025999853.1:22562019-22625721 GCF_001458135.2 Marmota marmota marmota
CTTAAAAAAAAAAAAAAAGTGGACTTCAAGTGCCCTGGAATGTAGATACAGTAAAATATGGAAAATTTGATATCAAAATACTGTGTTTACTACTTAATGGCCTTATAGTTGCTCTAAAAGAATAAAGTGCTTGTTAATATTATAATACTAAACACTCATCACTATATCTGCAACCCTAGAATATTTAATATAATTAAAATAGAATATTTCATCATAGCAGAATGAAAGGAGGATTCAGCCAATGTTTCCAAGGGCTCATTTGTTGATATCAGTATTTGGCACTGCCTATCCACATGAAAAGACATTTTCTAACATGAAACATGTAGTCTCATTATAGTCTCATTATGGATTTCATTTGCAATAATTCTGATGTTGGAGAACACTAACTTTGAAAAATAATTAAGCAAAAATGTTTATCATTTTCATCTTTAGAGCTGTATTATACAAAAACTAATCATTAGTATGGTTTGAATTTTATTAATTAATAAATTTATAGAAGTGTGTTATTTCTGTTTTTAGGCTTTATTTTACCTCTTGAGCTTGCAAAGCCTTAAGGATTTACTGTCTGAACCTTTACTGAAAAAGTTTGCTAATACTTGTTTAAATTACATTAAAAAATTTAACCCTTCTCTAAAATTACAGTTTTATACTGTCATATCCACGTGTTTTAAGTCTACAGTTATTTTTAACAAAATGATTAGGTATGATTTTATTAGTGATTTAAATTTAGAAAACATTTATATCAGATATATTATACCCATACATTTTCCAGTGTCTTTGCTACCGTACCATTCCTTCTAATGCTGAAAAATCTTCCATGCTGAATCCTACTTTTGCTGGAAGTGTATCTTTTAAAAATCCCCATTCTCTATTCCTTTGCCAACATTTCTTTTCTCTAGGATTTCTAATATTAGTCATTCTAACTGGTGTGAGGTGACAGTTTATGGTGATTTTAATTGCATTCTCCTGATGATTAGTGGTGTTGAGCACCTTGTCACATACCTGATGATCTCTTTATGTTTTCTTTAGGAAAATATATAAAAAAAACCATGTTCATTCAAGGCCTTTGACCATTTTTTAAATTGGATTATTTGTTTTTCACTTTATGGAGTTGTATGTATTCTTTTTTAATTATAGATATTGGCCCATTATCAGATATGTGGTTTGAAACTACCTTTTCCCAATCCGTGAGTTTATCTTTAATGTGTTGATTGTTTCCATTTCAGTTGAGAATCTTTTTAGTTTCATATAGTCCCATAGTGCTCTCTCCCCCACACCCTTTTTTTTTTTTTTGGAGTGGGGGTGAGCTTCTAGTGTAATATCCAAGTAATCATTGGCAAGACAGATGTCCAGGAGATTTGTCCTTACGTTCTCTTTTAAGAGTTTCATGATTTTAAGAATATGTTTAGCTCTTTTATCCATGTTGAGCTGATTTTTGTGTCTGTGGTAAGTTAAGGATTGGATTTTGTCCTTTTGCATAATGAAATCAAGCTTTCCCAGATCCACTTATAAAAAAGACTATTCTTCACTATTGTGTGCTTTTAGTGTTTTTGTCAAAAAATAATTGGCAATATCCTCTATCCTGTTTCATTGATCTATAATTCTATTTTTATGCCAGTATCATGGTGTTTTGATTACTATAACTTTGTACTGTAATTTTAAATCAGAAAGTGTGATGCCAACAACTTTGCAGTTCTTTCTCAGTATTGCCATACAAATTTATGATAGTTTCTCCTATTTCTATGAAAGAGTCATTGGAATTTTGATAGGAATTCCATTAAATGTGTATATTGCTTTGAGTAGCTTTTAACTAAATTGATATTTCTAATTTTAACAATATTAGTATTTCTAATCCATGAAGTAGATAATTACACTCTTGGTGGGCACGTAAATTGGTATAGCAATTATGGAAATAAACTCCTAAAGAAATTAAAGCTAGAAAAATTATATGACTCAGCAATTACTCTTTTCGGTATAAACCCACAGGAGATGAAATTACCACCTTGTATAGACATCTGCACTCTCATGTTCATTGCAGCATTATTCACAATAGCAAGATATGGAAATTAATTAAGTGTGTGTTGATAGATGAATATGTAAACATTTGACACATATACATACAATAGAATTATTCAGCATTAAAAAAAGATCACATCATTTGCTATACTCTGGATGGGTCTGGAGAACATTATGCCTAGTGAAACAAACAAGAAATAGAAAAAAATGTACCATCTCAATTATTTGTGAAATATAAAAATAAAGAGAATAAAACAGGGCTGTGGTAGGGTGAAGAAAATTAGAGATATAGGTCAAAGGATACGAAGTAATAGCTACATAGTATAAAATCTAGAGATCTGCAAGGACCTAGGAATTAAACCAGAGACACTACGCCTATTAGAAGAAAAAGTAGGCCCAAATCTCCATCATGTAGTATTAGGCCCCCAACTTTCTTAATAAGACTCCTATAGCACAAGAACTCAAACCAAGAATCAAAAAAATGGGATGCATCCAAACTAAAAAGCTTCTTCTCAGCAAAAGAAACAATCAGTGAGGTGAATAGAGAGCCTAAAATTTGGGAACAAATCTTTACCACATATACATGAGATAGAGCACTAATCTCTAGGATATATAAAGAATTCAAAAATCTTAACACCAAAAAAAAAATAACCCAATCAATAAATGGGCCAAGAAATCGAAAATACAATTCTCAGAAGAAGATATGCAATCAATCAACAATTATATGAAAAAATGTTCAACATCTCTAAGCAATTAGAGAAATGAAAATAAAAACTACTCTGAAGATTTCATCTTACTCCAGTCAGAATGGCAGCTATTAAGAATACAAACATAGTAGATTGGGTAGAGAGAGGTGATGGGAGGGGAGGGATGGGGAGGGGGAGATAGGAAGGGCAGCAGAATACAATAGACACTAGTATTGCTGTTTGTATATACATGGCTGTATAACCAATGTGATCCTGCAATCTGTACATGTGGAAAAATGAGAATCCATACCCCATTTGAATCAAATGTATGATATGTCAAGATCATTGTTTTGTCATGAGCAACTAATAATAATAAAAAAAAGAATACAAACAGCAATAAGTGTTGGCAAGGATGTGGGGGAAAAGGCACACTCATACATTGCTGGTAGGACTATAAATTGGTGCAGCCAATATGGAAAGCAGTATGGAGAATTCTTGGAAAACTGGGAATAGAACCACCTTTTGACCCAGCAATTCCCACTCCTCAGTTTATACCCAAAGGACTTAAAAACAACATATGCCACATAAAGGTTTATAGCAGCACAATTCATAATAACTAAACTGTGGAACCAAAATAGATGCCCTTCAGTAGATGAATGGATAAATAAAATGTGGTATATATACACAATGGAATATTACTCAGCATTAAAAGAGAATAAAATCATACCATTTGCAAGTAAATATATGAAGTCGGAGAATATAATGCTAAGTGAAGTTAGCCAATCCCAAAAAACAAATGCCAATCCCAAAAACAAATGCCAAATGTTTTCTCTGATTTAAGGATGCTGATTCATAATGTGGTTTGGGGAAAAGGGGAGGAGGGAAAGAGGACTTGGGGGGTAGGAAAGACATCATTACCCTAAATATATATATGAAGATATGAATGGTGTGACTCTACTTTGTGTACAACTAGAGATATGAAAAATCGTGCTCTATATGTGTAATATGAATTGTAAAGCATTCTTCTGTCATATATAACAAAATAAATAAAAACAAAACAAAACAAAAAACAAACAAATTAACACTTCTACATTTAACTAGAACCTTTAAAGCTAGAGATGTATAACCAATTGCAAGTAATATAAAGTCTCACAAAAGCTTCAAATGCATCACAGTTTTCTTCTACTAAGAAATTCAGAGTCTGGAAGAAGTTTGATTCCACTACCAAGAACAAAAACTGCTGGAAAGTAGACTTAACAAGGGAGGGATGTTTGTGTTACTTACTAGACTGCTTAGTACAATGTGTAGCATGTCGAAGTTTATTAATAGATAATTTTTAAGGAGAAAAAAGTATAGAGATCTAATGTACAACATGAAAACTGTTATTAATAAAATTGTATTTTATTGACAATATTTATCAAATAATTAGATTTTAAATGCTCTTGTCACTCATACAAAAGCAACCATGTGAATGATAGCTTTATTATATCTATATATTCTTTAACACTGTGTTGTAAATATTTACAATAATTTATTTTTTAAAAGTCTTTTAAGAAGGACTCAGTATTTTCCTGCCTTTATTTTTCCTTTATTCTTTAGACATAATTTTGCTGCTACATTTCAAGTTATTTTCACTCGGTATAACGAATAGTTTCCTTCTGTCTTTGGGTTTCCATTGTGACTGCTTAAAATACTGCTATCAGTGCAATTTTCTATGATTCTCAAAAGGTTTCTAACCTTCAAAGTACTAGGTATCTAGCTGGGCTCAGTGGGACATGACTATAATTCTAGCCATCTGTAATACCAGGGGTTTGGGAGGCTGAAGCAGGAAGATTGCAAGTTCAAAGCCAGCCGCAGCAAATGCAAGGTGTTAAGCAACTCACTGAGACCCTGTCTCAAAAGACAAAATAGGGCTGGGAATGTGGCTTAGTGGTCAGATTCCCCTGAGATCAATCTCTGGTACCCTCCCCCCCAAAATCATAATATTAGGTTTCTATATTATATATAATATTAAATTTTTAAAAATCATATTGAATATTCTTTTTTATTATTTTATTATTTTTACTATTCAGATTTTTAAATTAAATATTCTCAGCACTATTTTTAATATTCTAAAGCCAACCACAGAGTGCCTCCTTTTAAAACTTTCCAATATTTTAAACTGAGCTACAGAGAATTTTAAAATTATACTGAAATTTTGAATATATTGCTGAAAATTAACTATGTTTAATATACTGAATAATAATGATAACATATAACTATGGGATAGTGCTTTCCATTTCACATTCCTATGCATGTATGATTTAAAGTGATTACTATAATTAAAGTATTGCAATACATTCGAGACACACTGTTCTACTATATTATGGCAATAGTGCTACATGTTAGATTGCTGTGGTAGATTATATTTTTCAAAAATTTTTGTTCAGTATCTCCCACCCAACCTGCTCCTCTGAATATTGTAAATTTGACATACCTTTCATGGAGAAGTAGGTTCCATGTTTCCCCTTCATCAATGTGAGTGTGCTTATGATTATGGCAGATACAATATTATGTTTTCTGAAGTTGGTATATAAAAGAAATAATTTCTGCCTAGTTGTCATTAGAGAGACTCATTCTTGGATCGCAAATACCATGTTGTGCGTAAGTCAAGTAGCCACTTAAAGAGACTATATGTGGGTATTTCAACTGAGAGTACGGTGGAAATTCTAGGCGACAACCGACATCAATCAGAAGATATGAGCGAGACAGAGCCTTCTGGTGTTTTCAGCAAAAGCCATTGAGTCACTTCTAGCAACTGATGTCCTGTGGAGTAGAGATGAATTACTGTCATTGAGCTTTGACTAAATAAGAATATAAGTGTATTGTTTTAAGCTGTTAAGTTTGGAATGGTTTGTTACATTACAATAAATAACTAGAATAGTCATCATTTTACCAAATTTAACAATCAATTAGGTTTTCCTAGGTCACATGATAACTTTAAAAAGACAGAACTCAAAGATTTCATAACTACACATTCTTTTTCTATATTAAGATTAATTTCATGGGCAAGGTCCTGGGTTTGATCCTTAGCACCACATTAAAAATAAATGAATAAAATAAAGGTATAAAAAAGATTAATTTCATATGAGGTTCCAATAGAATATCAATATTGTTCTTGACTCCTGATATACATAAAAGTTAACACAGATTGTCCAAATTCACACAGATAGTAAGTAGGTATGGCCAAGATTCACACCTGACCACGTTATTCTGAAGCATGTTCTTGATATCATTATACAAGTTAGCCTTCTACCCTCTCCCTCTTTCTACTAATCTTTGACATCTTCTTGACAGCTCTAGAATTGTGAATGTTTAAGAATAAAAATTGAGTTATAATTCCAAAGAAATGGTTCAGTGATCTAAAAACAAAAACCAAATCCACAAGTCCTCTCTGAAAATATATGGGTACACAAGGATTCATATTTTCAGAGGGTATATAGATCTCCTTGGAACCAATAGATTAAAAAGTAGGTGTTCAGGAAATTCAGAGTATCTTCTTTGCACTGTAAGTGGACTTTCACATTTCTAGTAATTATTCGCAACAGAAGAAAAATTATACTTTAATGTCCAAAAGTAAAGATATTGATGAGTAACTATACATAAGTGAAGATAAAGACAAAACTCAATTTATCTTTATCAAGATACATTAGACAGTTTCCCTGCCAGCATAATCATTGTAGATTGCATTATCTTTTCTCCACAATAAGTTTGTTTGAAGGATCCATTTGGAATGTTCCTGGCACTAAATCCTTCTTGATATTAAAGGATTAGCTTGTGGTGTTGTTTTGTATCTATTTATCTGGCTCTTGGGCCTCAAATTGATATTAAGCAGAATTAAAGTAATAAACTACCATCTAAGGTGTCAGATAGACACATAGTATGCAGATGTTTAAAAAACAAAAACAAAACCAGAATTGATCATTGAATGGTTAAGAAATCGTGTTTGGGAGTAAAGTCACAAGATTCAAATTATAGCTATGGCTATTTACTACTTGTGCCAATTAGGGAAATAGGCTTAATATCTCTATCGGGGACAATAGCATTGCATCATTAGGGCTCAATATAAAATTAAACAATTTCAATGTATCTAAAGTTTCTAGAGTAACACCTTGTTGGAATTGTGTTGCTTAAAAGTGAGTAGTTTATATGGTAGTTATCATCTCCTCACAGTTCTAGAAGTTATTATAGGTCCAACACTAGAGTTCCAACAGATTTAACAAGATATATGTTAGGTGAACACAAAATGATTTGATCTCTAGCGAGAGCTCACTTTGGGGTTAATAAGGGATAACCTGTAGCTATATCCTTATATGGAGGATGGCAGAACTCTGTCCATTCAGCCCCATATAAAAGCCACTGATCTCTTTCACTAGGGTTCCACCCTCCTAATCTAATAACTTCCAAAGCCTCTCACCTCTAAATATCATCATGTTGGTGCTGAGGTTTCAACATACAACTTGAAGGGTACATAAGTATTCAGTCCATAGCACAAATTAATAGGTTATCAATAAGTGATAACTAAGTCATTTATATCTGTATCTTGAAATAAGCTATTATATAGGCTTTTATAACTTCACAAATATTGCTTTAATTTACAAAATCTGTTTAACATCTTCGTATTTAAAGTAAGGTTTCAGTGCAGAGTTTAGTGCTGACTTCAGTTTTGCTAACAGTGAGAGTTCTGTATGTGGTTTTTCAGTGGTGGTGGTTATTGTTTTGTGTTGTTTTTGATCAGATCTATTAAGTGAGGAAAAAAGAAATGTAGGTAATGTACATGGAAAAACTTCCTCTGAGTGAGGCAGATCAAATTCAATGTAGAGCATTTATATCAAAATGAGCAATAAAATCTAATGTTTACTAGTGATAGCAAAACTCTTTAGGCTGTCAAATTATAAACTAGAAGTAGAAGGTCTACATAGTTACGCTGATAGGCAAAGTTGTAAGCTGTGGGTCTCTAACATATGTTTAAGTGTTTTGATAGATGAAGAATTATCTAGAAACATAAGGTTGCATAGATAAACACACATTTATTCAGGAAACATCTCATTTTCAACTGCTATTTCAATCTGATATGAGTAGAAAATTATTCTAATACCTCAAAGTTAAATTGCATTGTACTTCACTTTCTCGGAAACTAATTCAATCAGAGCACATAGATTTTTCATCAGTTTTTAATTTGCTTAATTTTTGTGAGCTGGTGGTTTAGAAAATTTCCCATTTTTCAACTATAAAACTATAGGAATAGGCTATGTGCTATTCTTTCTCTGTGTCATTTTCATTTCAGTATAGATTTTATAGCTCATTACCTGTCAATCAGTTTTAAATGGTGCAGTATTCATTTTACCATGTTCTGTAAAACTGTTTTATGCTCCTTTCAATGTCTTACATTCATTCTAGACTGAGCCCTATTTATTTCTCTAAGAGCTGTAGCCATCTGTAGCTGTGCACATTTGAATTTGTATTTATTTTAGCAAATGCAATATTTTGCTTTATATGGTATATTCATATGGAATATTTATTCAAGCAAGTGAACACTGAAGAGGCAGCAGGTAGAAATGCTTTATCTGTGTAACACCATTTCATACCCTATATTTTTATTTATCTCAAACTTTGAGGCATAGAATTTCAAACACATTTTAAGATCCTGACACTGTGTACTTTATCATCTGATTTAGTCCTTAACAAATAAAACATAGATACATAATTAAAATTCAAACCATCAGAGCATACAAGCATAAATTTTGAAACAATTTTTTACATAAATTAACACTTAAATATGCAACAAAGGAAAATGATACATTAAAAAAAACTTAGAAGTGTATTTTTTGACATGCATTTGTTCCTTATTTTCACTGCTACACATTTTATTTCATGTAGCAGATTGTCTTCATTAAATGTATATAAGCTTTATTTCTCTTCCTTTAAGAAATATGAGTCTTTTAGTGTTCTTTTAAACAGATTTGGATAAATAATAAATCAATCAAAAAATTAGAAAAATTTCCCTCAGGAATTAATCAGGAAAGCCACAGTTTTACTGAAAGAACTGTTTTGACTTTTGACTTATTAAATAAGAAATCACTGAAAAAGGTGACACTTACAACACTTTTTAAATAACGTACCCTCAAATATTTTCCATAACCCAACTTGAAAATTAATTTCAAATTATAACAATAATTTGTATTGTGTGCTTATTAATTAGCTCTCTATAAAAATAAACCAAAATGAACTTATAGTGTAGACTAATTTAGATAATGTAAAATTTCCCACCACAATTTAAAAATTATAACATTGAAATAATTAGCTCATTTTACTGTCACTTTAGTATACCACTGCTTCCTACCATCTAACCTAAAATTTCTTTTGTTTATATTTAAATTAATTTCTTCTGGAAGACTTCTTAGGAGAAAGAGAATATTTTCTTTCCACTCCAGAGGAATTCAGCATTTTCTCTTTACCCAATATCTACATTCACCCTCCATAATTCACAAACATACTATCTTTCATACACTTTTGCACTAGGCAAAGTAAACTTATTTGCTGCTCTTGCTCTGCCTTTTCTCACAATATATGAATTGCTGTGATAAGTCAGCCTTCTGCAACAAACTACCTGAGGTAATAAACTTAAAAACAGGAAAGGCTTATTTTAACACAAATTCAAAGGGTTCAGATGATGGTGGCTTAGCCATGTTGTTTTGGGCTTATGGAAAGTACATCACGGCAGCAACACAAGGCAGAGAATATCCGTTCACCTCATATGGACTATAGCAAAGAGACAGGAAGAGGCCAGGGTCTGAATATTCCCTTCAGGTTTACATCCACAGAGATCTAACTTCCTTTTAGTCAGTTCCACATCATTAAGGTTCCACCATCTTCCAGTAGTGCCAGAGGCTAGTGACCAAGCCCTTAGCACACAGGTCTTTGGAGGACATTCAAGACTCAAACTATAGTAATTGCTATTCTTCCTTTTTGACCCCTGACTTTTCCTATATCCTATGTTTATTCTAGGCTTTCTATTTCTCTGAAATCTTTCCAGGTAGCTACATTTATTGTTTTAACCATGTCATTTCAGAAAATGCATTCCTTATTTTTCCTCATCTTTTAAAAATACACACAACTTTTGTATTTCAGTGCAACAAGTTTCTTTTAATAATATTACCTCATTTTATTTTTATGTATAATAAAAACAAGATTTCATTTGGGACATTTGTACGTAGAAAATATTATATGCTTATATGTCCTTATATTTTTATATCTTTGTGTATATTATTTTAATCTCTTGTTTATCTTCTTTGAAGGAAAATTCTTAAGGCAAGTGTTTCTCAGCTAGAATATTTCTAAGCATATAGTTGAATGCCATGGCCACAGCAGTTTCAGTAATTGCCTGACTTCGTTTAAATATATCATCCATATTGTCTTTATCAGGCTACATAATCCTATCAATAAATCTACTTCCTAAGCATTGTGTTTTTTTTAAATTTCTATTTTAACCTTTAAGTTCTGGAAAGTATAACAAAATTTCTAAGGACTTTTTTTTTGGTGGGGGAAGGGGATTGAACCCAGAGGTACATAGCTACTGAGCCACATCCCGAGCCTTTCTTTTATAAGGAAAACTTCTGATTGCCTTTTTTCTTGTCTTCCTGAAACTCTAAGCTTACTCTGTTTTCCTGCTTATTGTGGATTTTATCTTTACAGTACACACTAGAGAGGGACTGGACACCAAAAGTCTAATTCTTTGGTAATTTAGTCACAAGAGACAAGATTAATGCCAAGGGGAACAAATAATAGTCCATCATCTTTATTTTATTCTAAAAATTATGGTGAAATAGAAAGTAACAAATATACCTTATGCAGTTTCATCCTGCTTAAAACAGAACTTTTTTTATTCATACAAATAAAATGTTTTCTTTTTCAAGAAAATCCTTTCTGTAAGCTGCTTGAAAAACCACTGCCCCAGAATATATTGTTGATAGTAGAAGCTGTGGGCTTATAAAATGCAAATTGGAAAAGCAGAGTATTGAGTTAGGAGAAATGCCAAAACCATTTGGAGGATCTTAATGCAGAGGAATAATAAACAGAACCATAGAAACTGGAATGAATGAATACATGCTTCCTGTCCTTGGGATGAGTTATTTCATTGGCTCCATAAGAACAATACAGAGACAGAAACAATATTTGATAATGGAAATACATCAGGACAAAAGCTGTAGGTAAGATACAAAGACTTAACAGTGTGAAAAACAATCAAATTTCCATTTACCACCTCTGAAAAGAGATTATAGAGCTATGAGGACTGAACTGTATACAGATTCTACAGATTGGATTTGAAATATTGGGGCACCATTTAGTAGTTGTGTGAAGAAATACTGCTAAATGAAGTATAGAACATCTAATTCAATTTGAATTACAGATAACCAATGGATAAATATATAAGAATGGTCCAAATACTACATGGGATATACTTATATAGACAGATTGTTAGATGTCAGAAATTGAAATTCAACCAGATATCTTATACTTTTATTTGATAAATCCGGCAATTGTAGACAAGTGAATTACCTAATATCTCATCTATTAAATCTAATAAAGCGACAATAACAATACCAAATGGAACAGAAGTTATAATGATATGCACACAGAGACTGGCTCATATGGTGTTATAGTTTAGATGTGAGGTATCCCCCAAAAGCTCATGTGTAGGTCAGTGCAAGAAAGTTTAAAGGGAAAATGAGTGGATTTGAGAATTTTAACCTTATTAGTCCCTTAACCCTTGATAAGGATTAACTGGGTGGTAATTGTTGGCAGGCAGGGAGTGGCTGTTGGAGGTGAGTCAGTAGGGTGTGACTTTGGGATATGTATTTTGTCCCTGGTGAGCCAAGTTTAGACTCTGTCTCTTCTTGATGCCATATCCTGACCAACTTGTCTCTATCACACTCTTCCACCATGATTTTCTGCCTCACCTTGTGCCTAGAGCAATGAAATCGGCCATCTATGGATTGAGACCTATGAAACTGTGAACCTCAAAATAAAGTTTTCCTTATCTAAAAGTGTTTTTGTCAAATCTTTTGGTCACAACCATAAAAAAGCTGACCAAAACACATGATGTAGAAAAATATTTGAACAATATCAGGGAGTTCTTAAATTTCTTACTTAAGCAAGTAAACATTATTCTTGCTATATAATCAAATGAACTTTATTTCTCTTTCCCTTGCCCCTTAATATTTATTCAATGTGCTAGTTGGTTCTACCCCTTACTTATTGATGAGATTTAGGCAAATGCCATAAGTGTGTGATCATTTCATATTAGCATTTTTGCAGGCAGTAATTAAATACTGAGTTTAGTCTTGATGTAGATCTTGATTTAAAATTGAGATATCTTCTGCCTTAAGTAGAATTCTGCCTTAAGTAGAAGCTGAATATGATGGACTTCTTCACCATTCATTTTTTCTCCCAAGTTGTGAAACATCTTTTCTGACAAAACATAGTTACATGTAGTGGGAAGTAGGTAGAGGGGAGGTGTGGGAAAATCTGGAGATAGATGAGAAAAGGGAAAGATGAAACATCTTATTTGGGTGGTTACTGAATTGTTATGTCTACTATGTGGATGTATGACAGTGTCTATACTTGAGAGGTGATTATCACTTTATAACCATTCATAAAGGCTATCAGCAATTACCATATTTAAAGAAAATATGTATCAATTCTAGCAACTCTACTACTTCATCTTGAGTCCCTTATTTCATCAACATATGTTATTTTAATACTAACAAAGCAAAGGCTTCACATGTATAATTTTATAGTGCTAAAAATATGTATAGTACTAAAAAATTCAAGATCAGGGATTGACTGCTTATTCCAAAACTATTTTGTAAAAATGTGCATTTTATTCCAAATAATATTATACTTTTTATTTTATCAGTGTTTATCACTTATAAATATTATTTCATTCATATTTGAAAAGTCTAAAAGAGTATTTTGTTCTTTTTTTGAAGAGAGAGAGAGAGAGAGAATTTTTTAATATTTATTTTTCAGTTTTCGGTGGTCACAACATCTTTATTTTATTTTATGTGGTGCTGAGTATCAAAACCCAGTGCCCCGCTCATGCCAGGCGAGCGCGTTACCGCTTGAGCTACATCCCCATCCCAGTAATTTGTTCTTAAAAGCAAATATTCCTGGCATATGTTGTCTGTGCTAGAAGAAAATGGAAAATTATAAAGATATGAACCATTATATAAAATTATCTTCACTACTGGCTTCCTGACATTTGTGAAGTGAAAAATTTGACTTCTGGAGAGTAGGAATTGAAGTATGAGATTCTAAAGACAAGCTAGGTTTAATCGATTGAAACAAAGATTAGGAGAGGGCGTTTTATCTTGGGCTGCTTTAACAAAATATTAGAGACAGGTAGTCTTAAACAATGCTAACTATTTCTTACAGTATTGAAGGCTGGAAAGTTCAAGATCAAGATATTGGCCACACGGATTGCTTTTGAGGCCTCTCTCCTTGGTTTGGAGATGGTCACCTTCTCACTATATCTTCATATGGTACAAAGAGCTCCTGTTTTTCTTTTCTTGTAAGGATACTAATTTCATCTTCAAGTCCCCAACCTGATGACCTCATTCAAGCCTAATCATTTTTTCATAGACACCACTTCCAAACATTATTACATTGTAAATTAGAGTTTCAACAAATACATTTGTGGAGAACATAAATATTTATCCATAACAGAAGGACAGAGCTTGAATAAAAATTTAGCGATAAAGCATGAATGAACGTGTTTCAAATTTTCCATAGGGTTTTACCTTACATTCAAAGTCACACAGGAAACCTAGTAAAAATGTGAGTTGAAATTTTTCTTTTCTTTTTCTGAAACCCTTGTAAAGAGAAAAAATACTTGTTTTTGTGCTCACTAAATATTTTCTGACTAAATGTAGACATGTAAGCAGGAATGTATGAATGGATGATGAAAGCATGGGTAAGTGCCATATAGGCTTAAAGTTAAATACAAGTAAACCAACTAAGATGCATTTTTAAAATATTAGTTTGGGAATTATGTCTCGTATGCTTGGGAAACTTTCTAAGCAACATAATATATATCATGTATGTGTATATATGGCTATATCACTTTAAAAATTTTATAGTTATATACTTTATTTTTCCTCTTAGGTAAATTAAGTTTCCTTTGGCCTCAGTACTAAAACTTACCATACTGACATTCTCCTACACTTCAACTTGTTACATTATTAAAATTTTATCTGTTTCTCCAAGGTGCCAACAGTCTCTTCCAAATTAATGTTGTCAGTAATTTGATGAATAAGCTTTCTGCTTTAGCATCCCAAAATTCAGAATACATTTCTCACAACCAACATCTATCCTGAACAGCAGTGGAATGACCTCTCATCAATATATTTTTTTTTAAATACCAGTGTGAAATCAAAACCAGTAATCCTTACAGCTTGGCTATTTTCTCCAGTAGACAAAACAAATAAATGTTGAGCCAAGTTCAGTATCACTAAGACCTTTAATGGTCTGAGATTTTTATGACAAATAGGCTTCCAGTCTACACAAGAACTGAACATTTGAGAACACTTCATTCACTTAATTATGCAGATGTACCTATCATAAGTTACAGTCAAAGAAGCAAAGTCAGCCCTCTGTTTAATCAAATTGATGAATGATAACAGTATAAAAGAACAAGTGAGTTGGATAATGTTCTAACACAACAAATGAATTTTTGTTGTTATTGTATATTCTGCAGAAGTCCCAAAATGTATTTTTTAGAAACAATATTACAAAAAAGGCATTATCTGATCATATAACTACTATATCCTAGAAATATTCCAGAATCACAGTAGTGATTAATATATATTTAAGTGTATGCATATTAGGAAATACAAGCTTGAAAATGCCTTACTGAGCATAGTATGCTAAAACCAGAGAAGGTTTGGTAAAGCTATTGAAGGATAAATTTTGATGCAAGATGTATAAAAAGAAAATATATCCAGGCACAGTGGTGCATGCCTGTAATCCCAGCGGCTGGGGAAGTTGAGACAGATGGATTGAGAGTTAAAAGCCAGCCTCAGCAAAAGCAAGGAGCTAAGCAACTCGACGAGAACCTGTCTCTAAATAAAATACAAAATAGGGCTGGGGATGTGACTCAGTGGTTGAGAGCCCCTGAGTTCAATCCCCAATACCGCCCCAAAAGAAAATATATCACTTCTGTCATAAGAATACCTACATTGTCCATAAAGAAAAAAAATTAGAAGAAAAAATTATTAAACTAATGAAAAATAATTTTTATTTCTCTGAATTTAAAGAATGATAAAGACTATCATACTATGAACACATGCACATGTATAAAGCAAACTTGCAAGATAGGTAATCTTGTATCCATGAGAAGATTATAATAAATAATTTCTCATGATTTAGTAGAGAAGGGACAGTTTAGACATTTGAAATAATATCCATACACTTTAAATTGTGGATTTTTGAAAGATTATTTTAAAACCTTTTCACCCCCATATTCTACTGACATTTGGAAAGAGAACCTGAAAAGATAATTATAAAATAATTTAAATTAAATTGTAAAACTCTCCTTTTGTTACTTTTATGGACCTGCTCAAATTTTGAAATCCAATCAATCTTACCACAAATACTATATCCTTGCTTGAACCTGGCCAGATCATAATCGGACATAAACATAACCAAATACAGCATAATGGTGGAAAATGGAAAATGATAAATATTGTTAAATCTGATTCTCATATTTATGAACTTATAGTAAGTGACTTGAGATAAAAATTTAAAATAACTATGAAACAATTGGGGGAAGTGTTCTAAGACCCTAGTTTATGTAAAGGAAAATATCCTGTAGTCACTTATAGCAGAGAGGCAGAATGACTTGGTTCACCTTATGGCTAAACCACTTACCGACCTTGGACTAAGTTACTCAGCTTCTCTGTGCCTCAGTATATCTCGTTACTCAGGACAGTGAGTGGTCCATGGTTATAATATAAAAGTATTTATTATCATTATTATTAGAGGTGAGGTCTTACCATATTTTTTTCAATTATTGTTGAAAATAAATACTGGCAGGGGAAATGTGTACCTTCAGTGACATATTTTGTTTAGAATGTGAATAGGATCTGTTAAAGATTCTAAAATTCCAATTTCAATTGCAGCAAGAATGTTAAACATGACATCTACTCTGTTAACAAATGTATTTTATAATATAGTGAACTATAGGTGCAATGTATTGATTGATTTTTAAAATTTAATTCAAAACACTTTCAAAAATGAAGTTATTTCTAAATAAATTAAAAAAACATTTATTCTCAAAGTAAATTTTAAAATAAAACTTTGTCTTGATTTTATGACCATAGCCAGAATGGTTATGTACATGTACATATTTTTTAATAAGTTCCTTAGCCACCTATGTCTGTAGGACTTCATCATTGGTAATATTTCAAAAAAAATATGTATTTTGATATGGACTTACTATTATTGTTTAAGAAAAAAATTCTTGCAACTTTGTTTGAAATATTATTTTATGGTTAGTGGATTTGAAATTGCTACCACCACATTTGGTCCTTCTTGAAAGATGACAGTATTTTAAAGGACATTCTCTCTGTAGTTGCTGAGGAAATTCTGCCAAGTCAGTGACATTTTAATTCTATGTTATTATTAACTTTTATAAATATTTCAGCATAATTATCTACTATAAGCAAAATTTTCCAAAGTCTTAATCTTTAGAAGTCTTTTTAATGTTAGAAAACATAGATGTTGCAAAATCACATTTTTTTTCAATTTACTTTTAGTTAAGTTCAATTGATAAGTTCATATAATAAGAGTTACTTCTTACTATAGCTTTAAGTATAAAAGACTAATTACAGAATTTTAATTATAGAAATTAAATCTTGCATACTGTATGAATTATCATTATTAATACCTTTAGTTTCATCTTTGGCTTTAAAAAACTACATTTCAATACCTTTCTTGTAAATAATTTCAGTAATTGCAGTTCACAAAAAGCTTCAAAATCTGAAAGTTTTAGGCTGTTTCGTAGATTACTTTGATTAACACTTTTCAACTAATTAAAATGTGATTCAACCAACATTGGGTGAATGCCTTAAAAGTTTAGTATCATTGTTATGATACTTGAATTCAAAAGTAGTTCTTCAGAGCTGGGGTTGTAGCTCAGTGTTGCTTAGCATGTGTGAGGCACTGGGTTCGATTCTCAGCACTGTGTATAAACAAATAAAATAAAGGCCCATTGACAATAGAAATTTTTTTAAAAGTAGTTCTTCAGAAGATTAAACATTTTCTTTTTAAATTTTTTATTAATTTTTAAATAGATGACAGTGGAATGCATTAGAATTTGTATTACACATATAGAGCACATTTTTTCATATCTCTGGTTGTATATAAAGTATGTTCATGCAGATTCATGTCTTCATACATGTACTTTGCATAATGATGTTCATCACATTCCACCACCATTTCTAACACCCTGTCCCCTCCCTTCCCCTACCACCACTCTGCCCTATCTAGAGTTCGTCTATTCCTCCCATGCTCTCCCTCCCTACTCCATTATGAGTCAGTCTCCTTATATCAGAGAAAGCATTCAGCATTTGTTTCTTTGGGTTTGGCTAACTTCATTTAGCATTTAGAAGATTAAGCATTTCTAAAATCTACTTAAAGGTAGTGCAGTAAATAGAAATGCACTTCCCATGTTGTTTTATTTATTTTCTAATTTACAATCAGGTGTATAGCAAAAATTCTGTAATGCAATCATTCCGTGACTATTCTATAAAACTACAGATTTTCAAAACTTTATCTTTTATTCAGCTTGATAGAATATCTCCAGTTAGATGATGTTAGCAGTCATGTTTATGCGTACACCGTGGTTGATTCCAAGTACATTTCTGACCTATTTTTTCTAAATTAGTTTAAAAAATGTTCCATGAAAATAAGTTCAACCAAAATGTGTATTCACAATATTAGAGGAAAACACATAAAATTGTATTCAATGCTGACTTATAAATTGCATTTTGAACACTCATAGAATGTCAAATATTTCTCCATTGAAAGATTGAACTTCAGAATCATTGCTTATCTCTCCAGATTGGATGAAAAAAAATCAAATCTTTATTGAATTTTTACTAATTTCTCTTTGAAGTATCTAATGACACTGACACAAAATTCCTTTCCAAATACTTCACCTAATGGAACCTACTCATGAATAGATACTGCTTCACTTTTCCTTTTATGTTTTATGTTAAAAAATATAAATTAAATTTATTTTTAAGTGGTACATAAAACATACAAATTGTACATATTAATGGAGTACATGATTTTCAATACATGTGTACAATGTATAATATTTAAATCAGATAAAATATACCTATCTCTTCAAACATTTGTCTTTTATTTATGATGAAAACTTTTAAAATCCTTTCTTATAGCTTTGTGCTGTACACAATACACGATCACTATCCATAATCACCCTACTGTGTGCACCAGTCTGTAACTTGTATCAAACCATAACTTTGTACACATTGGTCAACCCTGCCCCAACCCTTTCCCACTCCCCCAGCCTTTAGTAACCACCATTCTATTCTCAACTTCTTTGAGACCAACTTTCCTAGACTCCACGGATGAGTGAGATCAAATGGGTCTCCCTATGCCTGGTTTATTTCACTTAACATAATGATCTTCATTTTTATCCAACTCATTGCAAATGACAAGATTTAATTCATTTTATGGATAAATAGTATTCCATTTTGATATATATCACAGTACTTTATCTACTCATCAGTTGATGGACCCTTAGTTTGTTTCCATTTCTTGGCTAGTGAGAAAATAGCTGCAATATATATGGAGTTCAGATGTTTCTTCAACATACTGATTTCCTTTCCATTGGATATATAGCCAGTAACATGATGGCAAAATATGTGGTAATTTTATTTCGAATTATTTTGAGGAACTGTTTTCCATAATGTTGTACAAATTTTCATTGCCACCAACAGTGTATAAGTGTTCCTTTTTCTCCACATCCTTGCCAGCACTTGTTATGTGATGGCTTCACTTTTTTATGTAAAGGAAATTATAAACAGACACAACTAATTTGGTGAATTTTCTTCACTTTTTACTAAATTCTCAGATACGCATATGTGCACAAAAGAATTTAAATGTTTCACAATGATTTCTATATCAGTCCTGCAAATTTTGAGATGTCATGAAAGTTAAAACTGTTTGTGGATTAAAGCCCACTTAAAATGGCATTAAGCAAGGTGCCTTTCCTTTTTGAGTGTTGATTTGTGAGAGTTACTTGGAACAGTATGCTGGCTAAAAGCCTACTTATCTGCTTGTGGAAACCTCTTCACATATAAGTAAATGCCAAAATTATTGATAGAATTTTGTTTTCTTTTCCTTTTATAGAAATTGGATTGCAGAAGTTTCATACTAAAAGAATCATCCACACTTTCTTTGAAAAAAAAAAAAAATATATATATATATATATATATATATATATATCTCCTCATGTATATAATTCTCAATTCATTTGTCCTGGAAGATGGCCATTAAGAAATATTTCCTTATTTAGTTTTACAGAATGTCACAGACTGTTATCTAATCATCTTCTTATTTTTCTCTGAAAAACTAAAGCACATTTAATCTTTGCAATACCCTGAAACCTATAATCAATTTCAAATGGTAGATGATTCAGCTCAACATTTATTTATGAATGGCAGCTTTACTTATCTTTTTGTTTTTCTCCCCCGCCTTGAGTTGTCAATTCATTCTTTTCCCTCTGTATTAATATTAAAATAAGTGTGACATATTTTGTTAAAGCTCTATGAAATATTTAATTTTGTAGCATCTTTCTATCCTTTCAGGTAGAAATTAGTGTCTCTTTCTACCCTGCCTGGGCAGGTGCCTCTTGACCATTTATTTTGTCTACTGAATGCCTGCCTAGAAAATGTATCTATCGATTCCCATCTGCTGTCTGGGAACCACTGTGGTCAGCTGTGCCATCTGGGTGGGACATTTTAATCAATTTGGGACTTTTTGAAACCTATGCCCATTTTTCCCCATAAGAGCACTTGATGATCTTCTACCATCTTTCTCCACTACCAGCCCAGTACACGTTTGTTGATCTGATACACCAAGGATCTCAAAGTCTAGTGCCACTGGGATCTCACAGGCCCTAAAACTGAACCTAGGTTTTGGGAGCAAGGCTGGTAAGGATGGTTCTTGTCAACTGGAACATATTTTTTTTCACTGACAGAATGGCGCTGATGCCTTGACTCAGCATCTGTAATTCTCACTGGACTCAGGATGAATCAGTTTGAGTAGGGCTGTCCACATTTTGCTGTCAATTAGCCAGAACACTTGGAAATTTTCTTGCTGGTGGTTTGACTATAATGCTACCTGAGTTGTACAGCATTCCTGGGCACAATTCTTTTACCCTGAGTGTCCTCAGTCACTGGTACTCAGTGTTTTCACCCCTGAGACTCTATGGCCTCCACAGCCCCACTGTGTGAGGCAGTGTTCCTGGGATGCAACTCTTACTTTGGCTTATAAAATACACTAAAGAACTCTTCCCATAGGTTTTCTGTCTTAACTCTCAGCTATGTGGTAACAACGTAGGTCTTTAAAATGCCAGACAATGATGAAACATTCATTTGCAAAGGGGACAACTCTTTTGGTTCTACATATAGGCCCTTACTTATTCTCTCTGCTAGTGGTGGTATGTGGAAATAGAACTATTGTCACTATTGCAAATCATATTCCAAGAATGAAGTGATTACAGCCTAAAATGTTCAAGATAAGAAGATATGATTGGAGAATTTTTATCCTGTGTTTATATTACAAAATTCTCATTGATAAATTTAGTATAATAATGAAATGAATTGTCATTCACATTTTCCTGTACCACATGGGTAAGATTTGCATTTGTAATTATCAAAAATGGACCACAGTTACTATCTTTCAGTATCTGGAATCCATTATTCCTGGAGGCATAATGAATAGAGTAGTCCTTAAAAAATGATGCAAGCAGTACTGAATAGATGTATTAGGGCATAAAGATCTATTCTCTTTCAACAAAAACTGGACAGAAAATTAAATCACTATTGACAATAGCAGTATCACCACCTTTTCTTCATAGCAGAGAAATGAAATTCACTAGAAATGGTACATTTATAAATAAAGTGGGTAAACAGATGGTTGTTGCTGGATTTTAATGTGAAGAGTTGGTACCCAAATAGTATGAAGAACTTTCATATATACTTAATAAGTCAAAAAAGCAAATAGATAATTATCTTATCTCTACCCAGTGTGATCTTATTGTAACACATTCTCACTGATAAATTATTTTAGTACAAAAGGGATCATGAATTTTGTAATATTTTAAAATCAGTATTTTATGTGTCAATATTTTTAGAAATGAAATTGTATGCATAATAGGAAGGTTTATCTACTATGTTTATTATATATTTACTCTGTCTTTAAATATGCTTTATTTATTTATTTATTTAGGATGGACTGGTAGGCTGAAATTTTAGCTGTCTAGTTGGTTTCATCATGGTCCTACAAATTCCAAGTAATTCTGATTGTTGAGAACAATCACACTAGACCTTACTACAGTATCTCTGTTAGGAATCAATATCATTTTAAATTATTATTCATATCACTGGAAGGAAGAGAGCTGGAATTGCATTAGGAACTTACACTTTCATTCACTTTCTCATATCCAGAAACGATACCAACAGGCACTAGGAACTCAAAAGAATGGTCATGAATCATATTGTGAACAAACTAAAAATAAAATTAAATGTGAGTAATGAATGAATTCTGTCTTCATTATAATATAATGTTTATGCTGACTAGTCATTATTTTAAGACACTCCTTTTAATAAAAATCAGAAAAAAATGTATGATTTCAATTCAAGGACGTAGTTATACTACCTAAAATCAGTATTATTCCTGTTCTTCTAATGTGCAAAGACTTAATGCTGAGGGGGCTTTAAGTACAAACTCTTTCTATTTGCTTGTTTTTATTACACAATTAATGGAATATTCATTTAAAAACATGTTTGATGTTAGCACTGTGAGAGAAAAGAGAGAGAGAAAGAGAGACAGACACAGGGGGAAGGAAATTGGGGAGCTAGAATAGTGAGATTCAAAATTAAGCTAGTTGTTCATGCATGGGATATAAAGAGGAACAAAGAGGGGTTCTGATGTTTGGTGGTATAAATTATAGTCTTTCAGACTTCAAGCACATGGGTCGATTCAAAGGAACCATCTGGCCCAATGCTCACTGTTAGTGTTGTGAGGAGTCTAAAACGATTGATTTTGTTACATTAATCTGACAACCAAAAGTTACCTTTGTTTTTGTATCTGCAACTCAAGCTACGAATACTTGTAGTGTGCATCCAATTTACAGTTTGATCATGTTCCTCTTTGCTGCAGTTATCCATAGTACAGTATATACATTATCATCCCCGGAAGTTTGCAGCTTTCATTCTGGAAAGCAATCAACAAAGGGTGGCTGAGATTACTCTGCAGAGAATGAAGAATCACCCCCCAAATGAAAATCTGAGAATTAAAAGAATTTGGGAGTAGGGTCTAGGCATAGGTTTTGATCAGCCAAAGCTATGATGCATATGCCATAGAAGGCGGTTTAGTCTAACTAAACTCTGGATTTAATTTTAGGAGACTTGAGTTCTCTACTCCATTTTGCCTCTGACTTTGGAAACTTTCTTCATCTTTCAATTTTCTCATCCATAAAATAGGGGAGGGGTGGAAGGGTTGTATGAAATGCTCTTGAAGGTAAATTCCATTTCTAAATGGATTCTGTTCTATATCACCTCTTCAAATCTTAGCCTGACATTTTCCAGACCCATTCTTGTTTATCATTTACTGTCAACAAAAAGACCTGAGACTTTAATATTAAATTTATATAAAACAAGGGACACCATTCCAACTTTCATTAATGGTGAGATCTTGTTTGTACATGCTAATATAAGCAAAGAATGAATAAGTTCTGGGTCCAAACTACAAGATATTTTTCCATCTTTATAGAAATGTTAAAATTCCATCAAAGTTTATTTATTTCATCTATATGTTATTTCAAAAAAGAGATCAAGAAATTTTGGTGTGCTAAGAAAAAATTGAGAGATTGGAAATATTGTACTCTTTGATAGTCATTGTAGACTGTTTACATATTTCTATATTTAGAGTACACTCTGGTAGATTGTATAATGAATGTATATTGGATACTTTTGATGTATAATGAATACTTTTTAGTTCTAGTACAGTGCATAGGATAGAAAGAGTAAATCAACAGGTAATTGAAATATTGATTTGATAATGTATTCTGAAGACATGGCCAAATGATTTTGAAAATATTTGTAGACTAGATTGATATTCTGCATGTAAATTTCAGAATGATTGCTATAAAACTGCTGCTCTTTAGACAATCATTAAGCAAAAGATTCAGCAAATACTTATTTAATAAGAATGTTATAGGCAATGGGGAAATGAAAAAAGTAATGCTCTTTTGCAGTAGAAATAGCATGAACTATGTTCAAGTTCCAGTCCCTAGAAATTATTCTGAGATTAAGAAGCACATCAAGGAAATCATTGGCAAACCCTGCAATTTCTTACTGAAAAGTTTGTCATTATGGACAGACCAAGCCAAGAAACATGAGAGCAGATGGTGAAATGCCAAGTATGAATAAATTCATGTCTCTCTCTAGTATCCTAAGCCTAAGGACTTGGAGATGAACCAACACATACTACTGTGGGCCCAGTGAGGAGCAAAAATTATTCGGCAATCATCACAGTCAGGAATAGAATCCTGGAGAGTAATAACAACACTTCAGCTAGCTCCATTACAAATCCTTCATGGTCTCTAGAAGGCCATTTGCAATGCCTGGGACATGCCAATGCACTTACTTAAAGTTAACTCCAACTACAGAAGAAGTCTCTGGCAGGGCCACAGCAACTTTCTTTCCTTTTTTTCCTTTTTCAACTTCTTGCTAATCTATCCCCATAGATTATCATGAGGATTAAGTTAGGTTGTTAAATAAGATTACACTGAAAGATGTAAAATGTTATTATTCAAGGATCATTTTTGTACTATATTTTTTTTTCATAAATTCATCAATTAAACCCCATTTATTTCTTTGAGAAAATATTCCAAAAACTACTAAAGACTTTCATAATAAAGTCGATTAGAGTACTGATATTTGCATAAGTGTTATTTGCTCTTTCTCTGAAAGATATAGTTATATACATAAATACTTAAAATATTTTAATATAAAATGAGATATTGCACCAGATAACTAAATTAACTTTCAAGTAGATTAAATGTGGCAAATGAAAACTATATTATGTGTAATCAGATCCTTGATTTGTTGGATTTCATGAGAGAAATACACGAAAATAACACAGGTTAAGAGGAAGCATAGTTTAAAATGATGCTGTAAATAATGATTATATAATCAGCTTTTACCTCATGAAAACTAGGCCCCTCTGTGAAAATTATATTAATGAAATAATGTTCCAAATTGGACCAATAATTCAATAATTAAATTGAAGCTGTCATATACATGTGAAAATAATAACTTACCAAGTTAGTTTTATCTAAAGAGACAGATAACCTAGGCCTAAATACTTGTCATTAACTAATCAATTTAGTGATATTTAGTCACTTAATTAACAAGTGATCCATTTTTACTATTTGTCAGGTTCTGTGTTAGGGGACATTGGTACTGTAGCATAAAGGATAATTTCAAATAGGTTTTAAAACACTGGCATATATGAATACATATATGAAGAAATACTACTTTTTGATATTATAAAAGATCAAGAAATTAAATGGAAATAGGAAAATAATTTTCTATAATCTATTATAGTTTTTTAAAAAACATTATTTACAATCTTCAATTGGAAATTAATTTTAAAGATGATTTAGTTTGGGGTAATTTTGACAATATTAATTTTACCTTACCAAATATAAACCAAACTTTTGAGAATAAACTCTTCATATATCTTTGTTAATTACTGCATGTGTTTACTATATAAATTGCACTTACTTAGTCAACCCATTGAATAGTGGCATGTTCATATAACAGCCCTTTATAAAAATACCTAGTATAGGCACTGTGCTTGGCATACACAAAGGTAATATAGTGTCCTCAAGGGGCTTACAGTTTCACTGGTAGATAAAGTTTAATAAAGTAAAATGAAAAATTTAAAAAAAGTTAAGGATAGGAATTATGGAATATATAATTAGAGCAATTACTTACTATTTGTGGTATCTGATTTCATTAATTCTTAATATGCTGATGCATCAGTATCTACACTAAATAAAATGTGCTGTGGTTAAAGGTTCTTAGTAGGAATGCTTATAACTTAATTCAGAAATGATGATTGTTTTCATCAGTGATTATATGTCCTGTGTATATTGGTATTTACATTAAGCTTCTTCATTTAATTTGATTTTCCCCACAGGATTGGAAATACTTCCCTTAAAAGATCACAAGAAATTATTATTGAAAGATCTCAATTTGTTTTAAAGCACACATTAAATAGGTATTATGGTTTGAATATGAGGTGTTCTCCAAAAGCTTCTGTTAATGTAGAAATATTTAGGGATGAAATGATTAGAATATGAAGCTGTGACCTAATCAGTTAATTCTAGGCAGATAGAGCATGGCTGGAAGAAGTAGATCCCTGGGGCTATATCCTGATCAGGTGCATCTTCCCTATAGTTTCTCCCCACTTTAGGCCCCACCCCCCACCCTCTGCCTCATTCCTTATCTTGGTTAAGGAGAGTGGATGAGCCATGAGCTGAATCATTTTCCTCCACTTGGCCCTTCCACCATGACTTTCTGCCTTACCTTGAGCTCAGAACAATAGAATCCATCATGTATGTACTGAGATCTCTGAAACCATGAGCCCCACATACACTTTTCCTCCTTTACATTGTTCTTGTTGGATATTTTGGTCATTGTATTTTAAAAATTGACTAAAACAACAGATAATGCTGAATTTCAGAGCCAAATCTACAGTTTCTACTGAAAATATTTTAGCACCAGAAAACTTGTAAATTATGAAGCCAATAATTCCAATCAACAAAAATTTTTAAAAAGAAAATTGAAATAATAAAGACAAAGCAATCAATTAATGAAATAAAAAATGATGCAAAAATAGGGTAGAGCACATCAGATTCACAGAGCAACACTGACACAACAAAAACAAAAAGATGATTCTTTAAAAAATCCTTCTGAGAGTGACAAACCTTGAATTAGTTAGTGTTATATATAGGCAAATCACACTCATAAACATAAAAGCAAATATCCTAAGCAAAATACTAGCAAAGTATATTCAAGAATGATTAAGGAATATAAGTCATTATTAGAAATGATTTTAGACATAGTGATCTACATCAGGATTAAGATTATTTCCTGTTCAAATTTAGAAAATAAAAGTTACTGAGCATATTACCAGATTACAATAAAAAATATAGTTGACAAAACCCCGGTTTGACAAGATTTACAAGTCATTAGCCATGAACACATTTAGCAAACTAAAAAGGGGAGTACACCTGAATTTCATAAGAACATGTGTAATAAACCTTCAGGAAACTGTGGATTTGCCTCTAAATGATGCTTAATATCATCTCACAAATTATAATAGAATTATATACTAAACTTCAAAAAAGTGCATCTATAAAAGAAATTGTTTTCATATCTTTGAGTTCTAAACAATAATAAATTCTGATTATATTATATTATATTATTATTAATAATAACTTCTCTCTATCCCTCTCCACCCCCCTCTGTCTCTTTAACTTTCATCTCTCTCTCTCTTTTGTTACACTGGAAATTGAACACAGGGTGTTCTACCTCTGAACTAGACAGTGAACTACATCCTCACGTCCCCATCCTTTTGTATTTTTTTTTATTTTGAGACAAGGTCTCACTAATTCACTCAAGCTGGCCTCAGACTTGATATCTTCCTGCCTTACCCTCCCAAGTCTCTGGAATTACAGGTTTGAACCACCATTCTTGGCTATTTCTTACTTTCCTCCATGAGCTATTTTGAAGGTTATTTTTGGATTTTAACTATAGATCTATTTTTCATCTATTTTGAGTTGAAGTGTATTATCTCATATATCACAGTAGATGGTAGCTATAGCATGACACAGTACATGGTGTTTCTACCTAATGCATCATAAAGGCATTCCACCTATTTGACTTTTAATCAAAAAATACAGATAATAAAGAAAAAATAATTTATTATTAATGAACCTGGAATTCAGAAAACTAGGGAAGAAGTAAGTAGTGAGGTTGGTAACTCAATTCAATTTTTGTTATTTTAAATTTAAGATTTATTCTTTTTTCTTTCCTGTGTGTATAACTTGCTCAGGTATCCTCTTCACTCATAGAAGGGTAGATTCATTTTCAAACATGCAGCTTTGTGATGCATATGCCTATAAACATATTCATATTTCTGATCTTATGCTCAATTTTTAGAAATGCTCCCTCCAACTGCCTCATGGCTCTTTAATGTTCCTAGGCAAGAGAGCATGAATCTACATTATTAGAATCTCATGCTGTATTGTGCTTATTATGAATTATACTTATTAAAATTTATTGAAGCATGAGAAGAGTTTTTATTTATAAAACTATAATTGTTTCCAACTTTATAACTGTTAAGGTATTCTAAATATCCTTCAGAGTCTGGACACTTAAAAGTGATAGACTTTTAGGTTTGTTAAGCAGAATCTTTTAGAGAAAAAACATAAAAGCTTGTTTCTATATTATATGAAAATATTAATGTCAGCATTTTATTGGTTCTGTAATGTTCTAAAAGTATCAAAGCCAAATCATCTAAGAAAGGTAGAATAGTTTTGAGTTGGGAAAATTTTGTTCTATGGGTGCTGTGGGATCTTAGAAGCAAGAAAGTGTGTTGCAGTGAAATACACATGATTTTATGGTCCAGCTACTGGATTTAGCACTTGGCTTTGGATGCCTTAGGGTCAACCCCTTCACACGTCTTTTTTTTTTTTTTTTTTTAAACAATAGATGATCTAAAGAAAATGAAAATTTAGAAATTAGTATTAAAATAATAGAAAACATATCCAGCCAACAGAATTGATGATGTCTTTTGCTTCACATACCTGTCATGATCTTGTCATTAGTATCTGGCAATCAAAGTATGGCTTAGGGGATGGCAGTGATGAAGCATCACAAGTACCAGGAAATTTCTGATGCCAACCTACATATTCACCAGAGGTCACCCATTATCCGGCAGTGATTACAGTTTCATCTTTTTGTGTGGACACTTTTCAGGTATAAAATACAATTAAATAGAAAAAAATATGCTGTTTTAAGGCTTTTATGCTTATGAAGGAAAGAAGACATTCTTTATGGGGAGAAAATAAGGAGAAAAATTTTGGGATCTTAATGTGCCAACTTGGAGAACTGATATAGTTTCCTGCCACTGCTGGCACCAAAGACTGTTTTTGGTCTTAAGTTATAAGAAACTTACTCAGAGAAAAACGTTGACAAGAATCATTATAGCTAATAACGATTCTGTAAGCTATCACTGAAAAATTTAACTTAATTTAAAGTTATTTTCTGTGTGTATATTTTTCTATTTAAATACTGTTTAGCTGTCTCTCACAAGACTTGAAATTAAATAAATGACTTTATATCTTTCAGTTCTAATCATTTTGTCATTTCTGTGACTACTTCCTGAACTTTTTAGAAGTTTAATTCATTACAGAGAACACTACAACACACACTCACTCTCTCTCTCTCTCTCTCACACACACACACACACACACACACTTATCTTACCATCATCTGGGAAAGGTTCCTCTCAAAGTTACATTTGCATGTCAAATCTCATGACAGTTATCCTTTGGAATAAGCAAAGAATAATTATTACTCACACAGACATCAGTGAATGGGTGTATTAAAGGTTGGAGGTGGGGTATCCTGGGGCAAAGTCAGGATAGAGCAAGAAAACATGAATTATGCAGTCTTTTATAAAGGAAAAATCTTGCCAGTGGGAGATGTAAAAGAAACTTCTGCCCAGCTCCAAATTTAAAGAGATAGTAACAGAACATAAATGTCTGTGTGTCTGCATGTGTGGTTGGCAGGAGAGGTGCTTTATCAGAACGTGGGAGAGATACTTGGCAGAAGTGAAAAAAGAGGATTAGAGGTTGCTTGCACTGAATTCAAATGTCATTAGATTTGAATTTTTTTCTTTGATCTCCATGTGTGTATTTTAATAATAACAATACTTACCGAATCATATTTATAGCAATAGTTATACGAATATAATAAAAAGAAAGCCAACCTTAATTGTGTCCCATTGAAATTAAGAATCCAATACCTAAGAAATATTGTATTTCACTATCTAGTAATGAATAACTATTTTGAATTTTGTTGAAAATATTTCTTTAAATGTGAACATTTATAATATATGCATATTTTCAATGTACAATATGTTTATTTTAAATGTATTGTTTACTTTTATTTCTATGGATTTTACATAATACTGAATGAATTTTTGTGTGACTTACTCCTTTTTTTTTAAACATTATATTTCCATGGTTCAACCATGTTGGCACATGTAGCTATAGTTAATTTATCCTTTGATACATACTCTGCTGTTGAATTTATCCTTCGATACATTTATTTTACCATTCTAAACTTGAAAAGCTCTTGTGTACACTTTTATACTTCTGAGTTATTTCTCAAAAGTGTATTTTTTATCATCAGTGATGGGAGACATGTGAAAGAATTTCTCCGTGTTGTAATCCTAGCTGTGAAATTGCTTGGCATGGTATACGCATGTATGCATCTGGGGCTGAGGTGAGGAAAACATTATGGTGGAAGGGCATGGTGTAGGCAAGCAGCTCAGAACACGGCAACAAGGAAGGAGAGAGAGAGAGAGAGAGAGAGAGAGAGAGAGAGAGAGAGAGAAACACACTTTTCTCTCCAAGGACATAAAAAATAAAAAAATAAAATAAAACCAAAGGTATGCCCCAAGTGACCTGCTTCCTCAAGCCATACCCTACCTACCTACAGTGAAAGGTGATATTATTTACTATTTGGGTACCAGGGCCCTTTAGGGTTGCATGTACTGGGTAAGGGTAAATAGCTTGCCCTGACCTTCTTGTATACCAAGCAGTAGAGTCAATCTCCTCAGGTACAGGGTTACAAATGGCCATAAAGAGTGTTTGGGGTTTGTATCCTCAGTAGATAAGTGCCTCTAGTTTTGCCATCATATCTCATTCTAACAGTGGAACAGGAGAGCTGGGGATTATTAGAAATTCATTAGTAAAAATCAGATTTTCAAACTGGCAAGGTATGGGACAGTTAAAGTATCTTTTTTTTTTCTCTTCCCCTTCAAGTCCTGTCACAAAATTGAACTGGAAGAAGGCTTTCCTGCATACATGGACAGAGCAGAGCAAATAGCCCCTGTATTAACAAGGAGTTGGATTTGCTTACCCATAACATCCCAGGTTACCTGAGGTTCCCCAAGAGAGATAGTGATGTCACATGAGAGCTTCTGTGGGCACTTTGTGCACACTGAGTCAGCATTCTCTACCTCTAGGAGGGCCTGTGCAGCTAAAGTCTCGACTAACCTAGTCCTTCTTTTGGAACTGATAAAAACTGCTTAGAGGAGGAAATGTTTATTTTGGCTAACAGTTTCAGAGGTTCAGTCCATAGTTGGCCAACTCCACAGGTCTGGGCTATAGGTGAGGAAGAACATTATTGTGGAAGGATGTGGTAGAGGAACGCAACTCAGAACAGGGAAGCAAGGGTAGAGAGGGAGGGAGAGAGGAGAGCAGAGAGAGAGAGAGAGAGAGAAAGAGAGAAAGAAAATGAGAGCACGAGAGCAGGAGCACACTCTTCTCACCCAGGACCAAATATGAACTCCAAAGTTAAGTCCCAAGTGACCTACTTCCTTTGGCCATACCCTACTAGCCTATAGTGACAGGTGATATAGAGTCAATCCATATCAGTGAATTAATCCACTGATTAGGCCACACCTCCCATAATCTAATCATTCATCTCTGAAATTTTTTGCATTATGTCACATATGATCATTTGAGGGATATTTATTTCTAAACCATACAGACTACTTTCGTTAGATGAGGAAAGAAAAGTTCAGGCCTATTGTAAAACATGGTGATTATAATCATTGTGATGCATATTCAGAAAATTTCTAAGAGAGATGATTTGAAATGTTCTCAACATGCACACACACAAAGTATGTAAAGTGATGGATATGCTAATTATTTTGATTCAACCACAATGTATTAAAAATAAAAAAAAAATCATGCAAGCATTTTTTTGATTCTTATAAAAGGGACTAATGATAAATGGAAAACACAAATGATAAAATGAGAAAGGCAAAATCTGCCTTTTTTCCTAGCTCAGTTCTGAATTATCGGAGGGTACTTTTGGTGATATTGCTAACAACTGCTTGTTTGAAGAAAAAAGTAAAAGGAAATGTTAAAAAGGGCTTATTATTCACAAAAGAGAAGGTAAAATTAATTATTCAGAACTAAACACTAAAATGATTTGCAGAGGAATGAAACACACATACAAATCAATTTGTAAAATGGTAAAATTGGATGTCAGTTTAAAAATTTGATTATAAATCAGAAAACTCATATGTTGAAATGTATAGATGTAAATATCAAATTTCATTGCATTAACCACTGGTAGTTAATATGGAAGATGAAATTAATATGTAACAATTTTCTTCTACCATCTTCCCAAACTCTGTTTTCCACTGGCTTTAGTGTTGTGCTCCTTCTGTGGTAGCCTTTCTGTGCTTTCTGATTCCAAACTTCTCACTTGATATGGCCTTTGTCTAAAGTTCTTCCTTTCCGTGAATAGCTGGGTCTCCTCTTTTGTGTCTCAAAATAGATATCAATTTCCCATAGAGAACTCTTTTGACCAATATTATCTAAAGGGAATTTGAGCCCCCAATCCAGGTTGTCTCAATGTCCTTTCTTTCACAGCACTTCCTGTAATCGACCTTGTTTAGTTATAAGAAAATCAGTTTTGATTGGTTATTCTCAATAGAACTTAAAGTTATGATCAGAGTGTATTCATTTCTGTTCAGTGAGTTCATGGCCAGTGGAAAATATTCATCTCACATTTGCTGAAAGTTATTTACGTATTATTCAAGAATGCAATATGTAATGTTTTGATGGGATAAATCAAGTTGTAGGCTCCTGAAGTTGGATGTTGCCAGGATCTCTTCAGAGAAACTCACACACTGATTCAAATAGAAATCTGGAATTCACCTATTCCTCTCATGTTCCCCCTCCCTAACCCACTATGAGTCAGCCTCCTTATATCACAGAAAACATTCGGCAATTGTTTTTTGGGGATTGGTTAACTTCACTTAACATTATCTTCTCCAACGCCATCCATTTACCTGAAAATGCCATGATTTTATTCGCTTTTAGAGGAGAGAGAGGGAAAGGGAGAAGCCAGGGGATTAGCAAGCATGGTGGAATGTGATGGACATAATTATCCAAAGTACATGTATGAAGACACGAATTGGGTGTCAGCCTATTTTATATACAAACAGAGATATGAAAAATTGTGGCATATATGTGTAATAAGAATTGTAATGCAAAAAAACCCCACAAAGTACATGTATAAAGACATGAATTGGCGTGAACATACTTTGTGTTAACATGTATATTCTTTCTTTGGTGTCATTTCTTCAATTGATTTTAAATTTAGAAGTATTTATCTATAAAAAACATTTTCTTTTCTTTTTTCCTTTGGTATATTGTCTTACTCCAATTGGAATTTTGTTGTTGTTGTTGTATACAAACTAAAGTGAAGGTGCAGTGTGGCCCTGCCTTGCACTGTGTCTGAGATGCTCTCCATCTCCTAATGCACCTGTCTACATTACTGTACCGCTTGCCTGGGCTGCCTCATCTCTGAATGTAGCTACAGTCATCACCTCCATCTTGGGATACCAACCAGGGCCTGGAAGTCTACTATCAAAGTGCCTGCCAGGATTCATTACACCTGAGGTCATCCTGCTAGGTGTACTCATAGCCACCATATTGTTGCTGAGGGTGGAGAGAGCCGGGTTTTCCCTAGCTCCTCAAGTTATGAAGTTCAGAGAGAGGGACAGGACTGGCTTCAGAGGGCAGGGATATTGAAAGAGGATGTGAAGGCATCTTGCTCTCAGCTTGCCCAGCCAAACAGTCTGGCACCCACCAGGTTCCTGGGGCCCACTTGGGCCGGCACTTGCTAGGACCCAACACCAGCCCCATCCCTGACTCCCTCCCCAGTCCTGCATCCCCCTAACTCCTGGTTCCACCTTCCAGGTTCAGAAATCAACAGGGCCCCTCTGGCTCTCCAATTCCCATTGTTCTAACCCTGCCCTAGCCACCAACCTGACCCAGAGTGCTTGCATGTGTGTGGCTGGCCCACAGTTCTCTGCACCTGGTCCTGATCGACCCAATACAGAACAGCTCTCTGGGACAGGCGCACAGGTCATGGCACTCAGCCCTGGGGACCGCTGGGGAGAAAGGTGTCTGACAGGGAAGTTGAAATGGCAGGGATGGGAGAAATTGAATTTTTAAAACTAAATCAAAGACCAGGAATTGTGCAGTTCACAGGCAATATAAGGGGCTAAGATTAGGCTCCTACATCACATGAATGGAACCAAAAGGAAATTCCTGGGCTGTAGTCTTCCATCATAAACAAGCAATTGCTATATCTCACCTTAGGTAGTTCCACCTCCTAGACCAACCCTCTACCCCAATAACCTTCACTTTGCTGAGGGTGGAGCTACCAAAAAACTCCAGAAAACCTCATCTATCAGAAGGGAGGCTGATAAGCTTTTGAACAGAAATAATTGTTTATTTTCCTCCAAGTTCTTTTTTTTTTTTCTTTTCTTTTCATGCTCTCGAATCCCCACAAACTTTGAAACCTAGTTATTTATGCGTCATTGTTAATAAGGACTGGGAGGTCTGAATAGTATATTTCATTACTGTGTATTCTTTCATTTTTACTTTTTTAAAAATTTAATTTAACTTTGTATAATTTATATATTTTCCCTCTTATGTGTCTCTTTCCCTGGATTTTCCTTCTCTCTTTTCTCCTGCTAACAGCCAACTTCTATTGATTCCTCTTTCAGTCTTCCTATGTTATATTTCTACCTTCTCTCTTCCTTCCTCAGAAACATCACATCCTACACAACCCTGTTCTCACTTTGTTCTCCATTAAACCCTACTGTTTATGTTGTAGACAATAATTGAACATATCATTTCTGTTTATCACAACTATAAATGACATAGTAGGAGCTATGAGGTTTAAGGCTGTGTATTATTTGCCTACAGTTCTATTATTATTGACCTCCCCCTTAAAGATGAGGTATTGGAAACCTTCAGGGACACTATGGGTCTACAGGTTAGAAACTCTAAAACTTCAAATTTATTGGGATAGAGGAAGAAACAGAGATACAAAACAAAGGAATGCATAATCTTTTCAATGAAATAATATCTGAATGTTTCCCAAACATGATGAATTAAATGGTTAATCATATAGGACACCAAATGTACAAAATTACAATAGACCCACACCAAGGCACATTATAATGAAAATGCCTAGCATACAGAATAAGGATGGAATTTTAAAGGCTACAAAAGAAAACTATCAGATTACATTTAGGGGGAAAACCAATCCGATTTCTGCTGATTTCTCAACCCAGAACCTCAAAGCTAGGAGGTCTTGGCACAACATATACAAAACTACGAAAGAAAATGATGTTGACCAAGAATTTTATATCCTGAAAAATTAAGGTTCAGATTTGAAAATGAAATATAATTTTTTATGATAAAAAAAGATAAAAGAATTCAAAACTAGAAAACCTACATTATAGAACATTCTCAGCAAAACATTCCATGTGGAGGAAATGGGAGGGAAAAAAAGGTGAAAACCATCAAAGGTAAGAACTACAGTAAAAAAAAAAGTCCATTGAAGAAGAAACTAAGAGTGGGGGTTGGAGCTCAGTAGCAGTGTGCTTGCCTAGCATGTGTGAGGCACTGGGTTCATTCCTTAGCACCACATAAAAATGAATAAAATAAAGGCATTTTAAAAAAATTTTAAGAAGGAGAAACTAAGTTAAGTTAAAAAACAGAATTAAACCAAAATGACTGAGAATACAAATCATATCCCAATAATAACCCTAAATGTTAATGGCATAAAATCATCAATCAAAAGACATAGACTGGCAGATTGGATTAAATAAATAGTTCCCACAATATGCTGTCTCCTAGAGAATCACCTCATAGGAAAAGACATCCAGAGACTTAAGGTGAAAGGATAGAGAAACAGATATCATGCACATGGACTGCATAAACAAGCAGAGGTTTCCATCCTCATTTCAGATAAGGTAGTCAGAAGGAGCAAAGAAGGACATTTCATGCTACTTAAGGAAGACATACATCAACAAGACCTAAAAATTGTAAATATTTTTGCCCCAAACAATGAAGCATCTATATTTAAAAAATTTAAAGAATCAAATAGATCACAACACAATAATACTGGGAGACTTTAACACACCTCTCTCACTACTGGATAGATCTTTCAAACAAAAATTAAACAAAGAAAATAGAGACCTAAATAACACAATTAATAATTTAGACTTACTGGACATTTAATAAAATATTTCATCCTTCAATGAGCAAATTCATTTTTTTCTTAGCAGCACATGCATCCTTCTCTAAAATAGACCATATATTATGCCAAAAACAACTCTTTGAAATACAAAAGGAGAGAGGGGGGGAGAGAGAGAGAGAGAGAGAGAGAGAGAGAGAGAGAGAGAGAGAATTACCCTGCATTCTATCATATTATAATAGAATGAAATTACAAATCAATGATAAAATAAAAAATAGAAGCTACTCCAACTCCTGGAGACTAAATAATACACTAGGAATGGATAGCAGAACAAATCAGGGATGAAATAAAAAAAAATACTTAGAGGTAAATGAGAACACCAAAACAACATATCAAATTCTTAGGGCACCAAGAAGGCAGTGCTAAGAGGAAATTTCATTGCATTGAGCTCATTTATTAATAGAATAAAAAGTCAACAAATGACCTAACATTATATCTCAAAGACCTTGAAAAAGAAGAACAATTCAACACCAAAATCAGTAGAAGATAGGAAATAATTAAAATGAGAGTTGAAATCAATGAAATTGAAACAAAAGAAACAATTCAAAAACTTGACAAAACCAAAAGATAGTTCTTTGAGAAAGTCAATAAAATTGAAAAGCCCTTAGCCAGTTAATGAAGCCAAAGAGAAAACTCACATCAATAAAATTCATGATGAAAGAGGAAATATCAAAATGGACCCTACTGAAACACAGAAGATAGTTAGAAAATATTTTGAAAATTTACACTCAAATAAATTTAAAAATCTTGAATACATCAACAAATTTCTAGAGACATATGATCTACCCAAACTGAATCAGGAGAACATAAACAATTTAAATAGATCAATTTCAAGCAATGAAATAGAAGATGCCATCAAAAGCCTACCAATGAAGAAAAACTCAGGCCCAGACAGATTCTCAGCAGAGTTCTACAAGAACTTCAAAGAATAATTAACACTAATACCCCTCAAATTATTTCATGAAATATAAAAGGAGGGAACATTTCTAAAATCCTTCTATGAGGCTAGTATGACCCTGATACCAAAACCAGACAAGGAGACATTAAGGAAAGAAAACTTCAGACCAACATGAACATAGACACAAAAACTTTCAATAAAATTCTGAAAAAAATTGCATAAAAAATATTAAAAAGATAGTGCATCATGATCAAGTAGGGTTCATTTCAGCAATGCAAAGTTGGATCAACATATTGATATCAATAAATGTAATTTATCACATCAATAGACTTAAAGACAAGTATCATATGATTATCTAAATAGATGCAGAAAAAGCATTTGACCAAATATAGCACCCCTTCATGTTGTAAACACTAGAAAAACTAGGGACAGTAGGAACAAACCTCAACATTGTAAAAGCTATCTATGCTAAGCCCAAAGCCAACATCATTCTAAATGGAGAAAAATTGGAAGCATTCCCTCTAAGAACTTGAATAAAATAGGGATACACTCTTTTTTCTTCTTGCAACATAGCCCTGGACACTCTAACCAGGGCAATTAGAGATGAAAGAAATTAAAAGGATATGAATTGGAAAAGAAGAACTCAAGCTATCACTATTTGCTGATGACATGATTCTATATTTAGAAGAGCCAAAAAAAAGTTTCTGAGAAAACTTCTGGAACAAATAAATGAATTTAGCAAAGTATCTGGTTGTAAAATCAATACCCATAAGTCAAGTCATACTTATACATCAGTGATGAATACACTGAAAGAGAAATTAGGAAAACTTTCCCATTCACAATAGCTTCAAAAACAAAACAACAAACAAACAAACAAAAAGAGCTTGGAAATCAATCTACAAAAGAGGTGAAAACCCTCGACAATGAAAACTACAGAACACTAATAGAAGAAATTGAAGAAGAATTTAGAAGATAAAAAGATCTCCCATTTTCTTGGATAGGCAGAATTAATATTGTCAAAAGGGCCACACTACCAAAAACATAATACAGATGTAATGTGATTCCTATTAAAATTCAAATGACATTCCTCATATAAATAGAAAAAACAATCATAAAATTTATTTGAAAAATAGAGGACCACAATAGTCAAAGCAATCCGTAGCAAGAAGAATAAAGCAGGAGGCATCATAATACCAGACCTTAAAGTATACTAGAGTCATAGTAATAAAAATCGCATGGTATTGACCCCAAAGCAGACACCTAGACCAACGGTACAGAAGAGAAGACACAGAGACAAACCCACATAAATATAGTTATCTCATATTAGACAAAGGCGCCCAAAACACTCATTGAAGAAAAGTTAGCCTCTTCAATAAATTGTGCTGGGAAAACTGGAAATCCATATGAGGCAAATTGAAATTAAACGCCTCTCATCCTGCAAAAAACTCAACTCAAAGTGGTTCAAAGACTTAGGCACTAAAATAGAGATCCTGCCCCAAATATATGAAAAAGTAGGCTCAAGTCTTCACAAAGTTGGCACAAGACTCCTGAAACACAAGAAGTAAAATTAAGAATTAATAAAAGGAATGAATTTAAACTAAAAAGCTGCTTCTCATCAAAGGAAGCAATAACATGAAAAGAGAGCCTACAGAATAGGAGAAATCTTTACGACACACACCTCAGATAGAGTACTAACCTCTAATTTATATAGGAACTCAAAAACTTAACACCAAAAAAACCAATAACCCAATCAATAAATGGGCTATCGATCTGAACAGACACTTTCCAAAAGAGGAAACACAAATAGTCAACAAATATATGAAAAAACGTTCAACAGGGCTGGGATTGTGGCTCAGAGGTAGAGCGCTCGCCTAGCACAGGAGGGACCCGTGTTGGGATCCTCAGCACCACATAAAAATAAAGGCATTGTGTTAAAAAACATGTTTGTTTGTTTGTTTTTTAAAGTTCAACATTGCTAGCAACTGGATAAAAGCAAATCAAAACTACTCCAGAATTCATCTCTCTCCTATCAGAATGACAATTATCAAAAATACAGGCAACGTAAAATGTTGGCAAGGAGAGGGTAAAAGGTACACTCATACATTGCTGATGGGACTGCAAATTGGTACAACCACTCAGGAAAGCACTATATAGGGGATTCCTCAGGAAACTTGGAATGGTACCACCATTTGAGCCAGCTATCCCACTACTTGGCTTACACACAAAGGATATAAAATCAGCATACTACAGTGACACAGCCACATCAATGTTTATAACAGCTCAATTCACAATAGCTAAACTATGGAACCAACCTCAAAGCTCTTCAACAGATGAATAGATAAAGAAAATGTGGAACACTACTTAGATTTAAAGAAGAATTAAATTATGGCATTTGCAGGTAAATGGATGGAACTTGAGAATATGGTGCTAAGTGAAATAAGCCAATCTCAAAGAAATAAAGGCTAATGTTTTCTCTGATATGTGGATGCTCATTTACAATGAAGGGTGGAGGGCTAGGGAAGAATGGAGGTACTTTGTATTAGGCAGAGGGTAGTGAAAGGGAAGGTGGTATGGAGAGTAGAATGAATCGGACATTATTACTCTATTTACATATATAGTTGGTTACACAACCATTGTGATTCTATACCATGTACAACCAGATGAATGAGAAGTTATACTCCATTTTTATATGACATTCAAAATGTATTCTACTCTCATATGTGACTAATTAGAACAAATAAAAAAACTAAAGTGAAGATCCTCATTTCTTTTTCAAATCTGATAGTATGAAAATATACTCTACTGCCAAAATCATTCATTTGATGCATTCTCCGTGAGTCTATTGCAGTAAGTAAAACAAAGATTAATATGTTGACCTACAGGGGAAATCTTAAAACTGCAGTTTACTTAGTCACATGAGAGTCATTATCTCTTTTCTCACTTGCGACTTTCTCAGAATGCTTCCTTAGATTTGTAGATTGTCACTTCCTGTTCACTGACATTTCAGTTTAGCAGAAATTGATCTTTAATTAATGGGGGAAAAAGTCTTTGAAATTCTAAAGAGGATAAAAATAGGAAAGTCATTTAAAAGAATGGAATATAATCCTGTTGGTGGGATATTTAATTCAACAGAAAGAGCTATGAGCATATATATTAAGTAGCTTGGTTTCAAGGACCTGAGCTTTAGAAATGGCTTTAGGAAATGTGACTATGAATCTCACACTATTGAGAGTAAAAGCTACTGTAATTTTAAACCTGAGCAGTTTGTACTGAGGAAACTGCAAGATTTGGTCACTCTTCCTTTAAGAAATGCCCTTGACCTTGTGAGGAGTCAGAGATCAATTTGGAAGGCAGTCACTTAAAAGAAATCTTAAAGAAATGAGTAGTGTGGGTCATACAGGTTTGAGGTAAAAACAGTGTACATAGGAAAGAAGAATCCAAGAAGCTGTCTTGTTTAGTGCTGGTTCTTAAGACACCACACAATGCCTGTTGTGTAGGAAGTACCTAACATTGATTTAAAAATGAAAGAGTGTGGGGAGGAGAAAAGGAAATACCATAGAACTAATTGGACATAACTTTCCTATGTTCATATATGAATACACTACCAATGTAATTCAACCTCATGTAAAAGCACAAGAATGAAATCCTAATTAGAATAAATTATACTCCATGTATGTATAATATGTCAAAATACACTCTACTATCATGTGTGTATAAAAAGAAGAAATTTAAAAAATTTAAAAATACAAATGAATATTGCCATATGACCAATTCCATTTCTGAGTAGATAGTCAACAAAATGAAAGCAGGGACTCAAATGGTTATTTATAAAATAATGTTCACAACAGCATTATTCACAATAATCAAGCAATAGAATAAAACCAAGCTTATGGAGTAACTATTTGTATTCCCTCAAAATTAATAAACTGAACACCTAATCCTCAATGTGGTTGTTCTTAGAGATAGAACTTTTAAGAAAGTTAGATTAAATGAGGTCATAAGGGTAGGGCTTTAATCTTGTGAGAAGCCACAAGCTTGTGTTCTTTCACTCTTTGGGCAGGTGCTTGCTGAAGACTGTATGAGGGCAGAGTAAGAGGGCAAACCAAGAAAAGATCCCTCACCAGAAACCAAATTGTCCAAAACCATAGTGATCTTGGACTTCTAGCCTCCTGAATTTGGGAGAATAACATTTTGGTTTTGTAGCTACTTAATCTATATTTTGTTATATGAATTTGTGTATAACTGTCCAAGCTACCCAACTTTGGGTACTTTTAAAGTGGATGCTGCTACAAAAACTAAAAATGTGGAAATGGATTTGAACTAGGTAATAAGTCGAAGTTGGAACAGTTTTTCATGGTAGTAAAAACCTAGATTTCCATAAAGGGACTTTTGGTACAAATATGGATATTCAAGGAAATTGTGGCAAGGGTGCAAAAGGAAAAGAGAAAAGCTAGGGAGAAAGCTTCTTTTGTCTTAAAGATGAACAGAATTTTGATAGAAATAGAGTTCAAAAAGAATTATGGTGAGACCTCACAGAGAAATAGGAGTGGGTTATTGGAAACATTGAGGAAAGGTGATCCTTTTGATAAAGCAGCAAAGAATTGAAAGAACAAATTGAAAGAACAAATCTGAATTGTGTTCTCGTGTTTTGTGATAGGAAGAACCTTCAAGTATTGAGAATTGCTATTTAGCTGAGGAGATTTCAAGGAAAATGTTAAGGAAATGACTCAGTTCCTCAGCAAAGTGTGACAGGAGGCAGAAAAATTGAAGAGATTAGTATGCAGAAAGGGAACAGAACTTGATTTGAAAAATTTTCAGCCAATCAACATTACCAAAAAAAAAATCACTTGCTGAAGAAATACTAAACATGTGGCTGAGCAACCATTTGATATAAGATCATGATTATGACTTTTTTTTTTAAACCTTACTTGGGATTAAAAGCAGGACCTTGTCCATGCTAGGCACATGTTCTACCACCACGCTGCATTCCCAACCCTTTTTAAAACATATTTATATTTTGAGGCAGAGTCTCACTAAGTTACCCAGACTGGCCCTGAATTTTCATTCTCCTTCCTCATCTTCCTGAATAGTAGAAATTGAAGGCTTGCACTCTCTAGTCCTGCTAGTGTACCGCAGTTTCATAATTAGTCATCTCAGCAGAAGTCATAAATGGATATAGTATTATACAGCAGAGACATTGCCCTTTTGAATTAAAGGGTACAGGGAAAGCAGGGCAAGTGCAGAAAAGCTGTTAGACCTCTTGATTCCAATGGAGGGGATAACAGAGCTATTTGCTTGGGAACACTGTTTACTCTTCAAGAAAAGAGAAGAGTGCACCAGGAATAAGCTCAGAGATCATCAGTTGTGACTTCCATCACAGGCACAGAGGCAAGGCTATTTTTTCCTAATTTTTGTAGAGTGGTAGCCTCTCTTCAGTTTAAGCTGGCCTGACATCTGCAGGAACAGGGCACCCCTACTGAACCAAATGAGTAGAGCTAACTCCATTAGGGCTGGAGAGTAGAGCTTCAAACCAAAGAAGATTATTTGTGAGCCTTAAGATTAATGAAATTTGTCCTACTTCATTTTACACTTGCTTGGGACCCATAATCTATTCCTTCCTTGATATTTCTTTCTTTTGGAATGGAAATGTCTATCCTATGTGTGTCTTACCCTTGTATTTTGGAATCCTTGACTGGTTTTATAGGTTCACAGAAAGGAATTTTACCCTAGAATGAATTGTAATTTGAATCTCACCAGTATCTGTTTAAAATTTACATTAAACTTTGGACTTTAGACTTGAGTTAATGATGGATTGAGTTAAAAGTTTGCAACTAAATGAATATATTTTGTATGACAGAAGGAGATGAATTGCACAAGGGTGGGATTGTGTTCTCTTTTCATTAATCAGCTTTATATCACTCTAATGAAAGAACTAAGGCTATTGACTTATATAGCAAAAAAAAAAAAAAGATTTATTTTTCTCATGGTTCTGGAGGTTCCTGTCCAAGATCACCTGTCCCCATCTGCTTTAGGCCCCTGGTGAGAGCCCTGAATAGCATTGTAGAGAATGCATGGTGTAGTCGAATACTTATGTTAAGAGCCAGGAATTAGAGAGAGACTGAGGTCCACAATCCCCTTCAAGAACATGCCACCATGACCTAAGGACCTCCTATACTCCCTCTTCTCCAGAGTATTTATCATTTCCTAATAGTGCCACCCTGGTGACCCATCCTATAACACATGGACCTTTGGGATACACTTACTTTCGACATTCATATATTGAAGACTTAACTCTCAACTTTTGAGATGAGGCCCTTATGAGAACATGGAGATGAGGTGAGATCCTGAACATAGGCCTGTAATCAACCACTTTCTAAAAGAAAGAGAGAGAGATCATCTAAGTTCACAGAAAGAAAAGGTCATATGGCCATGCAGTGAAAATAGCAACATCTTACAAGCCAAGTGAGAAAGTCTTAGAATGAAACCTACCTTGCCAGCAACTTAATCTCAGATTTACAGCTTCCAAAACTGTAAGAAAATAAATTTTTGTTGTTTAAGTCACTTGGTCTATGGTATTTTTGTTATAACAGCCTGAGTAGACAAAGATACCATTTAATTCGTAGAGATCTATAGCCTAAGTCACTTTTTTTTTTTTTTGCAATTTTATTTGTATTTTATATTAGATAGGTGATTGATAGAACTTAGTATAAGACAAGAGCTTTACTTATACCACTGAGTATTTGTTCCTTTGGTGTGACTCATTCTTGGTCTTTTAATGCCTCTTTAATCATTCTGCCTTCCTTAGGCAAAGTGTAGCGATTTCCTAGGATTTGTAAATTCAGGAAAAACGAACTGGGGATGCTCAGTGGTGCTTCTACATTGTTTTAAAATTTGGAAGCAGTTTTCTGGTGCTTGTGGGCGCGGTAGCTCTTTTCTCTGCTTTGTTGTCTATCATATCTGGAAAAGGGCCTGTACTGTATGAAGTGGGGAGGCTTGCACACATCTGTTGATGTTTAAATTGGGATTGTCTGCCTGTATATGGGGTTCAGTGAGCAGGACATTGACTCTACAGTAGCCTTTGAGTCTTCAACATGATAGCCTTTTTCAATGATAAAAGTCGATCGAAGGTGATTAAACTGCCATTCAGTATCTGAAATAAAAAAGAGCTAAATCTATTGCTGAGAGAGAGGTGGGGGGAAGAGAGAGAGAGAGAGAGAGAGAGAGAGAGAGAGAGAGAGAGAGCACATGCAAGTGCTGTTGATCACATACAGCCCCTGGGAGAGCAGAAAACTGATCTTACCAGCATTTGGGACAGTGTGGAGCTCTGAGATCAGTGAATAATGGAAAGCTCAAGAGCTTGATGCATGTTTTAGAAAGGTTTGCCCATTTAAGACTGATGTGGATTGTTTGTCAGAGCTTTACATTAGAGGTGAGTCCTTTCCTAATTGGCTCACTTTTAGAAAGGCAAGTCCAACACTGATTGTAAAACCTAGTTGTTTGAAGTGAATCTTCGTTGAAATATTGAAAAGATATAAAACTGTTCTGATGAAACCATTCTGATGACTATTCGTGATCATGACTATAGAATAATCTGTTGGTTCCCATATTGTGGGAACATTTTTTTTTTTAATTAATCAGGTTATGTTTTCATCTTCCGTTTTTATTTTTTCTCTTAAAGTTTTAATTTGTTCTGAACCTGAGCAGAAGAGAGGTGTTGCTTATTAGGCTCCCATAGACCAATAGAAAATTCCCTTAATGCATGTGAAATGATTTCCAGGTAGCATCATGATGAAGGGCAAATTCAGGACTATGGCTGTAAGAAAAGAGAGGACTTTGGCTATACCAAGAATCATTTGAAAACAGACTTTTGCATGGAAATTAACCACTAGGCTTTTCCAACTCTTTGTAATTTCTTATAACTTTTTCTTGAACTCTTGATGATGCTTTTTATCTTCCATCAGTCTGAGCAAAGTTAATTGAGGCAATAGCTTTCTCAGGGTTTTGTAATCTTCTCCTCTTTCATATTCCTTCTCCTTTGGTTGTGGAAAACTCATTTTCTTTATGAGGAGAGTAGATATTTCCTAACAAAGACAACAAAAATCTTGCATTCTGCTATGTTGCCCAGAAGCTTCAGGATTTTCTTTCTTTAAGATTACTCAATTTTGTTAATTTAGAATTCAATTTCTTTCAGGTTTTTTTTTTCTTTTCTTTTTTTAACTTTAACAGCCAAAATGTTTGCTTTCATGATAATGCATTTGAAAGTCTTAGTTCCCAGTGATTTCTCATTTCTGAGTTTTTATGATATGTTTTATATGTATTCATATTCTCAGGCTCATTCTCAGTTTTATACTCCTGATACTCAATAGCAGGTCCACACTTTTTACTTTATAGTTTCTCCCACCCAGAAATTTTCAGAACACCCACTGTAGACCATTTACTTATATTAATTCTTCCATCTAATAAATGCCATCTCACATTTCAAAAATAAACACAAGATTTGTGACTGTCTTTGCATCTTTCTTGAGTTTTCTTGGACCACTGCACCATATCTCCAAGTAAGAAGGTAGACCTTCATACCAGTTAAAATGAGCATACTGCCTTTATCTTATGAGAACAATATGACCCTCGAACTAATTGTTTTAACATCTCTGTTCCTCAGTTTCCTCGATATTTCAATGGGAATCTATCATAGAAGTATCTATCTTCCTTAAAGGGTTGTTATGAAATTATTTTGATAATATACAGTATTTAAAACAGCATCCAGTATAGATTGCATGCTTGATAAATGTTAATTTTTTTTAATTTCAAATGTCCCAAAGTAGGCTGTGCGTAACACATTGCAATTTCTACATTTTAGGATATTTTTAGAATTTATTGTTAATGTTTTTCAATGTCTGTGTCCTTATGTAGTAATCTTTTTTTGATGTTATATTTTTGCTCCTCTGCATCAAAAATTATTATTAATGCTTTGGTTCAGGACACATTTATGAACATGATGAACACTAAAATCTAAATTTAACCAATTTCCATCTTTTTGAGTCAGTTTTGTGACCCTTTAATAAAATAACTGAGAAAAGGTTTGCTTTCGCTCATGGTTTTGAAGATTCCAGTACATGATCAATTGGCCCCATTTGTCTTTGCCTGTGGAAGGCAGCACATCATGGCAGGTGTGCAGCATGCGGCTAAACTGCTTACTTACATCTAGAGCAAGGAAGCAACAGGGAGAGAGAGGAAGAAACGTGATCCCACTAATCCCCTGTAGGGTACACCCTCAGTGACTTAAGGATCTAATAGACTACAGCACCTCCCAAAGTGCCATATTGAGGACCAAGACTGTAACACATGGGCTTTTTAAAAATATTTTAAAAATTTATTTTAATTGGTTTTACATGACAGTAGAATGAATGTATTTTGACACATTGTACACAAATAGAGCAAAACTTCTCATTCTTTTGGTTGTACATGGTGCAAAGTCACACCGGAAATTTAATTATATATGTATATAAGGTAATAATGTCTGTCTCATTCTACCATCCTTACCATCCCTGTCACCTCACCTCTCCCCTCACTCTCCTCTGCACAATTCAAAGTTCCTTCATTCTTCTTTCCCTACTCCCCCACTACAGATCAGCATCCGCTTATCAGAGAAAACATTTGGCCTTTGTTTTTTTTGTGACTGGCTTATTTCACTTAGTTTGATATTATCTAGTTTCATCCATTTACCTGCAAATACCATAATTTTGTTATTCTTTAAGGCTGAGTAATATCCCATTGTGTATATATACTGCATTTTCTTTGTCCATTCATCTGTTGAAGGGCATCCAGTTTGGTTCCATAGTTTAGCTATTGTGATAAGAGCTGCTATAAACATTGATGTGGCTGTATCTCTGTAGTATGCAATTTTAAGTACTTAGTATAAACCCAGGAGTGGGAAAATTGAGTCAAATGGTGGTACCATTCCAAGTTTTCTGAGGACTCTCCATACTGCTTTCGAGAGTAGTTGCACCAATTTGTAGTCCCCCCAGCAATGTTTGAGTGTACCTTTTTCCTCATATTTTTGCCAACATTTAATGTTGCTTATATTTTTGATAATTGCCATTATGACTGGAGTGAGATGAAATCTCAGTGGTTTTTTTTTTGTGTGTGTGTGTGTGTGTGTGCTTTCTAACAGACTTTATTTATATTTATTTCTTCCAAGAACCATTTTAGTGCCAAATACAATTTTAAAAATCAAAATGCCAGCAAATGAAAACAAATAAAGAAGGAAGATAGGAAAATAAAGTGAGACTAGAGGGAGATTAGCACAAACAATGTTTCCCAAGGCATTGTATATATTTGCAGAGGTGGGAATGAGTAGATTACCTTTCTAATCTTTCTAAACAGGCAATTTGAAAAGTGAGCACAATTTGAAAAAAACAACACATTGTACAATGGTATTAAGATGAAAGCAAGAAAAATACAAGTACTCTCAGTGCTAAGTTCAGGAAAATTTTCTCCTTACACACTCCTTCATGGTTTTTTTTTTTTTTTAATTTGTTCTAATTAGTTATATATGACAGTAGAATGAATTGCAATTCATTGTATACAGACGGAACATAACTTTTCATTTTTCTGGTTGTACATTATGTAGAGCCACACCATTTGTGCAATCGTACACGTACTGGATAATGATGTCCATCTCATTCTACCATCTTTCCTACCTCTGTCCCTTCTCCTCCCCACACTCCCCTTTGCCCTATCCAAATTCTTCCCATGCCTTTCACCCCCAATTATGGATCATCCACTTATCAGAGAAAACATTTGGCTTTTGTTTTTTGGGGATTGGCTTACTTCACTTAGCATGATATTCTCCATCTGTTGACTTGCCTTTTTCTAATTGCTAAAAATGTTAAACATTTTTTCCTATGTTTATTGATCAATTATATTTCTTCTTTGAAGTGTCTGTTCAGATCCTTAGCACATTTATTAATTGTGTTACTTGTTTTTTTTTTTTTTTTTTTTGGTGTTAAATTTTTTGGGTTCTTTATATATCCTGGAGATAAGTGCTCTATCTGAGATGTGTGTGGTAAAGATTTTTTCCCATTCTGTAGGCTCTCTCTTCATGTTATTGATTGTTTCCTTTGCTGAGAAGAAGCTTTTTAGTTTGAATCCCTCCCATTTATTGATTCTTGATTTTATTTCTCGTGCTTTAGTAGTCTTGTGAAGAAAGTCAGGTCCTGAGACTCCATGATGAAGATTTGGGTCTACTTTTTCTTCTGTTAGGCACAGGGTTAATACCATGTCTCTTTAACCTAAGCCTTTGGGAGGACATCTGTTATGGTTTGGATATGAAGTGTCCCTCAAAAGTTCTTGTATTAATGCAGGAATAATTAGAAGTGAAATCATTGGATTGTGAGAGCTATAGCAAAATCATTCCATCGTAGTGTGAATATACAGGCTTACTACTCACTCAAGGCAGAAGTGAGTGGCTGGAGGACAGGGGTCACAGACAGCATGCCCAAGAAGGGTTCAATTTCCCTGTGGCCCTTTCCCTCTTCTTTTTCTCTGTGTTTTTAGCCACCATAAGGTGAGTATCACTTCTCTGCCACACCCTTCTACCATGATGTGCTGGCTTCCCCTTTGGGCCCAGAGCAATGGACCTGGCCCAGGAAAACCCCAAACCCTCGGAACTATTAGCCAGAAGGAACTTTCCCCTCCTCTAAGTTGTTCTTGTCATGTATTTTGGTGACAGTGTCAACCAGCTGACCAAACCAACGTTCAGCATTCAAACTCTAATGATATCTTACTGTAATTCAAATCAATTTAATTCATTGGACATTTAAAAATATCTGTCCTTAGATCCTTGGCAAGTGATTAAAAATGAACAATTTATGGAACTTCATATAAGAAATTTAGAATGTAGTAGGTAAAAATAGGAGTATAATCATTAAAAATATAAAGTCAAGTATTCAAAGCCTTAAGTTAAGACATGGAATGTAGAGGAAGGAAACTAGTATATAAAATAAAAAAAAATTGTGGAGATATTGACATTTCACTATAAAATCAGAAGATTAAAATACTTTTGTAACCATAATACTGGTCAGAAAGAGTTTGCTGGGGTCTGGGAAGCAGTCAATTCTAATCCAAAAAATTAAACAAATGGGTACATAAATAAAACAGCCCAGAAACAAATATTTAGATGCATTAAATTATGTATCAAGTGCCATCAATGCCAGAGAAAACTCTGCAATGGGAAGATCACAGACTCCAAATAAAAGCATAATAATAAGTAAAAGCAAATACATAGGGTAGGGAGGTACTCTTTTGACCAGCAAATTATTAGAAGTGGTGAGACAACATTAACAAAGAATGGCTTGCAAATTAATACCAAAAACAGATACCTGGAATCAACATACTTGATGCAAAATAGGAGCTGAGTAATGGCTGCTCCAACTAACAGACCAAAGACAGACCCCAGTTTACTGCAGGCAGCCAACATAACCTCTTTTTTCTCTTTGACATTAAGAAGAAATTTTAGTAGCTATCTCATCTTGCATGATTATTTGCTTTTATGTCAGTATGCTTTGCGCTTTTACTTATTCTTTTTTATTCTTGAAGGTAGTAGAGATTATGATCCTGTTATAGTGTAATCAATGGAAGATGAATTCAAAAATGTATTGAGGATTATGAATTTACTTTGTTTATCTCTCATGAGCCTTTAAAAATATTAGAAATACTGTGCTTGTCCAACACATCAGTGTTTTTTCAATACATTTAAAATTGTTTCCATTAATGTTAAAAGAACAACATATTTTTATTTATTTTTGGAATTAAAATATAATGGTACCTTACATTTCTTGTAAAACTGTGTAACTTTAAAGAGTATTACAAATAAAAATTTAATTTTGTGACACTCATGATTTCTCATTAAGAAATTTACTTAATCTTTTATAATACTATTCAATATTGACTATAAGGAAGAATGATATAAACTCCTTTGCAAAGCTTACGTGTATTAAAAGTTAATATTAGTGAAGTACTAGTCAAATCAAAGGAAATCAGGTTTAAAATATTCATATTTTGAAGAAATAATTTACTTTTGTTAATAGAAATTCTAAAGAGAAACAATTGATCGATAATATTTATATTTATTATAAGTACTATAATCATAATAAATATATAAGCATGTATAATACATTAACTTTTTTTCCACAAAGTCCAAGCAAAAGAATTTGAGACAAATGAATATAACTTACCTCTTTAGAGTTTATATTTTTCATAACAATTTTATCTCCATTGTCTAACTTAGTGGAACAATTTTCATATTACTACCCTATTATTAAAAGGAGAATGTTTATATTAAACATCATGAAATTTCGTTCAAGAAAAGAAAGATAATAGTGAATTGATACTAGAAAAACATTTGCTATTCAAATCATACAGCTCTCTGTATTTATCCAATTAATTTATAATTACTCAAATATTTCATAACAATGATCTTGCCTTATGGCTTTCTTGTTTTAAAAACCATAAGGTAACTAGTTAATTATATAATTCTACATATTTACATACACATTTATGTGATCATAAAAATAATTTGTGACTTAATTAAATCACATCAATTTTGGTTATTCTGAAACTTGATTTCTGATTATGAACAACTGTATTCTTATTTCTTTAGTTAAGATTTATCTACTTTCCCTAAGTTTTAAAATCTTTCAGGTTTTTTATTGATGTGTGTGTGTGTGTGTGTGTGTATGTGTTTCTTGGATAACATTTATTCAAATCACTTACCTATTTCATTAATTTTTAATTTAAAAAATGCATTCTAATGTTCTTCCTTTTTCTTTCATGTGCTTTAATGTGTTTTCTTTCAATATGTGTCTTGATTTGTAGCATGTGTGTGTGTGCATGTGTGTGTGTGTGTGTGTCTGTGTGCTTGTATGGAATTTGTATTATCAAATATCCAACATAGATTATTTTTTTTCTTTTTAAATTTCATTTAGAAGATCTTTGCTATCAAAGGACATGATCCTTTAGTTTTCTATTATTTTTATAATGCAATTTTAAATATTTTAAATTGTATAAACTGATTGTAGGTTAACTATTTTACATTGTGTGATATGTAAATTTTATGGAGGACATCTATGTCTTTCATTTTTGGTTAAAAACTTATTGTCCAGGCACCGTTCATTTAATTAGTTCAACCTTTCCTACTAATTTATATTGACTTCAGCATTCTAAAACACTGGCTGTGGATGTCTCTGGGGTTTTCATTTGTTCCATTAATTTATTTTAAATTCTATATAATTATGCTATTTTGGTTACGTTAGCTTCAAGTAAGTTTAAAACCACTTTACAAATGTTCTCTCTCTCTTTTTTTTTGTATTTTGGAATCCACTAGGAAATGCTATAGCAAAAATTTGGAAATGCTATAGCAAAATTTCAGTTCATAATTTTGGAAAATTTTTACCATTTTTGTCAGACCCTTTTTCCAACCTTTTCTAGGTAAGAAATTTGTAATTAGATTATAAAATCCACCTGAATTATCACATATTTAAAGGGCAGTCCCATGACCACTCTCCCCAGTCTTGTTATTAGCCAATGCAAGATACAAATCCATGCCTACTTCCAGTAGGGCAGGGAAGGGCAAGCTGCCATGTGCCTGGAGAGTGGAGCGATACAATCATGGATAGGGCAGTGACTAACATGGTGTTTGGGAGAAAGAGGAGATAAACTTATAAAGCCATGTGTCAGAGTTTACTGATCAATCTATCAATTTATCATATTTAAGTTAATAATAGTCATGATTTCATCTATAAAGCAATACATTCTCTTAAAGTTTATATACTTTGAAAGGTCAAGAAGCAGTCGGCTATTTATTATACACTGTTAGATATTCCTTGCACTTGGGGGCTGATTATGAACTGCTCCCAGTTCACTCTAAATATTCTTTCTTTAGAGCAAAACATAGTAGCCTCTAAGCCAGATTTATTAGCAGCACTCTGTATATCTTGTACTCTACAGTCACAGTATTCTTTTAAAAAAACTCTTATTGCTTCATAAGTTTATGGCCATTCAGTGGCTTTCCAGTATTTTAGGACCTAGAGCGATGCCCTGTAGTTTGGATCATTCTCTGACTACCTATTCAGCTTCATGTCGTATAACTGATGTCTCTTTTCGCTGGTTGTCATCTGTTTGTTTTTTAAAGCAGGTCATATATTCTCATGGAATGGAGTACTCACATGTGTTGTGTATATGCTGGGGCCTCCCTGTCCCCTTCCTTTTCTTAATTAACTCTTCTTCCTTCAAATTCCATGTTAAGTGTTTTCCAGGTGTATCAAATGAACCTCCCCCCAAGCTAGGTCAGATTCCACTATATCTCCTTGGTTTTTCAGTTTGTTTGTTTTGTTTTTTCTTTCTTCCTGCCACTGTTTGATAAATCCCTCTCCCACAAACTAGACAGTACTCTTTGGGATTGTGCATGAGATGTTGCTTATGGTGTGGCAGGCCACTCCGTAACTTTATTCACTGAGTGAGCCAGAAAGAGAAAGTACTTTAAAAGTTTATGTTTATACTGGGTCTGGTATAGAATTGTACCATAGAATAATAAAAATAAAGGGAAATCGTAAGCTAATGAAATACTGTACCAATTCAGTATTAAATTTTGGAATAAAAATATCATATTTTCATTCTTGCAGTTTTATCATTTTGATCTATTTTCATATATTATTGTTATAAATCTATATGAACAAGATCCCTTTGAAGCTACATGACATGATAATGTGATTTCCAGGAATATATAATTATAATTTCTTGGACCACAGAACATTTTTATTAACTAAAATACTTTGCCCATGAATTGATTGATTGGTTATATTTTTGCTGCACCTGAAAAGAATTGGCATTGAAACGACCCTGTCTTTTTGATAGTGTTATAGTTCTCTCTTGACATGCAGCATTTAAGGGGCTCATAAAACCTCTCTGGTGTTCAAACAAGCCTCAGTGAGATAGAGAAGGAGGGGTGAGAGAGGTTTCTGTGTTTTTTAATGACATCATTATGAATTACTTTGCATACAGCTCTTTTCTGTTTCCATTGCCTCATTATTAAAGCATGATGAGTGTTTAGGTTTCTTTTTGATATTAGGAAAAACCCTGCAGGAAAAAGGATAATAATATTGTGTTTAAAAAAAACTAAACTAAACTAAACTAATTTCATCAAGAGGCCAGAACATGACAACACCATTCACTTGCTTTATGTCAAAACAAGGACTGTTTTTATATAAACTGGATGGTGTGAAAAATAAATATAGTGACTACCAGTAAGATTAGAGCTGTGTAGTTTTTAAGTCTGGCAATAAAATATGCTACCTGTTTGAAAACTGTGTAATTTTTATAATGAGTTTGCATCAGTACAAGGTGTCAGATGAGTAGCTCCAGGGTGCGAAGCTCTGTTTGTCCACCTACTTTGCATCCTATTTTTGATCTTTAAAAACAGGCCGAGGTGATATGTGCGTGTTATGATTCCATGGTTCCACTCGCTCTCACACCTTCTCTCACAGGCTTCTTGAAAACAGAAGGATGATAGAAACAAAAACTTCTTTTCATCATCAACAGCATCAGTACCACTACAAATGCTGTGGGTGAAAAAAAAATATGAACTTCTCACACAAAGCTCTTATTTCCCAGACATTTACATTTTCTTCTGCTTTGCCTGAAGATAACAGATGGCTGGGTGGTGATTTGGGATGCTAATTAGGCTGCTGTGTTTTTCAGCTAACCTTAGGTAGACACGGTCCTTTGAGGGCTGATTACCACCATGCCATTTTAAAATGCTAGCAGATAACCATTAAACACCCTTTAGTAATGCACTTTTTATAAACAATAAAACCATGATTAACTCTAGTATAATAATAAAAAAAAATCTCCATAGCAGCAAGACAGTAATTAAATGCTCTATAGCATTTTGGAAGAATGATTTTCAAGTTTTAACCTGAGTAGGAACTAGTAAACATGTTACAAATAAAAACTAGTAGTGTTATTATATGATTGTTTAACTCTATAATACTGTGATACAAAGGGAAAATCTATAAAAGAGATTGTCCAGGGGAAGAGGTAGGAGAAGGGAAAACTGAGTCCAACTAGTCATCTTAGATAAAACATTGAAAACTGGAGGAAAGAAAGTGCATTTTTATTTATTTATTTATTTATTTATTTATTTATTTATTTTTGTGGTAGGATATGCAGGAAAGAACTATGATTAGATTTATAAACAGGTCATGACAATTCTATAAAAAACATTTTTATCCAACTTAAGTTTGCATGTTCTCAAAGAATTATAAATGCTATTTACATCAGTTGTATTAAATAACATAAACTGCTAAAGAATGATTCATGTCTTATAGGAAAATATACTTAGATTTTTAAAAAATAACTATATTTTGAAATGTAGTACATGTTCCCAAATTCAAAACAATATTTTTAGTAAACATGAACAAATTATTTCAAGAATTGAAATGAGATTTTTTTTAAACGTTTGATCTGAGATCTGAGCTAACATTCAGATATGCACAGTTGTAGCAAATTGGACATTAATATGTACGTGACTAACTACTGAACATTGTGGTAGGATGAAAGAGCTCAAGTGTGCCATAAAATGTATCTATCTGTCCTGGGCCAGGACCAGAATCAAGTACTCAAAAGTCAAAGTTCTGTAGTTAAAACTCCCTGGTTCTCTTTCTGTTTCTACCATTTATTGTCCTTGTGAAATTGGATGAGTAACCCTCTTCTTGTTCAGTTTCCTCCAGGCACTTAATTCAACAGAGCTTCTTTGTAAACCAAGTAGGAGGAGTCACATTCAATACTGAGTGGATAGTCTAGAACAGGGAAGATATTCTACATGAGAGAAAATGAAAGAGAACACAAAAAGGAAAAAGAAATGGAGACAGAACTTAAAGGATCAGCAACGCTTTATTAAGTAGAATTAGGGGCACATTTTCAAGTGGAAAATGGCAACTGGCTGCAATTGAGGGTCTGAGTTTTGTAGGGTTAGCACAGCCTCATCATAGGAGGAGTTTGTCAATTTTGGAAGGTTTACATTTGGTGGGCAGGGGGATTTTGGTGGGTAGGGGAATTGTGAAAGGTCAATTTTCTTTTTCCCAAGGAGTTGTAAGTTTCAACTTCCTTCAGTACAGATGATACTGGATGTTATCATCATCATTGTCATCAGAAGGATTTGAGAGAAATAAAATTAAGAATAAATATGATATGTATTTCAGTAGTTAACAGATTAGAAAGAAAGTTTCCTAAGGATCATATAAAAATCATGCCTTATTGATACAGTTTTGTTTTCTGTGTTAATTGCTGATATTCCATGAGAATTCAGAATAATTTGAAATTTTTGAATATGCATCAATCAGATTTTGGTTCGTAAAGATCTTTCTTGTCTCCAAATCACCATAAAAACAGGCTACTTTTCAGCAGAGTTATGCTGGACATATTGTATTTCATTGCCAATATGCAGAAGATTTCAGTGATAAAAAGAATGTATTAATTAATTTCTCCCATTTATGTTAATATACTTTCCCTTTAAAAAAATTTATGAGTCTCTTTATCAAACATAGTTTGAGCAATATTCACTGAAGTCCAAGCTCATGGAATCTTACAGAGTCAATATGGAGCTTATCTTTTACATAGATTTGGAGTAAATTCATTGAAATTAGAAAATATTCTGCGTTGGCACAAGCATTTTGTTTGCAGAGTCTATAAGAGAGTTTGAGTTTGCCTTCCAGGGTGTCATCTTTAATTTATAACATATAATGTGTTTCTTATTTTAAATTACTTTATGTTAGCATAGAATTTCATTATTTCAATTAAAATTTCACAATGATTATTTCATTTTTATTTTCAAGACTGTTTTCCCTGTTTCAAGATAGGATTTATTTAAGAAATTCTATTCCCATTTTGTAGATTTTGTTTCTCTAATAAATACATATTTTTCTAACTTTTAGGATCATTAAAGCTCAAACAAGCTAAATTACTAGGGTAAAAAACAGTAAATTAGGAGGAGACCCATAATTGTAATCCAGGTATTTTTATTTCATTGCAATGTTCTTTCCATTGGAGGTCGCTTCTTGCTGAGAGCCATAGCCAAGTAGGAATGATGCATGGCATCTTTGGTTGAAAGGTGATGCCAGCAAGCCATTGAGATGATAATGATTATGTTAAGATGTGCATTCAATTGGATATTATACCCCTGCTGTCTGCCTTGGCCTGCTACTTTGGAGCTCTCACAGGACTCCCAGAGAGTTCCCATTGGTTGGGGAAGTGCTAGGAGGGATTTCCGGAGGAGGGATTTCCTGTTGGAGTAGTGTGTCCCTGGAGAAGGCCGCGTGCCTGGCATTCGCTGGAGTTTTGGAAATAAAGTTTGTTCCTGCTTGAGTGGCTCGTGATTTTGTGCCCAGCCAGACTGCGGCAGCTTCTTCATTGTGTGTGTGTGTATTAGTGTGTCTCTGTGTGTGGCCTTTAGGGATTTATTGGCCTTCAACTGTGTATTATTTTGTCATGCTTTTGCTGTACTTTAGAACTTGAGAAAATTGTTAACCTCTTTATGTGACTTGCTTATTCTAGGCTCATCTACTCTCCAAGATATTTTTTAGTAATTCTGAAGTTTAATCAAAAGGATCATAAGAAATCTACTAATTTACTTCTCTACAAAGGACAAAATAAAAAGAATATCGAAGAAAAAACAAGAGTAGAGTAAAATAGGCTTAGTCTTGTGGTTTATCCACTCCAGGATTCTTAATTGACAATAATAACAAGGAGCAACAAATTGAAGAGTAAGATATTTTTCTATGAAGTCAATCTCCATCACTCTTTAAATCTTATTTTTTCTATTAATTTCACACAATACAAATGCTGTTTTTCTGTGCTTTGTATTGGTCTTGTATATTTAATAAGGATATCCCTAATAAATGACTGCTTGCTTTATGTAGCTGCTAGTTAAATGATTATCATTTTAACAAATCTGCCAGTTAGGACCTCAGTTAGGGTGTGTATGGCAATTAATAAGACTCAGTCTCTAACTTTCAGGCACTTAAACATAGAGCAAGTATTAGGACATAGAAATATTCCTGGGATGCAATTACTTAGGAAAATTAATGGGGAGTGTAGTGGATTTGGCAGCAGGAATACCAATTAAGAGACTGCTGCAGCAATCCAGATAAGATGTCAAGATTCAAAGGAGAGAAGTGTGATAAACAAAGAAGGATCATATTAAGGGTCATTTTAGATTGTGTGTGTGTGTGTGTGTGTTGCCAGAGAATGAACCCAGGTCTTTGTGAATACCAGGCAAACACTCTCATACTGAATAAATCTCTGGTCCTCTCTTTTAGATAAATTTTAATCTGTCTCATTGTTTTTAATTAGTGCTTACTTTTTTTATCTGTCTGTTCCCTAAGGGGACAGATATTCTGCATTTTTCTCCTCATATATCAATAAAAATAACCTCAAATAAAACCATCAGCTAACTTCAAATTGCTTTAACGTTGTAACATTTTATTTTGGCAATTTCAGATTTACATTAAAATTGTAGGAGTGGTACTGAGGCTTCATACTTCCCAGATGTTTCCATCTTATCAAAATTATGTTAAAACTTGCACATGTGCTAAGACATATGCATCATACATATACTCACGCGGATTCACATGTTGTAATTATTTTCCAAACTCTGAGAGTAAGTCATAGAAATGGTGTCCCTTTAATCCCTGAATTCTTCTAGGTATATTCACTTTTAAGTGGAACACCATCCTGCAAATTACCAGAATCCCTGATTCACTTCAATATCTCTATTTATTCTTCAGCCACTCAACTGTTCTCAGTATAATCTTTGCTTTTCCTCATTTTTAAACCAATTTATTTATTTAGTTTGGATTTTTATCTATAATCTTCTAGATTATTTTCAATCATGCCTGGCTATTATGGTTCTGATATGGTCTATTTTTTTTTTCTCTAAGGGTTCATGTGTTGAGAGCTTGGTCCTCCGGAGTGGCAATGTGAAGTGAGGTCCAATAAGAAGTCCTTGAGTCATATGGAGTAGGTAGCTTTTATGTGACTCTGAGTTAGTTCTAATGGGACTGAATTTTTATAAGAATGAGCTTGACTTTTGAATCACTCTCTCTGGCTTCCTGAATGTCTAGTTCTTGCGGTTGTGATGCCATCTACTATAAGGCTGACCTGAGCTTGTATAGAATCATGACCTTGAATCTTCAGAACTGTGAGCTAAGTAAGTCTTTTTTCTCTATAAAATTACTTATTATGCCTCAGGGATTTTGTTATAGTGATGAAAAATGGCCAAAAACACTGACACTAAGTAATTGTATGACAATTACTTACATGTTCTACAGAAAAATCTACCCTAACAAGTAAATACCCCAAGTTCTCCCTTGAAGCCTGTGAAGTTATAGTATAGTCATCTAGCCAGAAATGATGCTACAAGTATCCATGGAATGTCCCCGTCTTAGGGAGAAACTCACTTCCTATGGCAATATTCATGAGATTAAACTATGCTATAGACTATGCTCTGGGATTAGAAAGGGGAAGTAAGGAAGGTAATGTACTCAATCAAAGTCCAACTTCTCCCATAAGAAAAAGTTTAATGTGGGAGAGAGTATTACAAATGTTCGTTCCTTCTTCCCTTAGGAATTCTGCCTTAATAAAGCCAAAATATATTGCAAATTCAAGTAAAAATTCTATTTTAAAGAAATTTTATTTAAAAATGCAAGCACACATCATAACTATGTATTTATACAGCACAACATTACATGAATAATTGTACTTGAAACATATTCTTTATATAAATGTATTTTTTAATACTAAAATATATCTTTCTGTACTTAAACATGATATGATCATTCACATATTTCTACAGAATGTATTCTAAACACTGTAACTTAAATATTGGTACGTTACATACTTTAAATAAATGTTTTACTCTGGAAAACCATATCTTTCTTATATAAAAGTAAATGTAATACTGTTTTCCAGAAAATTATCATGAGTTCTTCCTTGGTTTTGTTTGTTTTTCAGGGGCATAGAGAACCTATGAAAATAATTATAACCAGAAATAAGTTCATGCAAAATGTCTGTTGTGCTAAGTATCTGAACCTATTAACATGATTCTAATATCTGACTTGGAATGTCTTAGAAACCAGTCTTCTCACTTCTAATTTGTGTGTAAATGGTTGTTGGTTACATTTCATTGCATGATATAGAATAAAGATGTCAAGTGTGGTGCTTCTTCTGATGTTCCTAATGTTTGAGTTCAGAAAAATTTTAGTTCTGTTTATGATTAGATGGTCTTATAATGCCAGTATATAAATGAGTTCTTTTTAAAATTGTTTTCTTAGGCACAAAAAAAGTTCATATAGTTTCATTTTAAATATACCTTATATGTGTAGTGTTAAAATTCTTCAGCAAATGGACTAGGGTGATAGATAACATAAATCTACACAGGTGACACATGTATATAGAAACTAACCATATTGCACACAAAGACACACATACAAATGAGTAAAATTAAAATTGATTAAATCTGAACAAGATCAGAATATTGTATCAATGTCAATATCTTGGTAATGATATTACACTATAGTATTGCAAAGTGTTACCATTGGGGGCAAAGTATACAAGGACTGTTTCTGTGTTATGTTTTACAGTTCATGTGAGTCTATGATTAGCTAATAATTTTTCAAGTAAAAAAGTTCATGCCACATTAAAAAAAGTCCCTGTTGAATGTAATTAAGAAAGAAATTTGACTTCACATGCATATTCATTTTGCATCATTTTGAAGTTAATCTCAAGGAATTTTATTAAACTATGTCAGTTTGTTGTGAGACTCTAGGCAAATGAATATCATAAAATATTTATATGCAATGTCTGATTATTTAAAATATTGCATGATGGTTATTTATTATGTTTTTAAAGAGAATGAAAATTCTCATTTGCCTTTGGCAACTAAGGAATTCATTATGTGGTTAATTGGGCTTGATTTTGTGGGGATGAAGCTGAATAGTAAAAAACATATCAGTAAGAAAACTGACAACATGTTTAAAAATGGAGACAAAGACCTTGACAACACCTCACCAAAGAAATCCCATGGATAGCAAATAAACATGTATAAAGATGTACCCCATCATATATCTTCAGGGAAATGCAAATTAAAATAACAATGAGATACTACTATCCACTTATTAAAATAGTCAAACTCTGGAACACTGATCAAACCAAATGCTGGTGAGAATGTGCAAGAATTGACACTTTATTTTGTTACTGTTGGGAATTTTAAATGCTACAGCCACACTGAATTACAGTTTTGTTTTTTTTTATTTTAAAACTAGATGTACTCTTAGCACATGAGCTAGCAATTCATTCCACGGTATTTACCCAAAGGATTTGAAAACTTACATTCACACAAAAATGTGCACACAGATATTTATAGCAGCTTTATTTATAACTGTCCAAACATAGAAGCTAGCAAGATGCCTTTCAGTAGGTGAATGGGTAAATATACTGTAGTTCTTTTAGCATAGAAAGTTATTTAGTGCTTCATGGAAAAAAAGAGCTACAAGGATATAAAAACATAAAAATACATGGAAGAATCATAAATGTATATCACTAATTGCAAGAAACCAATCTGAAAATACTATATGTTGCTTGATTCCAAATATACAACGTTCTAGAAAAGCGAAACTATGAAGTTAGTAAAAGACCAATAACTGCCAGGGTTTGAATATGTCAGAGGGATGAATAGGTCAGTACACAATTTTAGGGCAATGAAATTCTGTATGATAATGTAACAGTAAGAGTTGCATGCCATGATTTGTCTGAATCCATTGATTGTACAATACCAAGAGTGCACTCTTAATATAAATTATGGACTTTGGTTGATTGTGATATGTCAATATACAATTATCAATAGGTCTATCAATATTGTTAATCATGAAATGTACCAACTTGGTTAGGGATTTTGATAATGTGGATATCTTTGTTAAGGATTTTGATAATGAGGGAGGCTAGGTAGGTGGATGCCTTTCATAGGGTGGAGTCAGGGACATGTGAAAAATTTCTGTAAATTCCTCCAACATTACTGTGAACTTTAAAATTGCTATAAATATTTAACATCTTTTTTATTGCTGTTATTTTGTTTACTTCCTGGATTCCACACTTTATTTCCATTTCATTCTCGATGGTACAGTTACAACTATCTTTTGTAAAAAAGCAAATAAAATTCCTTCCTTCCCACTCTGTGCCAACTTGCTGGGTACTTCTTGTGGTGAGAAACAGGCTTATCATGAAGAATAAGAAGTTCAGGCTTAAAGGTTCCTCACATGCACAGATCCCTCCTAAGGCCTTATGCTTATTGTTTTGCTTATAATTTTTCTCTTCATTAAGAGAGAGAAAAATATGATTAAAACTTCAGACCCTATAATGCTATATTCAAAGCTCCTGTCATTTTAATTCTCTAGATACTTCTATCTTTTTATTTCTCTCTTTTGCTAGTGGTAATGTCCAAGTTCCTCATCCTGGATTATTTCAATAGCCAAATAATCTTGCTTCTTAGGCTAAATAGACAAAAAAAAATTTTCCTTACATTTCTAGTTCTATACCTATAATCTTATTTGTACTCAAAGCATTTTCCACTCCCTCCTCCTTAAAGAATGAGACTCTTCCTACTATCTAAAAGTAATCACCTAGAGTGTCCCACTTCTTCAGTCAGTTGCCTCTATTCTTACCTGTGCTCAGTTTGTTTGTAAATATGTAAATATGTATGTAGTTAGTGGTATTAGAGGTTGAACCCAGGGCCTTGCACATGAAGTGGTCTGTCACTCAGCTACATGCCTAGACCCCACCTTTTTAAAAATTGATATGGGGTCTTCCTAACTTGCCTAGACTGGCCTCAAACTTGTGATCCCCTGCCACCACCAGCATGGCCAAACTAACAGGTTACAGGGAGGGGCTATGGGAGATTGGAAGAAAAAAGGGTCACACATGCAGATCTAGAAGACAAAGAGCTGGGGTCAGGTGGAGCACTGCTCTCTGATGGAGAATCAGGTTTAAAGAATTACACCAGCAATCTTTATTATATATGTCTCTAAATCAGATTATAGAATATGCAAGCATTATTCTTTGTATCCATGAAAGTTACAGAGTTACTCTTGATGGGAAAAAAATTTTTAGTTTGAGTGAGTCCCATTTGTTGATTCTTATTCTTAACTCTTGTGCTTTGGGTGTTCTATTAAGGAATTTGGAGCCTGACCCCACAGAATGTAGATTGGAGCCAACTTTTTCTTCTATCAGACGCAGAGTCTCTGTTTTGATATCAAGCTCCTCGATCCATTTTGAGTTAACTTTTGTGCATGGCAAGAGAAAGGGATTCAGATTCATTTTGTTGCATATGGATTTCCAGTTTTCCCAGCACCATTTGTTGAAGATGTTCTCCTTCCTCCATTGCATGCTTTTAGCCCCTTTGTCAAAAATAAGATAGTTGTAATTTTGTGGATTGGTCTCTGTGTCCTCTATTCTGTACCATTGGTCCACCTGCCTGTTTTGGTACCAGTACCATGCTGTTTTTGTTACTATTGCTCTGTAGTACAGTTTGAAGTCTGGTATCGCTATACTGCCTGATTCACTCTTCGTGCTTAGAATTGCTTTTGCTATTCTGGGTATTTTATTTTTCCATAGAAATGTCTTCTTTGATATAAGGAGAGCAACTAAGAACAGAGTAGGGAGGAAGAGCATGAGAAGAAGATTAACTTTAAACAGGGACGAGAGGTGGGAGGGAAAGGGAGAGAGAAGGGAAATTGCATGGAAATGGAAAGAGACCCTCATTGTTATACAAAATTACATATAAGAGGAAATGAGGGAAAAGGGAAAAAAAATAAGGGAGAGAAATGAATTACAGTAGATGGGAGGGGAGGGGAGGGGCGGGGGGATAGTAGAGGATAGGAAGGGCAGCAGAATTCCACAGAAACTAGTATGGCAGTATGTAAAAACGTGGATGTATAACCGATGTGATTCTGCAGTCTCTATATGGGGTAAAAATGGGAGTTCATAACCCACTTCAATCAAATGTATGAAATATGATGTCAAGAACTATGTAATGTTTTGTTTATTAGTTAATAAAATAAACAAATAAATAAATAAATAAATAAAACAATAATACCCCAAAAATGAAAGTTACAGAGTTAGCAGCAGTATGCAGATATTACCTCAGTTACATTTTACAGTTGCAATATGCAACATGTTATAGTTTTGATGTGAGGTATCCACCAAAAGCTTTTGTGTGAGACGATGTAAGAACAATTAAATGATTAGTTTATGAGAGTTGAAAGATAATGGATTAATCCACTAATAGAGATGAACTGGGTGACAACTAAAGGCAAGTATGGTGTGGCTGGAGGAAGTAGATCATGGGCCATGCCTTTAATTAATTAATTAATTAATTAAGTCAGTCCTTGGTGTGGGGATCTCTTTCTCTGTTTCCTGGTGGCTTTGTCTTGAGCTATTTTCTTTTTTACACCCTTTATCATGACGTTCTGCCTTACCTTGGGCACAAAGAAATGGAATTGGCAGTCTGTGGACTGAGACCTCTAAAGCCATGAGCCAAATAAACTTTTCCTCCTCTAAAATTGTTCATGTTTGATCTTTTGATCAAAGCAGCAAGAAAGCTGACTAAAACAGGCTATTCACATGCTTTTTCTTTGAACGTGAATTTTGAACAGAATTATAAAAACAGAAAATTGGAGCTCATTCATTACTGTAAGGTTACTGACATGAATCTTTTGAATTGATTCTGCTGTCCTAAAATCCAAAGAAAACTTATTTTTATCTTTTCCATGCATGTTTCTTTCCTCTTCCTGTCATTTTTATAATTTTTTTTTTATTGGTTGTTCAAAACATTACAAAGCTCATGACATATCATCTTTCATACATTCGATTCAAGCGAGTTATGAACTCCCATTTTTACCCCAAATACAAATTGCAGAATCACATCAGTTACACATTCACAATTTTTACATAATGCCATATTAGTGACTGTTGTATTCTGCTGCCTTTCCTATCCCCTACTATCCCCCCTCCCCTCCCCTCTCATCTTCCCCCTCTACCTCATCTGCTGTTGTTTAATTCTCTCCCTTGTTTCCCCCCCTTTCCCCTCACAACCTCTTATATGTAATTTTGTGTAACATTGAGGGTCTCCTACCATTTCCATATGCTTTCCCTTCTCTCTCCCTTTCTCTCTCCCCACTCATCTCTGTTTAATGTTAAT
>NW_025999853.1:22625763-22689238 GCF_001458135.2 Marmota marmota marmota
ATCTCTATCTCCTGGTAAAGCTCGTTCTTTGCAGTTTGAATTTGTTTGTTTAGTTCGTTTTCAAAATATACTTTCAATGCTTGGACTTGCTGTCTCGTGTCTTCTTTAATATTCTGTTCCATCTGAGTTACGTATGCCTTGATTTCTTTCCCTGTCCATGTTTCTGATACTTCTAGGTCCTCCTGTAGATTTAAGTTGTCCTGCATTGTTTGTAGTCCTTTTTTCCCTCGTTTTTTCATGTTGTTCACTGCTAATTTGCAGTCTAGTTTAAGGGTTAGGTCTTTATTCTAACATCACAGGAGAACAATTATTATGGAATTTAAGTTACAAGAGTTATGTGATCATATTCATATTGTAAAAACATAGTTTCAGATTCAGTCAGAAAAATACAACACAAGCAGAAGGAGTAAATGTGGGACCGACCATTTAGGAAGCAATTATATTAATAAGGAGTTGAACCCTGTGATGGAGAAAACAGATGGATTTCAGAGGGACTTACAGGCAAAACTGACAGATTGGTCTCTGAAGAGCTTCTCTGTGTTGATCCTTGGGTTTCTTGAAAGCCCTAAATGTGAAAGATGGCTGCTAGGAAAAAGTTGCTTAGGCTTCTGGCTTACAAAATTGTATGTGTGGAAAAGCCATTTAGTAATGAAATTGGAAAAAATGACTGACAGACTTAGATAAGTCATATTTTAGGTTAGGCATTGAACATACTGAATTAGTGATTCTTTTGTGACATCAAAGAAATACATACAATAAACATTGGCTATTTGTGTCTGAGGCCTGGCAAGTAGCTTGAAATTTTCAAGTTATGTGAGGTACAGAATTTTTTAAATTCCACATCCATATAGCCAAGTTCCTATTCAGTTGAGGATTCTACCTCAAACTCCCTATGCTAAAAAGTTGAACTCTGCCTGTACTCCCCCTCCTTTTCCTTTATTGCTGATGTCAGTGAAATCCATCCCTATGCACATAATTGTCATGGATAGTAACCTATGGATCATAATTATGTGTTGTGTCTTCCCTACTTTCTATTTCAAAAACAATCAAAAGGATCTCCCTTTTCTTTTGAAAATTGCTCTCAAGTTGTTTGATTTTATTATATCCTCATGTCATCCCATGGTCCTCTTTCCATTTATTATGCAATTGTGAATATGAGACTTTGAATTTCATCTGGAAATTGACTACATGCCAAAGAGGGATGTGTGCTCCGTTAATGTCAGTTGTTATTCTCTGTGGTTTTACTATTGTTATTAGGTTGCTATATTTAAATTTAATGAAGCATTTATTCTCAATCAAGAAGACCATTGAGATGATACAATTCTATAAGTCTGTGGTATAAAATCAGAGTAATAAACTTTATTTGGTGTGAGAAGAGAAATGAGTGACTTCACTATGCTTTCTATTTATTAATAGTCTTTTATTTCTCCCGTATGATATTTATAAGTGAAGCAAATAATGAAAGATATTTGATTTTTTTCCTATTCAGTGATAGTGTTAGACAAAACTTCCTGGACAAGGACAATCACTTTTCTTTTTAAGAATTTACTTCTGAGATTGTGTGTTCAAGTTAATCTTCTTTACATGTTAGCCTTTCCTCAATGTATAAATTTTTTTTCAGGGTAACTGGAAAGCAATTATACAAATTAGCATATGTTGCTTAATAATACCCAGAATTTGCCATAATTATTTTGAATGTCAAATAAGAAATTCAGATATATTTTACCCACAAAAATTAAATTAGTATATGGATTCATTATACTATGTACAAAACCTAGGTGACATTTTTTTCCTATTATTTCTGGATTATCTAGAAAAAATAAAAACAAGAAAGCAAAAACAGTTCATTTCTTATACAACTGTTTTTCATTTTTTTCTAAGGAAACAAAACCACATGAAATTAAGTAAAATTTGAACTAAATGTTGCCAAACTAAATTTTTGGTTTGCATCTTTTTACACGTTCATATATTGAGTCTGTTTTAGATTTGATTGACGACCACTGTAGTTACTACCAAAAGAAAAAAAAATTAAGGTTTCTTCCATTTGGCCCAAACATATTATAGCAGAATCCATCATCTGGGTCTAATGATGACTTAAATAGCACCTTTAATGATACTTACGCTGTTTAAAATTTAGAACTCGTGCTGATTAGACTTAAGATAGTGATTTTACTCTGCTCATTCATAGAGTAATAGAGTAACAACAAGTAAACAAAAGACATGAGGAAGCTTACTGTGCTAAGTGAACCTGATGATGTTGAAGGTACCATAGGTACCATGTTTGGACTTAGAATCCACTGGTCCTCCAAGGGAACACAATTCTCAGAGTGAATATGATCTTTCCAAAGGTAGGGAGAAAACCCGCCAAAATTATTGCCAACTTTTGTCTTTCATATATATATATCTCCTAGTGACTTTTATAGCTGTTAAGTATTTCAAACTTAATTTCAAAAACTGTCTTAAAAATTCTAAACAAATTTTAGCCATTTAAAGTCTTCTGTGTTTTTAAATATGAAATACATTTAAGTAGATAAATTTGGATGGATAAATTCAGCTTTTGTCCTACTGTAGTGAATTGAAGTTGACCAACCTAGTGTTTTATTTAAATACATTTTTAATATCATCATATGTAAGTTATACTTGAATATATATTTTATGTCATTTGGATTGAAAGCCCAATTGAGTAATACACTCTTAGGAAGACAATCTAGACAGCTGACTATTCTAATTCTGAGGAAAGAAATATATAATCACTTTCTAGAAAAAGTACTGAAGTATTTAGTGGTCTGCCCCACCCCCACTCTCCCTGGTTCCCTTTTTGGTAATTAAACAATTTCAAGAAAATTACTTATAAAGTCTTTACTTATGAGTACATATGTAGGACTCATATTCTAGAGCAAAGTATAACCAACTATGACCAAAATGCCAAATTCAGCTTACTGTCTGTTTTTATAAATAATATTTTATTGGAAAGCAACCCAACCATTTGTTTATATATTATCTTCTGCTGGTTTCATGCTATAATATCAGAAATCAATAGTTGTCATAGAGACATTGCAACCTATAAACCCTAAAATATTTATTATCAAGCCTAAAAATGTGGAATACACCTAGTGTATTAGATAACTGGAGTGTGTCACTTTTAATTTCTTCCCATTATAGTGAATTTATGTTTAGTAATAACTGTGAAATGAACTAAATGCAATAGCCAGGAAAAACATGTAGTCAATGAAAATTTTCTTTGGTTTGATCTTATTTTTATATTCATAGAGAAGAAAAATTTTAAAATGAAAAAGTACAAAAAGTAAAACAAGAATACCCTTTAATTTTTCTTAAATTTTAATTTATTTTTAAATTATAAAATAGGTACATCCAATTAATCCATTAGTCAGCAATAATAATTTTAAAATAAAAGTGAATTTAATCAACCTAAAATATGTATGAAAGATATAATTTAGGTAGATAGAAATGGTACTGTTTTCTTAGTATTATCAAATACAAAGAAAATAAGAAAAAAATTCCACTGTTGGAGACATTAAAGATATTAAGATATCATTAGCCAAGAAAAATATCACACCTGTAGTTTCTACTTACTGCTTTAGAATTTTTTGTTTATTTGTTTGTTTTTTGATTTAGTAGTGGGGATTGAACTCAGGGGCACTCAACCATTGAGGCACATCTCCAGGCCTATTTTATATTTTATTTAGAAACAGGGCCACACTGAATTGCTCAGCACCTTGCTTTTGCTGAGGCTGGCTTTGAACTCGTGATCCTCCGGCCTCAGTCTCCTCAGCCGCTGGTATTACAGGCACAAACATACACTAAATACTGGGTTCTATCCCCAGTACTGGGAAGTGTGTGTGTGTGTGTGTGTGTGTGTTTGTGTGCAAGTGAAAACTGTAAGTGGTCTCAGAATAAAAATGAAGTCACATAATCTTTTTCTTGTCCTTACAATCACTGTGTGATATCTCATCCATTATTTAAACCCAGGAATATGAAGTATCACAGGAGCTGGAGACAGAAACTGTGCCTGGAGCAAGCCTGAATGATTGAACTGCTGTGAATTGTGAATTTAATCTTGAATGAGTCAGTGTATTCTTCCAGGTAGAATACAAAGTTTATTAAAGTATAAGTAATAAAAATGTGCTACTTTGAAGGTTACATTATTTTGAAACTCAGCAGTAACTGCAGCAATTATGTAGCAATTATTTTAGCAATTATTTATTTTTATGTATTTTGCACAGTGCTGCTTTGTATTGCCTACACTGCAGCAGGCATCTATTGCCCTGTGCTTGTTCTGCACTGTGCATTCTCTATTTAATCTTTGCAATTGTATTTACTTATTTGTGATTTACCTTTTTGGCTTTGTAATATTTGTTCTTTTTTTCACCTACAAAATAAGTAGATTTGCCATAAAGCCTAAACAGTCTCCCTTTTCATTAAACTTGTAAAAAATGTTCCTTTCCAAGTTTCACTCCCCAATATGTGTCACGACATTTATTGGTCTTTTTAAATCCTTACAAGCAGAACTAGCAGCTTTATTCTAAACCCTGCAACACTTGTTTCATACTCCCAACATAACAGTTCACAATGTTAAAATCAGACCCCCTCCTCTCAACTGGCCCTCTGGGGCTATATGATGTGCTGACATTGGATGTGCATTACCATATCAGCAGAGCTATTGCACTGCTCTCAATATGAAGTTGGCATTTGGAGACATTTCTGAAGGTAAATTAATCCAATCAATATAAAGATTCTAGGATTCTAGGCCTAGATGTCCCTAAAAGTTTCATCAGAAAACTTCTAGAACTAGTAAATAAATTCAACAAAAGAGCAGGATATAAAATCAACACCCATAAATCAAAGATATTTCTGTATATCAGTGACAAATCCTCAGAAAGGGAAATGAGGAAAATTACCCCATTCTCAATATTCTAAGTAAATAAATAAAATACTTGGGAATCAAATTAATGAAAGATGTGAAATGTCTGTATAATGAAAATTACAGAACCTTAAAGAAAGAAATCAAAGAAGACCTTAGAAGATGGAAAGATCTACCTTGCTCTTGGATAGGCAGAATCAGTATTATCAAAATGACCATACTACCAAAAGCCCTATACAGATATAATGCAATTATGATCAAAATTCCAAAGACATTTCTCAAAGAAATAGAAAAATAAATCATGAAATTCATATGGAAAAATAAGAGACCCAGAATAACTAAAGCAATCCTTAGGAGGAAGAGTGAAGCAGGTGGCATCACTATACCAGACCTCAAACTATATTACAAAGCAAGAGAAACAGAAACAGTATGGTATTGGCACAAAAATAGATTGGTAGACCAATGGTACAGAATAGAGGACACAGAGATTAACTCACAAAATTACAATAATCTTATATTAGACAAGGTGCCTAGAACATGCATTGGAGAAAAGATAGCCTCTTCAACAAACAGTGCTGGGAAAACTAGAAATCCATATGCAACAAAATCAAATTAAACCCCTATCTCTCACCATGTGCAAAACTCAACTCAAAATGGATCAAAGACATAGGAATATGACCAGAGACCCTGTGTCTAATAAAAGAAAAAGTAGGCCCTAAACTCCATCATGTGAAATTAGGCCCCAACTTCCTTAATGACTCCTGTGGCACAAGAATTAAAATCAATAATCAATAAATGGGATGGACTCAAACTAAAAATTTCTTCTCAGCAAAAGAAACAATCTGTGAGGTGAATAGAGAGCCTACATCTTGGGAGCAAATCATTACCCCTCACAAATCATATAAAGCACTAGGGTATATAAAGAACTCAAAAAGATACACACACACACACAAAATAAAACAACAAAAGAAACAAATAACCAACCAATAAATGGGCCAAGGACCTGAAGAGACACTTCTCAGAAGATGATGTGCAATCAATCAACAAATACATGGAAAAATGTTCATCATTACTAGCAATAAGAGAAATGCAAATCAAAACCACTCTGAGATTTCATCTCACTCCTGTCAGAATGGCAGCTATTATGCATTCAAACAATAATAAGTGTTGACAAGGATGCAGGGATAAAGGTACACTCATACACTGCTGGTGGGACTGCAAATTGGTGCAGCCAATATGGAAAGTGGTATGGATATTTCTTGGAAAATTGGGAATGAAACCAACATTTGACCCAGCTATCCCTCTCCTCATTCAGTACCCAAAGGATGTAAAAACAGCATACTACAGAGACACAGCCACATCAATGTTTATAGCAGCATAATTCACAATAGCTAAACCATGGAACCAACCTAGATGCCTTTCAATAGATGAATGGACTAAAAATATGTGGCATATATACACAATGGAATATTACTCAGCAATAAAAGAGAATAAAATCATGGCATTTGCAGGTAAATGGATGGAGTTAGAGAAGATAATGCTAAGTGAAGTTAGCCAATCCCAAAAAACCAAATGCCAGATGTTTTCTTGGATATAAGGAGGCTGATTCATAGTGGGGTAGGGAGTGGGAGCATGGGTGGAATAGATGAACTCTAGATAGGGCAGAGGGGTTGGAGGGGAAGGGAGGAGGCATGGGGTAATTAATGATGGTGGAATGTGATGATCATTACTATCTAAAGTACAGGTATCAAGAGATGAATTGGTGTGAATATACTATGTATACAACAAGAGATATGAAAATTTGTGCTTTATATGTGTAATAAGAATTGCAATTCATTCTACTATCATATATAAATAATAAAAAAAGATTACCAATGGATTTTATGGTGGCAATTGCACTGGTGTGATTCACAATATTGAGTCTTTAATTTCTAACAGTAAAGGTTGCTGTACATTTGAAAGAATAATGTGCCTTTTGAATGTAATTCTAGAGTAAAATAAGCAACAATTTCCTAGTTTGTTTTGTTCATTCAGTGCCCCTTGATTTCCTCTCTCCTTCCCTCCATCTCTCTCTCTGTTCATCTTTCTCTTCCTACCTTTGTTTATTCTTTCCTTTGTTTCTTTCTTCTCCATCTAGGAAACGTCTATAAAAGCTTTTGCCATACCATTGCTATTAGGTTGTTGATGGATAAGTTCTATAACTTATTTTTTCACCATTTTACTATTATTTTTAATAATGTGTATATGTGGCCACAGTAATTTTTTAAAAAACAATTTTACCCAAGAAACTTTAGCTGATACCTACATAGACATACTAAAAATTATCTTCCTATCTCTGTTTATTGATAGTATAAAAAACAATTTTGTCATTCTTCTCCACTAAATACATAATCATGCATTTTATATACTTCTAATTTTACCTTATGTTGCCACTCACTTTGCAACTCACGTTTTTGTAATGCATATATTTAAAAATTTCTTGTTAGTATTATTTCATACAATTTTAAATACTATTCACAATTATTAAGAACACATTTAAACGGAAAGGTACATAGCATACAACCTAAGAGATTTGTTTAGATTTCAGACATTGACAGAAAGTTTTCACATTCTCATATGTGTGGCAGAAATGAATTATTTTAAGATTTTTATTTTGAAAACCTTGACAAAAAAAAATCTGTAGGGAGTTAGAATTCATGTTATGTAATTAATACATCTTCCTGAGTACACTTTTAATTTCTTCCTAAGATGTTGGTATGTATAACCTAGGGAAGTGTAATTTGGATATAATGTACAACAGTTGAAAACTAGTAACAACAGTACCCCTTATTTAATGAGTATGGTTTTGGGTCAGGCTATGTTAAGTACTTTACCTGGAGTTTTGTGTTACAGTGGTCTTTCCTTTTCTGAGGGGATTATGTTCCAAGACAGCAGTAAATGCCTAAAATCATGGATAGCACTGAGACATTTGTTCCTAGACATACATACCCATGATGAAGTGTAATTTAAAAATTAATCATAGTAAGAAATTAATAGCGATAGCTAACAAAAATATGAAAGCAATTATAACAACATATACTGTATCAAAATTTTCAGCACTATCATTCTTGGTTTGGGGGGCCATTATTAAACAAAATAAAGGTTACTCGAAAGCAAACACTGGGATACCATGACACCTGATCTGATAACTAAGACAGGACAAAGGGATGATGGGACAAAGCCAATCTATAAAATTTCATCATGCGACACAGACCACAATTAAAAACTTTATGAACTGCCTTTTCTGGAGTTTTCCATTTAATATTTTCTGACCATGGTTAACATGGGTAACTGAGACCTTGGCAAGTGAAACCATGAAGAAGGATGGACTAGCATAATAGAAGTATTAATGTATAACATCTGAGTTCACATATATGAGGTTAAGTTGCATAAACTTTTAATATATTTTTGCAGTATTTAAATTAGAATATTATAAATTTGAATTTACTAATAAGGGAGTTTTCTTATGGAAAGAATTGCACGCAATTTTTTTTTTCCTGAAAGTGTCAAGGTTGTTCCAGATCATTTCGTTTAAAATGGATTGTACAACTTGAAAACCTTGATATCTAGCTCACAACAGCAATGCATTCATCAAACTATGTTCTTATTAAACATATTTTCCTAGCAAGACAAATGTATCACTTACATGACAAATAACAAAATTAATCTTTGCTCTCAAACATAGTCCACTTGTCTGTAAAGTAGTATGTGAATAACTGGAAAATGAAAAAACTATGAGAGAAAAAGCAAAACAAAACAAACACCTTCTAGAATATTTGTTTTTGAACATTTAAAATAAATGCTGTTAAATGCTGTTTAAATTTGCCTAAATTCTGTTTAACAACCTTAAAAAATAATACATGCTTTGATAAGAAATTATAGTAATTTCTAAATGAAACTGATGTATTATATCCCTGTTAAATTCAAAATTATATATTTAAATCAGATGCATGTTGCCAATAAAAAATATCTAGGTCCATGAAAGTTAGTTGTTATGGGGCAAGGAAATTCTTAAAAATTGTTTCTGTACTTGCCTTCTTCGTGCACTAGGTTTAAATTTTTATAATTGTATAAAATGTTCTGTGTACTTCATGGAGCAATATAGCCTATAGAAATTATTTTTCAAATTCTAAACTTCTATAGATCATCAGTGTTCAAAAGTGAATGTTTCTTTGTCTCTTTCTTTCATTCAAATAAATAAAACTTGTATATAAAATTAAAATTTAAATGCCATAATATTTTAAAATTAGAAATATTTTTCTTGCTCTGTGCTATGTTATGGCCTCCAGTCATCCAACATATACCAAAACACTGCTCTAAATAGCTTGCAAAGAAAAAACAAGAAAGGAAAACATGAAAGCAGATAAAGATGGCCAGGAACCCTCCATCCCATCAGTAGCAATTACCAAAGTAAATCAGAATGATGCAATTTATCTCCTTAACAACCTATTCTTAAGCAACTGGCTAGCTCATATGCTTTGCAGATGGATCAGTATTGGCTCACTTACAGAAAACATGTCTATTAGTGGGACACAGGTCTATTCCCTTTACCTGCAGCATTCAATTATTTGAGAAATAGTACTTTAGAATTAAATTTTCACATGCACACATACCTACTCAATTTCCCATAATCTGTATTTTAAAATTATCAATTGTTTTGCTAAATAAGTTAAAAAATAACTCTTCTTTAAAATAGATAATTGTATGGAACCACCATTTGACCCAGCTGTCTCTCTCCTTGGTCTACACCCAAAGGACTTAAAAACAGCATACTACATGGACACAGGCACATTGATGTTTATAGCAGCACAATTCACAATAGCTAAACTGTGGAACCAACCTAGATGCCCCTCAGTAGATGAATGGATTAAAAAAATGTGGCATACATATATACACAATGGAATATTACTCAGCAATGAAAGAGAATAAAATCATGGCATCTGCATGGAGTTAGAGAAGATAATGCTATGTGAAGTTAGCCAATCCCCAAAAAGCAAATGCCAAATATTTTCTTGGATATAAGGAGGCTGATTCATAGTGGGGTAAGGGGGGGGAGCCTGAGTAGAATAGACGAACTCTAGATAGGGCAGAGGGTTTGGAAGGGAAGGGAGGGGCATGGGATAATTAATGTGATGATTATTATTATCCAAAGTACATGTATGAAGTCACAAATTGGTGTGAATATACTTTGTATACAATCAGAGATATAAAAAAATGTGCTCTATATATGTAATAAGAATTGTAATGCATTCTGCTGTCATATATAATTTTTAAGTTTACAATTTTTAAGATAATTGTACAAGTTTAAGGGGAAAATGTTATGGCAAAATAAAAATTTTGGTCAGTTGATCTCAGAAAAAAATAACTTTAAAAACAAAATGTTAAAAAAATATTTAAAAAAATTCTGTGGGGTGTGTGTGTGTGTGTGTGTGTGAGAGAGAGAGAGAGAGAGAGAGAGAGAGAGAGAGAGAGAGTGGGGAAGAGGGAAAGAGAAAGAATACATATGAAGATGCATGTGCAGTTATTTATCTTGTTTTCTACCTGTGTGCAGGTTATCATTTTCTAGCCCTACAATCTTTTTCCACAATGGCATTTTCAAATGAGCACACCTCCCCTTTGTATTTGAAACTTTGATGCACATCTTCTAGCTTCATGTCTTTTTCATTCCTCATTCTAATGACAACCAAATTCTTCACTTGGTTCCATGATTGGCTTGAGAACAATTTGGATTGAAATAAGATGAGCAACACAGATGGTATCTAATATTGCATTTCTGTTTTTGGCTTGACTCTGTGTGCTACTTACTCAGTGGCAGAGAAAAAGGGAAGAATTGCTGACAGATGACAGTGTTAGGACCATCACAGCCAAGATAGACTGGCACCATTAGGATGTTCAACAATCTGTTTTATATCTTCATATTTCTACATTTGTATTATTTAACAAAGGTGTCCTTTGGATATGTAACACAGCACCTGAAACAAAGGCCATATATAAAGCACACCTTTCAATATTTAAATGGCTTATTAAGCAGAAGGATTTTAATTGGTTTCTTTATTGAATGAGAGGCTTTATATAATACAAGTTAACACTATATAGTGATAACTTCTATGAACTCAGTTAAATTGTTTAACTTTTTTTGAAGGGGGGAAAACCTTGTGTTTTATTATAATCTCAAGAAACTTAAGGAAGAATATAAAATATAAATTCAGGACTAGACTATTTTTTTAATAGTTACACATTTTGATTCACTATAGATGATATTTTAGAAAAATAATATATATTTCTTTAAAAATTTTTTTCTAGTTATACATGACAGTAGAATTCCTTTTTTCATATCATAAAAATATGGAGTATAACTTTTTATTCTTCTGGTTGTACCTGATGTAGAAGCACACCAGTTATGTAATCATATGTGCACATAGGGTGATAATGTTTGATTCATTCTCCTATCCTTTCTACCCTCATACCCCCTTCCCTCCCTTCACTCCCATATGCCTAATCCAAAGAACCTCTATTCTTCCTTAGCCCGCCCCCAACCTTACTGTAAATTAGCTCCCACATATCAAAGAAAACATTCAGCCTTTGATTTTGGGGATTGGCTTATTTGGCTTAGCATTTTATTTTATTCTCCAGCTCTATCCATTTAAGTGCAAATACCATAATTTTATTTTTCTTTAAGGCTGAGTAATATTCCATTGTGTGTATACCAAATATTCTTTTCATATATATATGTATATATATATACACACACACACACACACACACACACACACTTTTTGGTGGAAACAATATCTTTATATTACTTTATGTGGTGCTGAGGATCAAACCCAGTGCCTCATGCCTGTTAGGCGAGCACTCTACTACTGAGCCACAACCCCAGCCCACCACATTTTCTTTATTCATTAATCTAAAGCTATCTAGGTTGATTTCATAGTTTAGCTATTGTGAATTGAGCTTCTATAAACATTGATGAGGTTACATCACTGTAGTATGCTGATTTTAAGACTTTTGAGTATAAACTGAGGAGTAGGAGAGCTGGGTACAAATGGTGGTTCCACTCCAAGTTTTCCAAGGATTTAGTGCTTTTCCCAAGTGGTTGCACCAATTTGCAATTCCATCAGTAATGCAGGAGTGTACATTTCCCCCTACATCCTCACCAATGGTTAATATTGCTTGAATTTTTGATAATTGCCATTCTAACTGGAGCTAGATGAAATTAGAGTAGTTTTGATTCACATTTCTCTAACTGCTAGAGATGTTGGACATTTTTTCATAAACTTGTTGATCAATTAATTGCATTTCTTCTTTGAAATGTCTGTTCACGTCCTTAGCCCATTTACTGAATGGTTTATTTGTTTTTTTTTTAATGATGAGTTTTGGAGTTTTTCATATATCTTGGAGATTTGTGCTCTGATGTGGCATGTGGTAAAGATTTTCCCCAATCCTGTAGGCTCTCTCTTTTCATTATTCTTTTCCCTTTGCTGAGAAGAAGATTTTTATTTTGAATTCATCCCATTTATTGATTCTTGATTTTACTTCTTGGACTTTAGGAGTCTTGTTAAAGAAGTCAAGTCCTAAGCTGACTCAGAACATGGTGAAGATTTAAGCCTACATTTTCTTCTATTATATGCAGTCTACAAAAAATGTTACATAGATTTAATAAAATGTCTATTAAAATCCCAGTGACATTCTTCATAGAACTAGAAAAAGCAACCTTGAAATTTATTTGGAAAAATAAGAGGCCCAGAATAGTTAAACCAATCCTAAGCAAGTAGAGTGAAGCAGGAGACATCACAATACCAGACCTTAAACTATATTACAGAGAAATAGTAACAAAACTGGCATGGTATTATCACCAAAACAGACATGTAGACCAATGGTATAGAATAGAAGACCCAGAGACAAACCAACATAAATACAGTTATCTTATACTAGACAAAGGCACCAAAAACATTCACTGGATAAAAGATAGACTCTTCAACAAATCGTGCTGGGAAAACTGGAAATCCGTATGTAGCAAAATGAAATTAAACCCCTATGTCTCACCATGCACAAACTCAACTCACAGTGGACCAAAGACTTAGGAAAATGATATAGATTTTTAAAGGCTAAGTGTTCCTTTAAAATAAATTAGGGATAGTATGTATTTTTCTGTAGATAAGATAGATTTATATCCATTGCATATTTGTAAAACAATATCAAAAGTATAAGAAGAAAGTATGTAGGGGTTCTGTGTTGGGGATCGGGGTCCCTGATGACTTCATGGCTGTGTCATTCTTGATGCCTGGGATAGTTTCTGTGCAATGGCATAGGATGCCCAGTTGCTATGGTAATGTCCTCCATGCTAGAGTCTTATCAGCTTCGACCTTAATCTTAGGCACATAACTTCTGGGAATAAAGTAACTTGCTTACTTGATAACTTCAATGTTTCACCAAGCTCTGGTGCTCCAGGTGCTGCACCCCTAACAGTAATTTCAGACAATGGACCTTCTCGAGAGCTGCACAAAACTCCTAACATTGCATATTGTAACTATGAAATGTAACTGTAGAATAAGCAACCTTACTGATACTCTAAAAAATAATGTGGTTATGGCACTAATGATCTAATGTAACCTATTGTGATAAATAAACTTGGCCGCTTGGACAAAAAGCCAGTCTGGCACCTTCTCTGCCCCTGCACCTTGTCTCTGTGTCTCCTTTCTTTGAGTTTCTTTACAAAAGCATAAGTCAAATGTATCATTCTTACATAGAGAACATCCTTAACATATGGATACATTTCTTTTCTCCTTTCTCTATGCCCACATGTCTTAGTATCTTTTCTATAACAGAATGTAATAGATTGGATAAATTGTAAGAAATAGAAGTTTTTGTGGCTCTTGGTTCTGCAGGCTGGGTCCAAGATCAAGGGGCCACCTCTGTCACGCGCCTTCTTACTACAAAATAACATGGCAGATGGTATCACGTGGTAAGAGACCTTGTGGAGAGAGGTGAAAAAATAGGAACCAAAGTCCTGAAACAGGTAATCAATTTCTGTGTTAAAAGCATAATCTATTCATGGAAACAGAGCCCTCATGATTTAATCATTGTTTACATGCTACCTCTTAATACTGTTACAATGGCAATTATATTTCAACATGAGTTTGGAGGAGACATGTAAACCATAGCATTATGTCACAATATTTATGGCACATTATATATGTTTGTTTACAAAAATATTTTTATTTTCATTAGCAAAGTACATTGAAAGATTAGATAAATGTGTGATGAAAATATAGAAGGTTATATATAATATAGTGATGATTCTAACCAGCATTGAAAATAAAGTCTGAACTATCAACGTTTGTGTTTATCATTCACTAACCACTGTATTGTTTAAATCTAATTTAATTTGTGACGCAGTACTTTTGGGGACAAGAATCTTATTTTTGATCTTTCATTGAGAACACTTTTCTGAGAAGATGGAGAATTTAACAAAGTCTATGTAGCTTGTGAATAATGGACTTAGGATATGATATTGGTTTTTACAAATCTAAATGCTACATTTTATCTCTACATGTTCTTTTGTGGAAATAAATATGTAAAACCATGTGTACTCTGAAGAACATAGCAACAAAATTAACTAGTAGGTTAAATATATTAAGGAGAGATTTAAAGAAAAAAAATGAAATGCTTCTACATTTGAGTCTGGAATGTGTAAAGTTGGTTAAAATAATAAAGATAATAAGCTTTTTCATTTGTGGGCAGACCTATCAAAATACTAATTTCTGTTTCATATAAGAGACTCTACTGATTTTTCTGCAGCTTGATTATTATAATTACTAATAGTATTTTTCTGTCTCAGGGCACGTTTTTAAAACTTATTTTTATTATTTCGTCTTAGTTATATATAATATTAGGTTCATTTTGACATAATTATGCAAGCATGGAATATTATTTGCTCCAATCCAGTCCTCAGTACTACTCCCTTTTTCTCTCCCTGTTCCCTTTCCTCTATTTTACTGATCTTTCTTTTTCTATTCAAGGTGTTCAAATTAATGAAGTATGGATATTCATTAAGGTAAATTTTCTGTGGTATATTCATATATGTGCATAGAAGAGTTTTGGTCAGATTTATTCCACCATAACTCCCATTTTTTATTCCTTCTTCTTCCCCATCAATTTCCTTTCTCTACACCACTGATCTATCTACTATTTTCATGGAATCCCCCCACACCTTTTTCTTATTTTGGTCTAGCTTACACATATTAGAGAAAACATTAAATCCTTGACTTTCTGGATCTGGTTTCTTTCACTTAGCATGCTTTTCTCCAGTTCCATCCCTCAACCAGCAAATATCATTATTTTTCTTCTCCATTGTATATGAGAAGAAAAATAATGATATTTGCTGGTTGAGGAATGGAACTGGAGAAAAGCATGCTCCACATTTTCTTTATCCATTCTTCTGTTGATGGCACATAGACTGGTTCTACAGAAATGTGGGGGAAAAAAGGTACACCCTTGTTTGTGGAACAGAAGATTAGTTCAACCACTCTGAAAAGCAGTATGAATATTCCTTAAAAAATAAGAATGAAACCACCATATGACCTAGGCTTCTCCTTCTTGGTATAGTTCCAAAAGATCTAAAACCAGCATATGTAAGGATGCAGCCACATGAATGTTTATAGCAGCACCATTCACATTCATTGCAGTCAAACTATGGAACTAGTTCTGGGAAAGTTGTTTTAATGGGACTTTTTCAACATGAAAATGGTGAAAAGAGAAATTGACCAGTTTGTCATGGAAAATTTATTATTCCTGAATGCTGAGATTAAATGTTTTCATTGGATATAGGAAATTTTATAAAAACTTGATAATATCTGATGCCTCAGTTTCTGTATATTTTGATGCTTAAAGTTTTATTTTCCTGTTTAAGACATTTTAATATTATCTTAAAGAATATTTTAAAGTAATTTTCAGTTTCAAATCACATAAAACCTACTTCTCATATAAAAGCTATTTTTTCCAGATATATTGGTCTATCTTAATAGTGTTTTCTATTTTATTTTTTTATTCGAAATATTGTCATAAAATTACAAGGAGAATATCTGGAGCAGCTATGTATATAAGAGATTTTTTTTTCTTTTATCTTAACAGTACATATTGTTTTGTTTTGTGACACATTTGTATAAGTAGAATTAAAGGAGCATCTTTCAAAATTATTAACTATGAAACTGAATATATTATCAGGTTTATTCAGAATTTTGTTTCATTGAATCCAAATGAGAAAATGTGAAGTATTTTTAAATTAAAACAATAGAAAAATCTCCCAGAAAACTATTTTGTGGCTATTGGCAAACTAATTCCAAAAATTTAAAGAGAAAGGAAAAAAATATATAATAAAAACAGCGTTGAAAAAGAATAAATTTAGAGGACTGACACTACTTGACTTGAGACTTACTATAAATCTACAGTAATCAAAAAAGTAATCAAGGCTAGTACTGGTAAAAGAATAGACAGATTGATGAACAAATAGACAAAAAAGATCAATGTAGAGTCAAGAAATAATTCAACACACATATAGTCAACTGATATATATATATTTTAAACAAAGGAACTCATCCAGGAAAAGATATTCTTGGTCCTGTACCAACTGGATGTCCACAAACAGTTGACATGACTCTAAATAGAGGCATCAACATTTTGTGTGAAAAAATTGAAAATGGATCAACAATCAAAATGTTAATAAAGAACTCTAAAACTACTAAGAGAGCACACAGGAGAAAATATCAAATTTTTCATAAAATAACCTAAAAATTTAGGAGAAACAGTAATTTACTTTTTATTTTAGTAATAAAATTAGTGACTTACAAGTTTTATAAAATCTTTTGACTGTATTCTGTTTCATATACCCCTCAAATCTCCTATTTTTTGTAATAGCAAAATTTTCCTGGAAAGAATTATCAAATATTTGCTCTCTCTTTTTCTCTTTCTCTAACCCATTCTTTTCAGAACCACTCAGCCAAATCTGAAACCAAAATGATTTTTTTAATATTTAGTTTTTAGCTTTAGATGGACACAATATCTTTATTTATTTATTTTTTATGTGGTGCTGAGGATCAAACCCAGTGCCTCACACATGCCAGGCGAGCGCTCTACCACTTGAGCCACATCCCCAGCCCCAAAATGATTTTTAATAATATATCTATTGATCAATTTTAAGACTTCTGAAAAACCTGGCACAGACCATCACCCCAATTCCCTGAAATACTTCCTTACTTGCTGTTAGTCAGATTTCCATTGGTGTCCCAAAGTGCCAAAGTGATGACTTCAAGGAGGCAAGATTTGTCTTGGTCCATGGTTTTGGAAGTTTCAGTCCATGGGAGACTAGCTACATTGCTTTTAAGCCTTATCATGATAGGGAAGATGGGCTTGAGTAGAGGTACTCCCCTCATGGAAGATTGGAAGGAGTCAGGGTGGGGAGGAAGAGGCTGGGGAAAAGGTAAATCCATCCAAGTTACCCCACCTGCTAAGAGCCAAGTATATGATGCATGGCATTTTTGGTCGAAAGGTGACGCCAGCTAGCCATTGAGATGATATGATTATGTTAAGATTTGCATTCATATGGATATTGGACTCCTGCTGTTCACCTAGGCCAGCTATGGGACTCCTGGAGAGTTCCCATTGGTTGGGGAAGTACAGTAGGAGGGAGTTCCGGGGGGAGGAGCTCTCTCTGAGGTCCGGGAGGAGGCCGCGTGGGTGGAAAAAATCTCCTGCTTGAGTGGCTCGTGATTTTGTGCCCAGCCAGACTGCGGCACCCACCAACCTTCTTCCTCTGACTAGGTCCTACCTCCTAAAATTTCCACTACCTCCGGTAGCTTAAGATATGACTCCAGAAATGGAATGATCCATAGATGAGGTTAGATGCCTCATGATCTGACCACCTTCTAAGGGCCCCACCTCTGAACACCGTTACCTTGTGGACCAAGACTTTAATGCACAGGTATTTGGGAGATGATGTAGATCCAAACCATAACACTTTATTTCAAACTTCTGTTTTCTTCTTTCTCACTGGTGTTCTAAATTCCATTTTTTTCTGATATATACTAATTTCCTTGAACTCTCAATGTTAATAGTGCTGTGGAATCTACCTTTATACTTTTTCCCTTCTCTTTACTCACACACATACACTGATTCATAGTATGAGCTTTAGATTCTGCCTAAAAGCTAATGAGTCAAAAAATTATATCCCAGCCTCTATCTCCATTCTTTAATACAAGATTATTCATCCAAGTTTTACTCAGCATTTTCAGCCTAACTTAATCCTTTTTATCCCAAGTATGTTCCTCCTCAAGTCCACTTCATCTCAGTTATCTGTATTCCTTAAGTTGTTTGTACCCAAACCATAGATTCATTCTGACTCCACCTTCAAAGTATATCCAAATCTCAAAACTTCTCACCACCTCTGTTTGTGGCCATTGTTCTGTTCCAACTCCTTATCATCTTTTCCTGTTCAGCATAATGAAACATCATCAAAACTGGTCTTTCTGTTTTTACAACTGTCTCATTACAAAGTATTCTCAATGACAGCTTAACTCACTCAGAGTGAAAGCCAGAGTGCTGACATTAAACTTTAAATCTGTATCCTGGAGTGTGATCCAATAGAAATATTATGCTATCTAACATTAAAATTTACATGTTCTAGGAGCCACACTTTTAAAAAAGTAGAAAGAAAAAGGTATAAAATATTGTAATATATTTTACTTAGCATGTAGAAAATATCAGTTCAGCTTGAAATCACTATAAAAAATCCTGTAAATATTTAACATTCCTTTTTTTACTACTTAGTTTTCAAAGGTTGGTATGTATTTTCCTTTACATAACATCTGATTTTGAGTACACAATAGTGACTAATGCACAATTTACTTACTAGGTCAATACATAGTGCCTCTCTGATTTCAGCATCTACTACAAATCTTTTTTTTTAAACTTTTGTTTTAATTAGTAATGAATGACAACAGAATGCATTTATGCACTTTGATATACATATACTAATGTCTGTTTCATTCTACTACCTTTTCTATCCCCATATCCTCGCCTCTCCACTCCCATCACTTCCCTCTACCTAATCTAAGGTAATGTTATTCTTCCCTAGTGCAACCCACCTTATTGTGAATTACCATCCACATATTAGAGAAAACATTTGGCCTTTATTTTGTGGGATTGGCTTATTTCACTTAGCATGATATTCTCTAACACCAACCATTAACTGGCAAATGCCATAATTTTACTCTTCTTTAAAGTTGAGTAATATTCAATTGAGTATATAAATCACATTTTCTTTATCCATTCATCTATTGAAGGACACCTAGGTTGGTTCCATAGTCTAGCTATTGTGAATTGATCTACTACAAACACTGATTTGGCTGTGTCACTATAATATGCTGATTTTAAGCCCTATTGGTATAACCAAGGAGTGGGATAGCTGGGCCAAATGGTGGTTCCATTCCCAATATTCTGAGGAATCTCATACTACTTTCCATAGTGATTACAATAATTTGCAGTCCCACCAGCAATGTCTGAGTATAACTTTTTCACCACATCATTGCCAACATTTATTGTTTCCTGTAAGCTTGATGGTTGCCATTCTGAAAGGAGTGAGATGAAATCTTAGTTTTGATTTACTTCTCTAATTGCTAGAGATGTTGAACACTTTTTTATATATTTGCTGTTTAATTGTATTTCTTCTTCTGTGAAGTGTCTTTTCAGTTCTTTAGCCCATTTATTGATTGGGTTATTTGGTCTTTTGTGTTAAACATTTTGAGATCTTTATATATCCTAGAGATTGATGCTTTATCGGAGATGCATGTGGTAAAGATTTTCTCCCAATCTGTAGGCTCTTTCCTCACGTTATTATTTTCTGAGAAGAAGCTTTTTAATTTGAATCCATCCCATGTATTGATTCTTTATTTTACTTCTTGTCTTTTAGGTGTCTTGTTGTTTTTTTTTTTTGTTAATTTTTTATTGTTGGTTGTACAAAACATTACGAATTTCTTGACATATCATATTCCACACTTTGATTCAAGTGGGTTATGAACTCCCACCTTCACCCCATACACAGATTGCAGAATCACATCAGTTACACATCCATTGATTTACATATTGCCATACTAGTGTCTGTTGTGCTCCGCTGCCTACCCATCCCTCCANCTGTACCATTGGTCCACCCGCCTGTTTTGGTACCAGTACCATGCTGTTTTTGTTACTATTGCTCTGTAGTATAGTTTGAAGTCTGGTATCGCTATACCGCCTGATTCACACTTCCTGCTTAGCATTGTTTTTGCTATTCTGGGTCTTTTATTTTTCCATATGAATTTCATGATTGCTTTCTCTATTTCTACAAGAAATGCCGTTGGGATTTTGATTGGCATTGCATTAAACCTATAGAGAACTTTTGGTAATATCGCCATTTTGATGATGTTAGTTCTGCCTATCCATGAACAGGGTATATTTTTCCATCTTCTAAGATCTTCTTCTATTTCTCTCTTTAGGGTTCTGTAGTTAGGTGTCTTGTTAAGGAAGTCAGATCCTAGGCTAACATGGTGAAGATTTGGGCATATTTTTCCCTCTATTAGGTACAGGATCTGTGTTCTAATGCCTAAGTCTTTGACCCACTTTGAGTTGATTTTTGTGGAGGGTAAGAGATAGATGTTTAATTTAATTTTGCTACATATGCATTTCCAGTTTTGCCAGCACCATTTGTTGAATAGGTTATCTTTTCTCCAGTGATTGTATTTGGCACCCATGTCTAGTATGAGATAACAATATTTATGTGGGTTTGTCTCTGTGTCCTTTATTCTGTACCATTAGTCTACAAGTCAATTTTGGTACCAATACCATGCCATTTTTGTTACTATAGCTCTGTAATATAGTTTATGGTCTGGTATTATGATGCCTCCTGCTTCACTTTTCTTGCTTGCTCTAGCTATTCTGGGTCTCTTATTTTTCCAAATAAATTTCAAGATTGATTTTTCTATTTCTATGAAGAATGTCACTGGGATTTTAATAGAAATTGCATTAAATCTGTATAATGCTTTTGGTAGTATGGCCATTTTGACAATATTAATTCTGCTTTTCTAGGATCATGGGAGATCTTTCCATCTTCTAAGGTTTTCTTCAATTTATTTCTTTAGTGTTCTGTAGTTTTCATTGTAGAAATCTTTCACCTCTTTTGTTAGATTGAGTCCCAGTTATTTCTTTCTTTTTTTTTTTTGAGTCTATTATGAATGGAGTAATTTTCCTAGTTTATCTTTCAGTGGATTTGTTGCTGGTGTAAAGAAATGTGTTTGATTTATGGGTGTTGATTTTATATCCCTCTACTTTGGTTAATTCATTTATTAGTTCTAGAAATTTTCTGGTGGAATTTTTTGGATCTTCTAGATATAGAATCATGTTATCAGCAAATAATGATAGTTTGAGTTTTTATTTACCTCTTTGTATCTCTTTCTTTCTTTTTTCTAATTGCTCTGGCTAGAGTTTCAAGAATGATGTTGAATAGAATTGGTGAAAGAGGACATTCTTGTCTTTTTCCAGTTTTTAGCAGGAATGCTTTCAATTTTTCTCCATGTAGAATGATGCTGGCCTTGGGTTTAGCATATATAGCTTGTTACACTATTGAGGTTTGTTCCTACTATCCCTAGTTTTTCTAGAGTTTTGAACATGAAAGTGTGCTGTATTTTGTCAAATGCTTTTTCTGCATCTATTGAGATGATCATATGATTCTCTTTTTTTAAGTCTATTAATATGATGAATTGTGTTTATTGATTTTCATATGTTGAACCAACTCTGCATCCCTAGGATGAATTCCACATGATTTTGTTGTACTATTTTTTTAGTATGTTTGTATGTGTTTTTCCAGAATTTTGTTGAGAATTTTTGCCTTCATGTTTATCAGGGATATAGGGCTGAAATTTTCTTTCCTTAATGTGCCTTTATCTGGTTTTGGTATCAGGGTGATATTATCCTCATAGAATGAGTTTGGAAGAGTACCCTCCTTTTCTATTTCATGTAATACTTTGAGGAGTATTTGTGTTGATTCTTCTTTGAAAGTCTTTGAAAGTCCATCTGGTCCTGGGCCTTTGCTGTTTGATAGGCTTTTGATGGTATTTTCTGTTTCATTACTTGAAATTGATCTGTTTATAGCAGTAGTGGGAGAGGTGTGTTAAAGTCACCCAATATTATTGTATTGTGGTCTATTTGACTCTTGAAATTTTGAAGGCTTTGATGTACATAGATGCTCCATTGTTTGGGGCATAAATATTTATAATTGCTATGCCTGCTTATATATACTTCCCTTAAAAAGTATAAAATGTTCTTCTTTGTCTCTTCTGATTGACTTTGGTTTGAAGACTATTTTACCAGAAATAAGATTGGAAACCCCTAATTGTTTATGCAATCCATGAGTGATAAGTTTTTTCCCTTCCTTTCATCTTCAGCCTGTGGATTTCTTTGCCCATGAAGTGAGTCTCTTGAAAACCATATATTGTTGGGTATATTGTTGGGTCTTGCTTTTTAATCCAATCTGCCAGTCTATGTCTTTTGATTGATGAGTTAGGTCATTAACATTCAAGGTTATTATTGAGATATGATTTGTATTCCCTGTCATTTTGATTTATTTCTGGTTTTTGATTTGTTTTAATTTCTCATTTGGTTGAATATTCCTTTAGTGCAGATCCTCCCTTTGCTGGTTTTCACTTTTTTTCCCACTTCATCCTCATGGAATATTTTGTTGAGAATTCTCTGTACTGTAGGCTTTCTAGTTGCAAATTCTTTTAATTTTTGTTTATCATGGAATGTTTTAATTTCATCTTCAAATCTGAAACTTAACTTTGCTGGATATAAAATTGTGGGTTGGTATTCATTTTCTTTCTGAGATTTAAATATATTATTCCAGAACCTCCTAGCTTTGAGGGTCTGGGCTGAGAAATCAGTTGAGATCCAAATTCGTTCCCCCTATATATAATTTGATTTTTTTCTCTCATAGCCTTTAAGATTTTATCTTTATCATTTGTCTCAGCCATTCTCATTATAATGTGTCTTGTTTTGAGTCTGCTGTAATCTTGTACATATAGAGTCCTGTAGGCTTCTTGTGTTTGATTCTCCATTCCATTTTTTAGGTTTGGGAAATTTTCTGCTATCATATTATTGAAAAGATTGTGCATTCCTTTGGTTTGTATCTCTGTTCCTTCATCTATTCTGATAACTTAAAATTCTTAGATATTCTGTTCATGGTTTCTTACCATTTTCTCTGCATGTTCAACTTTACTTTCAAGATTATATATTTTGTTTTCATTGTCTGAGGTTCAGTCTTCCAAGTGATCTAGTCTGTTAGTGATGCTTTCTATTGAATTTATTATTTGGTTTACTGATTCCTTCATTTTGAGGATTTTTGCTTGTTTTTTTATGATTCCTAACTCTTTATTGAAGTGTTCTTTCACTTCCTGTATTTTTTCTTTGATTTCACTCCTTATACTAGCCTTTACTTCACCTCAATATGTATCGATTTAACTATATACTATCTGAACTCCTTCTTTAACATTTCTTATACTGTGATATCAGTGGCTTCTGTTGTTGAAGCATCTTGGTTTGTTTGCGGTGCTTTATTCTATTGGTTTTTTGTTTGTTTGTTTCTTTTGTTTTGTTTTTGGTTAGTGTGCTTTCTTATCTAAAAGTATGAATCTAAAGCAGGATAAATTCTACCCTGTAGACCTATAGTGTTCCTGAAGGTTTCCAGGGCTTCACCTTTACTGGTGAGACCAATATCAACAGCACACAGTATATACAATATATAGTCTTAAACTTAATATCTCACACTAAGGCATCTACTGTTTTCTCACATTAAACCAAAATGATGAGTTCAATAACTATCTACAGTACAAATAGAATATTGGTTAAAATGATTTATGATTTCAAATGGTTGAGAAGAGAACAGAGGTAGTGTAATATACAATATTCATGAGGGAGGAAGAGAGAAGTTAGAAGTAAAAATTCACAGGAAGAGTAGAAGGGGAGCTGACAGAGATTGGCTGTTCGTTGGAGAAAAGTTGAAAAGAAAATCCAGGAAAATGGACAAGAGTTAGGAAGAATACAAACAAAGAGAAAAAAAATTAAAGACATAAGAATATAACATAAATGCAAAATACTGTTCATATATCATTGCCCTCCACATACTGATGCATAAAAAACATCCTGTTCCAAATATATAGAGATTAGTGGATATATAAAGAGAGATTAGTGAATCAAAAAATAAAATAAATCTTGCTGGAAAGTCAAATTGTGTCTTTCAGTGTTCAACAGTTTCTCAGAAATCTCTGAAATCTCTCGGGATCTTCTTTCTCTTTTTTCCAGTTTGAAAAGTTCAGACCTCTTTCAACTTTTAGACCACTGCATTCACTGTTCCTTTTCCTTGGTATTTTCTTCTCCTAGATATAGTTAAACTCTACCATTTTCATCTCCTTTAAGTATTTGCTCAGGTAACAATTCTCCTACCTTCTTATTTTCCCACATCACTTCAATTGCATCTATGTCCATCTGGAATAAGACTATTTATTCCTATATTGAATTATTAACATTTAATAATATTTCTTTCAAACATGTTTTTTCATGGTTGGTGTGTGTGTGTGTGTGTGTGTGTGAGAGAGAGAGAGAGAGAGAGAGAGAGAGAGAGAGAGAGATATCTGCCTCTACATCCTGGACTATAGGCTTTATTAAGGCAGATCTTTGTGCACTTCTACACTGCCAGTACATGATGCAGTGATGGCTTATATTAAATACTAAACAAGGGGATATTTTTCTTAAAATAATTATAAAACTTAGAGGGTACAGAAATTATTAAACATTAGAAACAAAAATATAATCAGATACTATATGTAATGAAGGCAAACAACATTGGAAATATTTGGCTAGATGTAAATGTTTACCTATTCTGGGTGACGTGCCACCTCAAAATGTATTGATTTCAAATGGAGTTCAGTATTTTTTTTCCAAAAACAATAAATGGAATTTATTTTAGTCATTGCAGGTCATAAGCTCTCCATTGCAATTACTTGACTCCACTGCTGCAGTGTGCAAGCAGCTGTAGACAATATAAAGGGTGTGGCTTTGTTCTAGCTGAACTTCATTTAGAAAAACAGGGAGCCAAACTCTGGGTCCTAGATTTCCAAGGCTTAAAATAACAGTCAATGATATAATTCATGACTGGGTAAAACAGGTGTGTGGCTCTGTTGATCCAGTCCAGGCTTGGCTAATTACGGTTAGGCTCTCTTATGTGTTCGAGGTCAGCTGGCAAGTTGACTGAGATGACCATCTAATCTGGTTTCACTCACATGCCTGGTGTTTTACTGGCTGTTGGCTAAGGCAGCATGAGTACCTGGGCCAAGTGTCTTTCATCATCCAACAGGCTAGACTGGGAAAATTCATGTGGAGGCCAGCAGTATTCCAGAGAAGACAGTCAAAGCAAACAAAGCTTCTTGAGGCCACATTCTACTGGCTAAAGGAGCACACAAAGTCATCCCAGACTTAACCAGAGATATTATTAGACTTATTCTTGTAGGGAGGAACTGTAGAATCCTAGCACAGAAAAGCACGGATATAGAGAAGAGGAAAATGGCATCTATTTTGCACATAATGTATCATATTTGAATTTCATACACTATGCCAGGTAAATCTCTTAATGAAATGGTTCATTATTAGAAATGTTCTGTATCCATTTCAAATAAATAAATATGAGCCCATGACCTTCCCTACTAAAAATCTTTACCAATGACCTAGCTTACATGACTATGACTGTCTGAATTTGGTGACTATGAATCTTTGACAATACCTGGAAGTATTTGCATACTGTTTCAATCCACACTGGCCCCATTGTAACTGATACATTAGAAGCATCTGGACCTGTACTCTGTCTTTCAATTTGTAATTTTGGCTAAAGATTATGATGTTTTGTTATTTACATTTTGATGTCTGATGCACATCTCCTATCAAGGTATATTAGTTAAGTCCCTTATATTGGTAGAAACTATTGAAGCTTCAATCTCTGAAAACAAACAATTTTAGATTTTAATCTCTAGTGTTACATATCACCATGAAGTCTTTTATTTTGGTGGTACCCTAGAGGTAGTGATTCAGTCAAATATTTTATTACCTGCTTATCTCTGCTTGCTTCACCAGGCTGTTTGGAAAATGAAAGCAGATGGAGCTGGCCAGAAATGTAGTTCACAGAGACAGTTACTTACCCATTAAAGTTTGTGATAGATCTAAACAGGCAGTGCAGAAAGAGCTTGTTTTTTATGGTAGCAATTGATTTTTTTTTTCTATATACTCCCCTACCCATAAGGGAGAAAACTACTCTTTAAAATCAAATTATTTTTCAGAGTATTCTTTAGAAAATATGTTTAAAATTTATATAATGTAGCATATGTTCTAACAAATTTGTATTCTTTTGAAAAAATTTAATAATTTCTCAAATTAAATATGTTAAATTAATTAAAAGAAAGATGTCTATACTATTCACTCAAGCTGTGTAGGAAATAGGTGAAGTGGAATTAGAAATTAATTATACAAATAATTCCAGCTCATCAAGGTAAATTTTCTCAATTATCAGAATATTTTGAATAACTTATCTAGAAAACTGTCACATTTCTCCTCATGATTTTATTTGAACTAAATTGATATATCACCACTGGGTGAATTAATATTAATATTGAGATGTACTTCAGTATTATTGCCTGAGTGTCTTCAAATAGATTGAAGAGTTTTACAGCTATTCATGGAAATATGTGAAATTAATGTGATCTGCAGACATTTTTGGTTAAAGGGAGCCAATATAGGGAGAAATACTGATTGGAACTGAATATGCCATTAAAATGCTTTCATGAGAAAAAAAAGAGTTTGTAAAGATCTATTCTAAAAGTATGTATGGATTGGAGTATTATTGAAATTTTCTCATGTGAAATGTATTATTAGTACATAGAGAAATTTCATATTAGGGAAATTTCTTAAGGAATAAATGGTTAAAAACTCCTAAGACACAAATTCCCAAATTATTCTTCACTTAGAAGCAGTGTTATTAGCTTCAAAAATCCTTAAGTACTCAAAAATCACACACACACACACACACACACACACACACGCACATGCACACAAATACTTTATACCCACACACTAAGATGATATCTGGCATAAACTGTATTCATTAGTTACTTTAGCAATTTGGGGTTTGAAAGGAGAGTGTTCCTAAGACTGATAAATACTATTGGGTTTTGTCTTGTAATTAATTTATATCACAAATGAATCATGACTCTAATTTTCTTATATTATGTAAGATAAAAATATATCTTTACTGAGAAACAGCTCATTGTCATATTTGATACATAATATTATAGCAATATCTAAAGTGATAAAATCAGGAAGAGCTCACTATCAAATGAAAATGTACATTCTCATTTGCTTTATTTCTTATTCCTTCATAAGCTTAAAGGAACATAATTTTAATTTCTCTTAACTGCTTTTCCAATGTTTAAAACCCTCTTGGCTCTAGAGAGCTTTGTGAATTACACTTAGACCTTTTTCATCTTCATATTTTTAGACTTCCACAAATTTTTATTTTCATTTTAGTGTGTTTTATTCATACATAATAGTGGGGTTCATTTTGACATTATCACAAATGCAATCTAACACAGTTTTCTCCATTTCAATCCTAGGCCTATGCCTTTTTTATATTTGTTAGCTTGGGATAGTGTGCTATTTCCAGACAATGGTGAAAACAAAGTAAAACAAACAAAAGATCTTAGGTTAAAAGAGAGAAACAAAAGAGAAATTCACCATCAGATCTCAAACCCGAGACCACCCTATTGCATTCTGATGGTAGTGAGCCAGATGAGATTATGGCTGTATATTATTTCTGCTTATCAGCTATTAGAATCACAGTCTTTACCACTAGTAGTCAGGCATTTTTGCTTCACAGTGCAGAAAACTTGCAGTTCTTGTTTGATATCTCTATCTTATTTTATTCAGTGTTCACTGTTACTGATCAGACTGATTTTCAGATTAGGACCTTTCAGATTTATTCATGTAAAAAATAAATCTCTTTCAGTGGAAAATGATTTACTATCAAAAAGTAAGACAAAAGAACCTAGATTGAACCCAAAGAATCATCCTAAGTGAATCAGTCCTTATATAGAAATATCTATGCTTGGTCTCATAAGTGACAGCACACAATGTATTAAAGCATCTCTTTTGAACACTCAGAAACTAAACTTTTAAAACCTGTGTTTTAGTCAGCTTTTTTCACAGCTGGGACTAAAGGAGTTGAGCAGCACAGCTATAAAGAAGAAACATTTATTTGAGGGCTCAAGGTTTCAAAAGTCTTAGTTTGTAGAAGGCTGGCTCCATTCCTCTGGGCTTCAGGTGAGGCAGAACATCATGGTGGAAGATATGGCAGAAGAAAGCGGTTCACAGTTGAACAGAAAGGAGAGAGAGAGAAACAAATTCCACTGTACAGATACAAATATACTCCCAAGCCATGCCCCAATTCCCACCTTCTCCAGCCACACTGTACGTTTCAGTTATCACTATCAGGGGATTAATTCACTGATTGGCTTAAGACTCTCACAACATAATAATTTCTCCTGTGAACCTTCTTGCATTTCTTACATGCGAGCTTTTGGAGGACACCACATTTAAATCATAACACCCTGCTTCATTTTACTCTGTCATTTAATAATTTCTATTAGCTTGTGTCTTAAAACTTAAAGGTCAGCATGTGTGAACTGTCATACAATCATTTAAATTGTAAATGTACCACTCGAAATTAATTAAGAGTACAGGAATAAAGATTCTTCTGCACTACTTGTAAGGAAAAAAACAGCCACTGGAGAGGAAATGTGCCACAACAGTAATCAGGAGAACAGGGTTGCCAACAAGGATCACAGCAGAAGTCTTGTTGTGTAGTCACTATATTCCAGGGATAGCCTCACCAGAATATAACCTAACACCATTTATAACTATACCAGGCAGAAGACATGAACCTTGGTGGGTGTTCAAATGAGAGGTGGAACACTGCTGTGGACTGAATTAGTTTTATTATCTTAATAAAAAAAAGAAAAAAATGAATTAGTACATAATATGGGAGAGAGAGATGAGACATGATGTAAATCTTAGTGAATATTGTATCATATTCCTGGGGCATTGCTGTTATCTTGTATACATTCATAATTTTACATACGTGCAATATTTTGCATGCACATGGTACAAACTTCTATTTATATGTTGGTATTTCATAATGAGTTTTAAAGGGTCCTTAACAGTGGAATATTCCTTGCAGAAAGATAGACAATAGCACTTTATGGCTATGGTATTATAAAACATAAGCGATTATTCTTTCCAGTAAGGTGGAATTTAATTAACCTGACAAAATAGAGCTTGAAGAAATATAGAACAAAGGAGAAGGGGAGTAGAATAGAAAAATAAATGAGGAGTATCCGGAGACGTTATGATTAACTTTCAAAAATGAATATGAATCAAATGGCTACTCATTTAGCACAATTTTGCCTATGTCAAATGAAGAAAAGATATTCAAGGAGAATTTGGGAAACAAACACTAAAGAAGAACTAGGTCCTGAGCCTCAGGGCTCTGTCTTTGTTCCTAGGAAGTGACTAAAACATGAGCATAGCAGTTGCTTTGTGTTTTCTTTTTTCCTGCTCATATCATTAATTCCTTCCTTTTTTAATTTTCTATTTTGAATCATGTATTGAATGCCTCTGTTCTCACCCAAAGGGGTTTGAGTTTTAAAATATTTTCATATGTCATTTTTTTGTTTTCCTTTTCCACCTTTAAATATCATCTATTTCTTTTTTTTCATTTCTCTCATGAAGTGCAATATAAATTGGCAAAATCTGTTGTTTTATAAAAACTTCCCAAAGCATATATATAAAGAATTTCATTAAAAGTTTGTGCAGGGATGTAGCATGAACAATTTTAGAAACCTAGCATGTAACAAAATATAGTTAATGAAAGTGTATTGGATTTGGGTTTTTGTAAAATAAGTAAATTTTAACTATCCTTGTCAAAAAAAAAGTAAAAATGAAGAAAGAGAGATATGTAAATTTGCTTCTCTATAGTGACCATTTTATTATGCAAATGTACCGCATAACATAAGGGAACAATAAGAACTATAAAGGTTTTTTAAAAAAAGTAAAATAGCTTTTTTCTAGTTATAGGTTATAGTTCCCATCAAAGTGCATATTATGAGTCTATATCATCTGAAATTGCAAGCTAGTTAGAACTCCCAGTAAAAAAACATGTTCCTTACATATATTTTTTTTTGTTTAGTTGTAACCTATCAACCACCATTTGTAGAGTAATAGATAAATTCTCTGGGCAATTTAATATTTCTTCTCATAAACTTAACTTTTCATAGTAAAGACAGGATAGAAGATAACTTAAATAGATGTTTAATGAAGAAAGTGTACCATTTATATCAGATTTTAAGCATAGTAATTTGTTACTGTCTTAACTTTTTATATAAATATTTTTTAAAAAAATTGAGTGCAACTTTTTACCCTTTAATTTTTTTCAATATCATTTTGAACAGTAAGTTAATTTCAGTAAATTCCTATTTTATATAGTTTTGCCTCACAAGGTTTATAAAATTAGACTGAATTACAATAAAAACAGCAACAATGATAATAAGAAGTACATAATTCAACATAAAATTAAGTTCATGTAGATATCAAGTGCTTAATAAATACATCTAATATTACCATGGCTGGTAGGCACTTCACAAATGTTGACCAGTAATAATAGTTATGAAGCTCATAATGTTGACGATCAAAGAGACATCATTAATGTTCAAGTTAATCACCCTTAAAGGTACTACTCAAGTTATAAAAGATGTCCAGGTGGAAAACATAATATAAATAAGAGTCATTTCTTATGAAATGGAATTAGGTCAATTTAACATAGTCCTGAATTGCATTTTTCTGTCGCTATTTCACTTTCTAGGTGGTTCACTTTAAATTTATTGTGATTTAAAGATATGTCTATGTAGGTATGTCTGTAATTTTGTTTATGGATTCTATATATCTTTAGCCAATTTTTTTCTGTTAGAATAATAGAACAGAGACTTTCAAAATTTGTACAACTGCTTAAGTTAATATGAATCAAATAAGGGACAAGAAATATTGCTAATTATCATGTTTCTGTGAAGGTTTAAAAATCTAATACTCATAAATAATTTCAGATAGTAATTCTCTATTGCTTCTTCAAATGGCAGGTATCCAATTTAATTGTTTCATAAACTAATGTTTATTTTTTTCAAATAAGGAAACCAAAGAGTTGTCTATAGCTGCTTCATGTTTAAAACCTTAATCTGCTTTCTATTGACCAGTTATCATTTATTACTGAGTAAATTGGTATTATTTGTCTTTTACAATTAGCTTTAATACACTAAATAGCCAGGGAAATATATTTGCGTAGATTTTTGAAGTCAGATTTATAGAGAAGATTGATGAACACTGAATCAAAACTATATAATGCCTCAGAGTGAATATTTCATTCTAGTATATATAATCCAATATTAAAGCATTCCTTGAAACAATTACTACTGATGGAATAAAATATCTGATTGATAAAGACTATTACAATAATATGGCCACTTTTAAATGATGCTCAGAGTATTTGTTTTTCTTTTATCATAGCAAACATCTTTCTAATTTACTTTTAAAACTTAAATGTGCTACTTAAAAAATGGATCATAACACAAAAAAAGTGGACTCCTCATATTTCTGGATTATTCTGAATATATCAATTTAGGAAATAAAAGACTAATTCGGATTCAGATTACATCCTTTTGAATCTCAAAGTATTCCCAAATTAATATTATTGAATTTTATATTAAGCATGTATTCACTAATGATGGTGTTCATACCTAAATATTAGTGATAAGATGATTATCACACAAACTCGTGGTTCTTCAGGTATAACATCCACTTTCCTTCCTTGGTGCACACTCATTATTGTTTTTGCTCAGTGTCTTCTCCAGGTAAGCCTATCCTTGAAGGCCCACTCCAATCTTAGCATTTTTATTAGTCTTTCTATGATTTGCTTTCCTGGAATTAATTGCTTCTGTTATTCGGCTTTTATAAAACCTTGTACTTAACCTCTATTACAATAAATTTCAAAAGATATTATAATTTATTTTTTCCTTAGGTGTTTGCCTCTCTATAACACTTCATATTTTTTAAGGAGAAATTGTAATGCTGAGAGGTTTGTATCCCCAACACAAAGCATATAACTTGACACACCTGGACTAGCTGATACATAATTTGCTGAATAAACAAACACACTATTGTCTAGAGAGTCATCCAATTCCAGTTTTGAGGTCATAATGAATGATCATGCTCTGACCTAGAAAAGTTGTTAAGCGAGGTACTTAAGGTACTGAAAAGCTACATGGGATTGTTCTGTAGGATGATGACTCTTATCTGGCTGTTCATGGATGTTGGCTAAGTAGACCTATTGACCCAGACTGCAAATAACATACTTGCTGCTCTGTTTTCCTAGGTATCAAAGTCTCTTCCTGCCTAACAAGCACACTGAAATATCAGGCCTGACACCTTCTCCAAGTTAATGAAGATAATTCAGTGTATAGGTTCACGCATTTTATGGTTCTAAGGTCATTGATTCAAAACCCAGAATGAAATAGCAGTTAAAACTGTAACTGATATAGCACATAGTCATCTGTGTGAGATCCTTGGGAATAAACTTATCAGAGGAGGCTGTCAAATGCATGTTATTTTATTAGTTTTTCTCTGATATGTTTTAACTCCTGTAAGTTTACCAAAGAACATTTCCTAAATTAACATTATAACTGTTATTGTGCATTAATATGCTTCCTAATGTCCTCATTATATTCTGACCCTCTAATATCTTAATGTAGTGTGGGACTTAAATGTTTTCACCCTTAAGGTTTCTGTTTATTGGGATAGAGTTGAATTTAGTCAAGAACAACTTCACAAAGCCACTTGGATTTAGAACACATAGGGTTTTACATTTCTGGCAGTCACCATGTAGCTCCAGGTGTGTTACATAACTTCTGTGTACTTACATTTATTCTATATTGAATGAGTAGTATAGTATAAAAAATGTCTTTGGATTCAAAAGATAAAGGTTACAGAGGAAATCTTTCTTAGGTCATTTTCATTCAAAAGAAAGATAGAGTGTGCCAATAAGATTTGAGCCAGTTGTATGGTCTTGCCAGCATTCTCAAATCAAGGCTATTCAAGGGTGCGCCTGGCCAGCTTTGCATGTTCTGTTCCAGTTAATGGTCTTTCTTTGTGTCTCTAGCATGAACAAAAAGCAGAAGCATAATAAAGATTTTCCTAAACTTAAGTAATCAATTGGTCACTCACCCATCCATTTAAAAGATAAAAAGCATTTACATGTGCCAAATATCAGCCCATTGATATGAGAGTCTTACCATCTATTAATTCCAAGACCTACTTTCCCCACACTGTGTGGGTAAATTTAATAAGTGGTTTTTCAGCTAATAATGAATGCCAGTTGACAAACACTTGAGAAAATGTTGTCATGATTTCCAAAATGATAAGTAAATACTAGTAGCATAATAATAATGTGTCCATTGACCACTCACGGTATATAAATCTTCATAGAGATTAATACAAATGTACTAACATTTCTGCACAAGCTGCCTTTATGAGATGATTCTAGGTAAAGGAACAGGGTCAAAGGTTTTAAGTAATTCTAAGTTCACAAAATACATAATGATGTTAGGGTTGGAAAACATGTACTCTAAACATAGTTTTAAGATCTTAATAATCACAGCTGTAACAATACTGTATCCCTAGAAATTTTGAAAATATTCATTTCTGTAAGTATAAGTAACTTTCTTCAACTGCTGAGAAATTTCAGACAATTTACAGAATATATAGTTCATATGCCAAAGCTCTCTTCTTACCCAACCTCTTCAAACTTTGCCCTTTGGTAGGAAAATTATAATAGTAGTTAATTGGAGAAAAAAAATTTCAAGATTGAAAAAGAAGAATTTAATAAAGCATTACCAATTTAAGTTGAATGAAGAAATGAGGCACTATAAAAGGGCAAATTAAACAAAGAAATTTTGGAGAATGGAATGAAATGTTTTTGTAAAATCCTATATTAAAAGCTCCTAATTATATATCAGATAAAACTAAGAGAGAAATCGTGTTTTGCCTCAGTTGGTTACAATAGAAGCAAAATCAAAGCTGTGACTTACTTTGCTACTGCCGGTCAATGAAATTCTTCCGAGTGTAGCTTTTCTATACTTTAATAATAACCCCACTCTTGGATTCTTTAATCAATATTATCCTTTTTAGAGTCTGTGCTTGTACTTCTTACCCAAATATTTAAAAAAAAGTGCTAAAATTGAACTTTTGTTCTCAGTTATGTGGTGTATTATGTAACATATTTTTAAAAATCTGTATATTTTAATAATGTTAAAAAAATTGAGTTAAAATGAGTACTCCCCCTTCTCCTGAAAACCTCCTTGGTACAGGGTTTGCATATTACAATGTCTTGCATTAGTGTGGTAAGTTTGTTATAATCAATGGATCAATATTGATACACTATCTATTACTGCAGATGATAGCTTCCATTTGAGTTTATTTGTAGAATTCTATGATAGACGTGTAAGGCCATGTCTCTATCACTAGTGTCATTCACCTATAATGCTCCAGTTATTCCTTGTGTATCCAACCCCTTGCCCCTGAACTTCTAAAAACCACTGATATATATTCTATCTCCATAGTATAATCATTTCCAGAAAGTCATTAGTTGAAGTCTATAGGACATAAGGTTTTCAGATTTATGGTCATGCATCCATCTTCTTGGATTCCTCAAATTTTCATATCACCAATTAGTATTCCATTGTTTAAATGTGCCATGGTTTATTGATCCATTCACAACTTGATGATACCTTGTTTGTCTTCATTCATACTGGTTATAAATAACATTGCCATAAGCATGTGTGTGTAGTTTATTTGTATGGAGATAATACCTAAGGTAATATTTTACAGTAAGAGTATGCCTAGCTTTGTAGGATACTGCTAGACTCTTTCAAAATAACTGTAACATTTTATGTTCTCATCAGAAATAAATAAGAATCTCTATTAATAGGCAAAAATGGTATTTTCACTTTATTATTATGTCTTAAATTTGCATCTATTTCAGTAAACATTTGTTGCTATATCAAAATACTTAAGAATGACAATTTAATTAAGGAAAGATTTATTTTCCTCACATATGAACTTCAGAGGACACTATCTCATTTTTCTTTTAAAATGTTTATACAAAAAGGTTGGTATAATATCTTTATAGGAAATTGATCCATTAATTTTTGGAAGGAAGTTTGTCTTATTTTATTCACTTCTAGTAGTTCTATGTGTATTTAGGATAAAAGTTATTTAGCATGCATTATGACAATATATCTTTTCAGTCTGAGGCTTGTATTTAACTGTCTTAACAATGTCTTCCACAGAACAGATTTTAATTTTAATTTTAGTCCAACTACAAGTTCAGCAGAAAGATCTTGCTATTCTGTGAAAAATTAACCTGTGTAAATCAGGCCCATCATTATAATTTTCCTTATAATTCACACAGAATTGATTAATTAGGAATGTCCACTACATCTGTAACCTCTTGCCTCATAATATAACAATCACAGGATTGATCTACCATTATTTTTGCAGGTCCTATTCTCACTGAGTGGGAGGATATTACTCAGGATACAAACACAGAGGGTTGAAATCTTGGGGATGCTCTTAGATTTTGTTGTTGTTGTTGTTGTTGTTTGCGTATGTATTTGTATGTGTGTGGGGGGGTACTGTAATTTGAACCCAGGGGCATTCTACCACTGAACTACATTCCTAGCCTTCTTTATTAGTCTCAATAATTACTCAGGTTGCCCTCAAACTTACAATACTCTTGCCTCAGTCTCCTGAGTCCCTGGGATTACAAGCACGCACCACTGAACCTGACCCATTTTAGAATTTAGTTTATCAACCCCTCCACCCCGTTCCTTGATTACTCAAAATGCAAAGTATATTCATCCTTTCTCCAGTTTCCCCAGAGGCACATCCCTTTAGCACATATAGTCCAAGTACAAAGTCTTTTCACCTAAATCTAAATCATAGTGTATTGAAATATCAGAGTTTTAAATTTCTTCACCTAAAAGATATGTGGATAAATCTCTTGGGCATACACTATTAAATGCACCAATTTGTAACACAACTCTTCTCTATCTGTTAGCCTATCAAAAGAGACACATTATCTTTTATTCGTGGTAGCATTTCAACTTGTGTAATGTTTACTAAGTTTCAAAAGATATACATGAATGTGAAACTGACTTCAGGGTATTGTAGAACTGGTATGGTTTAGATTTGTAGTGTCCTCTGAAGTTCATATGTGAGACAATGCAAGAAAGTTTAGAGGTGAAATGATTGGGTTATGAGAGTTTTAAGCTCATCAGTGCATTAATCCTCTGATAAGGATTAACCTAACTGGGTAACTGTAGGCAGTTATAGTGTGGCTATAACAGGTGGGTCACTGGGTGTGTGCTTTTGGAGTTTATATTTGGTCAATGGTGAATGGAATTCTCTCTCTGCTTTCTCATTGTCATGTCCTGAAATGCTTTCCTCTGTTATGACCTTTCACCTCAATATTCTGTCTCACCTCAGACACAAAACAATGAACTTGGTTGTCTATAACTAAGACCTCTGAAACTGAGTGCCAAATAAACTTTTTCTCCTCTAAGATTGTTCTTGTTAAATCTTTTGGTCATGTCAGTGAAACAGCTGACTAACCAAGGTTTCACAAGAAAAAAACATTAGGATGCCAGTTCATCAAATACCAATGTATAAACTTGTGTATTTTAAATAAAAGTAAAACCTCATGATGAAATACTATTTTAAAACATACGACAGCAAACATTGACTATAACTTGCCATAAGTATACCTTTTTAAAATCTTGATTCACGATAAATGAAAAGAAGAAATAAAAATACAGAAATGAAAACAGGCAGTATTTACATGAAAGAAAAAAGATATAACAAAGGACCTTGTTGTGGTTAACTTTATGTACTAACTTGACTGGGTTGAGGCATACTCATGTTGTTGGTACCCATTTCTGGGTGGCCATTTCTGTGAAGAGATTAGCATTTGAATCTGTAGATAGAGTAGAAAATAATCCACCCTGACTAATACGGGTGAGCATCATTCAATCTTAAATTCACTGAGAACATGAATAGAACAAAAAGGTGAAGAAAGGGATAATTCTGTCTCTTTCCTTGAGATGAACTATCCATTTTCTCCTGCCCTTGCACATCATACCTCCTGGTTCTTAGCCCTTGTATCTGAGACTTATATCAGTGTCCCCTGTCTCTCCAGTTCTCAGTCATGTGGACTTGTACTGAGTGAATTACATCCCTGGCCTTCCTGGTTCTCCAGCTTGCACACAGTATATCTTGGAATTACTTGACTTTCAAAACCATGTGACCCAATTCTCTTATTAAATCTATAAATTTCCCTTTGTGTGTGTGTTCCTGCACATGTCGATACACTATTGGTTCTTTCTCTGGGAAACTTCAATATATAACCTGATTCACAAGTGAAATAACTTGACTTATAATTTAATATTTTAAAATGTTACTCTAAATGATATGTATGATGAATAATTTGTATTCTCATAATACATTATTGGACAGAACATAAATTAGCTCACATTTTCAGGATTGTAATTTAGTTATATATAATTTTTTTTCATGTGTGTGTATATACATCTTTAAAAATATGTATATACATATTTGGGGGGTTGTGGCTCAGCAGTAGAGCACTCGCTTCGCATGTGTGAGATCCTGGGTTTGATCCTCAGCACCACATAAAAATAAATGAATAAAATAAAGATATTGTGTCCAACTACAACTAAAAAATAAATATTTTTTAAAAATATTATATGCATTAGTCCAGTACAGCTTTATATTTCTTTTAGAAGTGTATTTATAAAAAAAGGTAGACAAAGACTTATTTGTATTTTTTCTTATTTTCATTGTCAAATATGTAGGACTGTGTGAAATTAAATCTTGTATCAATGTAGTGTCATAAAACCACCTTAAAAAAGTTTCTTGAGATTTTTAAAAATTGCTCAAAAGAAGATGTTTGATTAATAATAAATAATAAAGGGGAAATTTTACATACAATATTACCTTATTTTTGATCATATATTCACAAAATATTATTTAATAAAAATCAATAAAATACTTTCCTTATAATTGATAGCATATGAATAAAAATGTGAAGGCTTGAGAATACACAAAAATTTTATGTGATTACTATTGGGTGGTAGAATTACTATTGCTTTCAGATTTTTCTCCTCATAATTTCTAAATGTTTCCTTTTATGTAACTTTGTTAAAAACCTTAAAACTAACATTATAGTAGAAATTTTATGGTTTTATGATTATAAAAAGCATTATACCTGGGAAGAGTCTAGAATAAATTCAGTTATTTAGGGAACAATATTAGTTTTAATATATCATCAGTATTTATAATGGTTAAATAAGTTATCAATATCATTCAAAAGTCACCATTATCCTGTATATTCATATGCTTATTATTCATTGACTAGAGTTGATTTAATTTGAAATTTTAAAAATTTCATTTTACACAAAATTAGAGTAGTTGGACAGCAATTAAATTTGGATAATCTTCCTCTCATATATGAAAGTACAGTAAAGCTTCTTTTGGGTCAGGCATATATCAGGTCAATTTCCAGAATTTTTTACTTGCTATACAGCCTTGCCAAACTACTCAGATCTCCTGTATAAATGAGAGTCTTATCTTAATCAAAGTTTTGTTTAGAACCACCTGAAATATAGAAGCCCTATGACTTCTGATTACAATGAACATTTAAATGTTCATTAACTTCCCCTTTTATGAAAAACTCTTCTTTTCAGAAGTAAAATAGGAAGGTTGACATCTAAGGAACATAATTTTATCCCTAGAAGAATGCTTGAATCTTCCTAAAGACCAGAAAAATAGAAAAGCTAAATAAAATAAAGGAAAGGGGAGGATACTATGTTTTTGCCATAATAGAAGTTATATAAAAATTCCCCTTTACACTGCTAAGGCCAAATTGTTGAAGTGATTCCTTTGTGTTGATTGATAACCAGTCAATGCAATCTTCTAGGATAGTGCTAAGAATAATATAGGGGAAAGAGATAAAGACTGCTATACTGGGATTAGAGTCAAGTTGGATTTTTGTTTCTAGCTCACCAATAAATTTGGCTTTATAAATTTGCAATTTGTCTCATAAGTTTGTCTGTAAATATATAAACTTTATTTCAAGCAATTACAATGTTTCATCATAAAGTCTAATATGTGTATAAAAGAACATCTATACAAATTAATATTATTTACTTTTAATTGACAGTTTGTGATAATAATATTCTAAATGAAACCTTGATGGTTTAATGGATTCTGAACAAATAGCATTCAATAGTTTCAAACAGGAATTGCAAATATTTTCTACATTTACTGTTAAATCCAGAGGGAAACTAGAAGCCAGAACACTGTAGTAATTATGACTGGAGAGGGCTTGAAACTTACCTCTGCACCTAGCTAGCTGTCTGACATTGGACATATTATTTAAACTCTCTGATGCTTATTTTTCACAGTCTGAGAAATAAGATTAGAATAAAGCATACATCGTATCTAAAATGGAAGTAAAATGATTTTTTTAAAGTTAAGATGCTTACTGACTATAGTATTTATTAATAAATTTTAGTGATTACAGAATATAGCATGCATTGGTTTCTGGAATGTTTTTCTATTTTTATTTATTACAGTGTTTTGATGATATGTGGAGAAAAGATTTATTTGACTTTTCTGTATATGTTTGTCATTCATCTATTTAACCTATTTATTAAAATTTTCTTATATATCTGATAGTTTTGTGTATTTATATTTACTAGAGTTTTTTTTCTATGTGTACATATAATACTGATTTTTCAGTGTTTCTTATTTCAATTCATTTGTTTCAAAAATATTTAAGTATAAAAAACAAAATGGGAATCTCTGTCATTCCTAATGTTAATTTCAAAATAATGTATAATTTAAATTGTTTTCTTCTGTTTCTTCTATTCATAGATTACCTTAATTATGTCTGAAAAAAAAATTTGGAATGTCTTCTAAATTCCATTTGGCATGGTCTTATTGAATTTCTCTTTGGTTCTTTTGATGAAATAAATTATCATTATAAAGTTTCTTATATTTAACCATCTTCTATATTGTATTATTTTATTTGCAGACTAAAGTTTCTTATTATGAATTCTTTTGGTACATTGCTATACCACATTAGTTTTTGGTATTTAAAATTATGCTGTGATTCATTACATTAAATGAACTTCTCACATTTGACTGCTGCCTTCCTTTCACCCTGGAGTAATGTCAGTTACAAGTTTTATTAAGGATTGATATTTTCTTTTTTATTGTAGTACACCCAGTATCTCTGTGACTTACACATATAAATGTGCAATAAATATTTGCCATAACAGTTATCGGTGTTTAAAATTATTTGTCAGTTACACTTTGGCTATCATTGAGTTAAAATAATTTCTAGATCTGTTTTCTTTTTTAAAGTTAGTACTTTGTTGATTGATTGTATATCCTCTTCTGAGAAGTGTCTGTTCCTGTCCTTGGACCATTTGTTGATTGGATTACTTGTTTTTTGTTGTTTAACTTTTTGAGTTCTTTGTATACCCTAGAGATTAGAGCTCTATCTGATGTGTGAGGGGTAAAAATTTGTTCCCAGGGTGTAAGCTCCCTGTTCACCTCACGTATTATTTTTCTTGCTGAGAAAAAAACTTTTTAGTTTGAATTCATCCCATTTGTTTATTCTTGGTTTTAACTCTTGTGCTATAGATGACTTATTAAGGAATTTGGGGCCTGACCCCACATGATGCAGATTAGGGCCAACTTTTTCTTCTATTAGATGCAGAGTCTCTGGTTTGATTCCTAGATCCTTGATGCATTTTGAGTTAACTTTTATGCATGGTGAGAGAAAGGGATTCAATTTAATTTTGTTGCATATGGATTTCCAGTTCTCCCAGCACCATTTGTTGAAGATGCTATCCTTTCTCCATTGCATGCTTTTATCACCTTTGTCTAATATAAGGTAGTTGTAATTTTGTGGGTTGGTCTCTGTGTCCTCTATTCTGTACCATTGGTCCACCCGCCTGTTTTGGTACCAGTACCATGCTGTTTTTGTTACTATTGCTCTGTAGTATAGTTTAAGATCTGGTAGAGTGATACCACCTGTTTCACTCTTCTTGCTTAGAATTGCTTAGCTATTCTGGGTCTCTTATTTTTCCAGATGAATTTCATAATTGCTTTTTCTATTTCTGTGAGGAATGCTGTTGGGATTTTGATTGAAATTGCATTAAATCTGTAAAGTGCTTTTGGTAATATGGCCATTTTAATAATATTAATTCTGCCTATCCTTGAGCAAGGTATATCTTTCCATCTTCTAAGATCTTCTTTTATTTCTCTCCTTAGGGATCTGTAGTTTTCATTGTATAGATCTTTCACCTCTTTTGTTAAGTACATTCCCAAGTATTTTATTTTATTTTTTTGAGGATATTGTGAGTGGGGTAGTTTTCCTCATTTCCATTTCAGAGGATTTGTCACTGATATACAGGAATGCCTTTGATTTATGGGTGTTGATTTTATATCCTGCCACTTTGGTGAATCATTTACTAGTTCTAGAAGTTTCTTGGTAGAACCTTTTGGGTCTGCTAGACATAGGATCATATCATCAACAAATATTGCTAGTTTAAGTTTTTCTTTTACCATAGTTACACTTTTAATTTCTTTCATCTGTCTAATTGCTCTGGCTAGTGCTTCCAAAACTATGTTGAATAGAAGTGGTGAGAGAGAGCATCCCTGTCTTCTTCCAGATTTTAGAGGGAATGCCTTCAATTTCTCTCCATTTAGAATGATGCTGGCCTGATGCTTAGTGTACATAGCTTTTACAATGTTGAGGTAAGTTACTGTTATCCCTAGTTTTTCTAGTGTTTTGAACATAAAGGGATGCTGTATTTTGTCGAATGCTTTTTCTGAGTCTATCGAGATGATCATATGGTTCTTATCTTTAAGTCTATTGATGTGGTGAATTACATTTATTGATTTCCATATATTGAACCAGCCTTGCATCCCAGGGATGAATCCCACTTGATCATAGTGCACAATCTTTTTTGATATGATTTGTATCCGAATTGCCCAAATTTTATACACAAAAAAAATGCTCACCATCTCTAGCAATCAGAGAAATGCAAATTAAAACTACTCTAAAATACCATCTCACTCCAATAAGAATGGCAGCCATTATGAAGTCAAACAACAACAAGTGCTGGCGAGGATGCAAGGAAAAAGGTACACTCATACATTCCTGGTGGGACTGCAAATTGGTGCAGCCAATTTGGAAAGCAGTATGGAGATTCCTTGGAAAGCTGGGAATGGAACCACCATTTGACCCAGCTATTCCTCTTCTCAGACTATACCCAAAAGACCTAAAAGCAGCATACTACAGGGACATTGCCCCATCAATGTTTATAGCAGCACAATTCACAACAGTTAGACTGCGGAATCAACCTAGATGCCCTTCAATGGATGAATGGATAAAAAAATGTGGCATTTATACACAATGGAATATTACTCAGCACTAAAAAATAACAAGATCATGGCATTTGCAGGGAAATGGATGGCATTAGAGCAGATTATGCTAAGTGAAGTTAGCCAATACCTAAAAAACAAATGCAGAATGTCTTCTTTGATATAAGGGGGGGTGACTCAAAATGGGATAGGGAGAAAGAGCATGAGAAGAAGATTACCACTAAATAGGGAAGAGAGGTGGGAGGGAAAGGGAGAGAGAAGGGGAATTGCACGGAAGATGGAAGGAGACCCTCATCGTTATACAAAATACATGTATGACGATGTGAGGGGAAAAAAAAAGAAGTGTGTCACATTAAATTTGGTAGAGAGAAGTGATGAGAGGGGAAGGAAGGGGAAGGGGGGAAAGGAAGGACAGCAGAATAAAATAGACATTATTATTAAAAAAATAATAAAGTTAGTACTTTATCTTTCTAATTTATTTTATGGTAAATGCTCTGTTAATTTTTTCTGTGTGCGTAGGCTTTGGTAATTTATATTTTTCAAGAAAACTCATTCCTCTATGTCTTCATAAAATTACATGTACTCTTGAAATAATTGTCAATCTAACAGTTTCACTTAAAATAAAAATAAATCATTAATAGACAAGACAGTCATTTATAAATATTGGTTATGTGTTATTTTTATACTTTGACAATATTTCCAAATACTTCATTAAAAAGTTCTTTTGTAATATTCAAACACTGACAAGTAAGTGCACTGTATAATAGAGTATTAGAAGTATTACAAGGTTTGTTTCATTAATATGCTCCAAAATCTAAAATGAAGAACCATGCTGTCAACAATGCTCTAAATGTACTTCTTCACATTTATTACTTTACTTTTTTTAAAACATATTTTATGTCAGAAAACAAACAAAAAATGCAACAGAAAACAGTCTACATTTATTGAGTTGTTTTTGTGTGCTGATGTAGAGGTTCTATGAACTGAAAGTTTGTGCCCCCCCCCCCGCCCCCGGCAATTCATGTGTTCAATTCCAAATCTCCAGTGAGAGATACTAAGAGGTAGGATCTTTGTGTGGTAATTTAGGTCATGAAGATGGAGCCCATGGATGCAATTAATGCCCTTATTATAGAAACCCTAGAGAACTGCCTAGCCTCTTTCTGCCATGTGGGATATAATGTTTGTAGCCTGGAAGAGGCCCCTGACCTGAATCAAAACATTCGGTATTCTGACCTCAGACTTTTATCCTCAAAACTGGAAAAATAAGTTTCTGTTGTTTACAAGCCACCTAGTCTATGATACTTGTTATAGCAACCCATTCTCAATAAAACAGTAAATTACTATTGTTCTTTATTAGTTAAGCATTTATGCTTATTTTCCCTTTCTCTCCTGATTCTGCTTATATCATTGAACTCTAGACAATCCATGGGTAGTCATTTGTATGCTTTCAGAAATCATCATCACAGAAATTTAATACTAAATTGGAGTTGGAGTATTTCTGATCTAGAAAAACTACCTGAATGTAAAAATCTCTTTGAAAATATTGAGGATCCACTGAAATAAGAATTCCACTTCTATGTGACCTTTGGGGAAAAAAAATGTTGACAGAAAAAATAGGTCACAAATATGAGAGCAGCTATTTTGAAAAACAAAAGTTATATTCCTATATGTCATTTAGTATTATTAGAAATTATAAGTCCGTTTTAGTAGGGTGAAACATGTACCATTTAGTTAAATGTATAATTGGTTTGGTAACATAGTCAAAAAATGCATTTGTTCTTAGAGCTTTGTGAAAGGTGAATTTTCATTTTGATGCTATGGTTTATATCCAGGAATTATCCCATTCCTTCCAGCGTGTTCTAAGCGAGGATCAGTGTATTAATGTTTGATGCCCTTTGATAAAATTGAAGTGTAAAGCTTTCTCTTCAGATGAAGTTTATTTTATCCCAGCTTATTGGTTTTGTTTCATCAATGTGATGCTATAAATCCACATTATTTTAAAACTGAGTACATAGACTTATAACAATTAAAACAACAGAAAGCTTTCTCGGCTCAGTTGTTTTCCCAGGGACGATTACTTTTTAGTACTTACATTTGTTTTATATGATATTTGCCTTTCTATTTCCATAATAGTTTTATACCTCCTGATTGATTTATCCATTTTGGGTAACTATTGACTTCTGTTTCTTAATCCTTAACCAATAATAACCTGTGAATTTTTATGGCATATGTTTCCACATAATCATATGCCCATATTATATTTATATGATTGGTTTCATATTGCATAACTCAATTTTTAGCATAAAGTATGTTTAAACCTTTTTCTATCTGTGTTAGCTTTTTGTTGCTGTGACCGGAGTACCCAGAAAGAATAACACGAAGAAAGAGTATCTTTTGGCTCACAGTTCCAGAAGTTTCAGTACATGGTGTGGGCCATTGCTGTGGGTCCAAGATGAGGCAGCACATCAAGGCAGAAGTGTGTGGCAGAGGAAAGCTGCTCAGAATGTGGCAGGAAGTAGAGAGAGAATGATGAAGGAGCTTCAGGGAAGATGAACTCTTCCTGGCCATACCCCCAGTCATCCACCTCCTCTAGCCATACCCCACTACCCACAGTTAACTCCCAGTCAATCCATTCAAATTAGGATAGACTGATTAGGATACAGATTTCTCAATTCAGTTATTTCACCTCCAAACATTCCTGCATTAACACAGGAGCTTTTTGGGGGGACACCTCATATCCAAACAATAACATCATGTGTGGGTAAAATTATTTTAATTGCTGTACAGTATTCTTGCATATGTATGTTTCATAATGTATTTAAGTAATATTCTAGTGTTGTAAATTTACATTTTATTCTAATAAACTCTTTCAATTAGATGTTGCCTCTCATCTGTTGAATACAGATCTGGCAAATTTAATTTTTCAGACTATAACTGAAAAAGTGAGCCAGCTCGGCAAAGACTTATCTAATGCATGTGTGCGCGTGTGCGCACACACACACACACACACACACACCACCATAAAATTTGTGTTAGCACACTCATCTTTTTAGAAGATACAGCCAATAGAACTCAGTTTAGAGCTTAATACTGCTTATGAGTTAGAACAGCTTTTGGTACACTATTTAGGTGATAACCCCTAGAGTTAGCACAAAGAAAACAGTCAAATTTAACAACTGGAAGCCTGACATCAGAGAAGCAAAAAGAAAAGCAAGTTAGCAAATTAGACATCAGAACTTACAGACATAAGCCATCAATGTATCACCACATTGTAGCATTTAGCATAAAGCCATTTTTTTTTCCTGAAGAGAATTACTAAACCAATTAAATAATAAATGCAAAGTGGAACTGATTTTGATAGCAATTGTCCAGGAATGGAATTACATAATACATTTTAGGTTGATTTTTGAATTTTGCAATATTTTTGACACTTATCAAAAATAACATCAGTTATCTGACTATTTGATAGGTGACATAAAAAAAGAGCAGACTTTGAATAAGCCACATCTTCATTTAAATCATAGATCAGCTACTCAACATTATCCAAATAAAAGAATATACCTAAATTTAAATCTCGTTTAGTGTATTATTTTGAGAAATATGATTAATATACAAAAATTTCTGGAATATAGTGTCCATGCAGTATATAAAACCTCTCATTAATTTTTATTTTTACTATCATTGAACCCTAATAACAATGGAATGTGAGGTTATTGTAGAAAATAATTGTCAAAATTGTCTTTTTTTTTTTTTTAGCTGACTGAAGCAAGAAGTTTATTGGCTTCTATCTGCCAACATTCAGTAATACCTTTGGTCACCAAATAAAAATAAATTCACAGGCAGGACCTCATCTCCATATGTAGGGAACTCCAAGTCTCTTCAATCAAAATTGCAATATTAGTGAATTTTTTTAAAATAATACTATATCATTAACAACTTCCATGGTGCAAGAGGTGGGTGGTTACTTACATTACTGAAATTTTATTCTTCACCTCCACAAAGTTAAACTCCAATTTGTGTTTATCATTTTGTCCTCCATGTCAGACAACCTTGTAATTGGTACTGAAATGTAGCAATGGGGTCATAGTCAAATTTGTGAACTGCTCCTAAGAATAATCTGCCCAAACAGCATGCATGCAAATGCAGCGGGCATATTCACGAGAAAGCAGGATCAGGAGGCTTGTGGCTTAATTATATCAAGTATAGAACTTGAGGCACTATCTAATTTATTCTAAAGATGCATCAATTTAATGGGGTTTCAATGAACTGTACACTAAAGGCCTGGTGTTAAAAGCAAAAATGTGCTGCTCTTTTCTTCTGTGTGAAAAAGCAAAGATATTGATCAGCCTCATGATTAAGTCCTATGTGCAGACTATCTTCTATGAGCATAAACCTTCTTTATATTTCTTTCCAATTGCCAAAGAGCATGTACCAAGCCATACAATAAATGTAAGCATGGTCAGGCAGTCTCTGCAGGTGAACTGATAAATGTGGAGAGTGGTGTGTGTGTGTGTGTGTGTGTGTGTGTGTGTGTGTGTAAGAGAGAGAGAGAGAGAGAGAGAGAGCGCACACATTTTTTTCCTGCAATTATGCAAGGCTTGATGTCTATTTGGCCTCAACTAAATGAATAATCTGGATAACTTTATGAATGTGTGTATTGGACAGAAAATTTGTAACACCTAAATCACTCATTGTTTCATTTATTCAACTATTATGTCCCTATTATGTCCCTGGCATTGTACTGGGGGGCATAGATTCAGTGTGATCAGATGTATATACAGGTCTCTCTCTGAAGTTAAATGTTACAAAACAGAGGGACAACATCAAAGCATCACATACTGCTTGTTTTGATCACTGTGTTAAGGGCTTCTCAAGAGAAAAACATGGTGTTATAAGGCAGTAATATTGATGAGTATACTAACGTGACAGAAAGAGGAAAATGAAAAACCAGCCTCTACTTCAGAGCAAAGCCTGCCAAGGAAGGGACATCACCTTTGTCCTTGGAAAAACCCACAGAGCACTCCTAAGCACATTCCCACCCTGCTAAGTTGTTTATCTACAAATAACAGGAGAGATCTGCTGCGCCAGGTGTCCCTGACTCAGTCAGGCTAGGTGGAGATCCATAGCAACCCCCTAGCAGCCACCAATCAGCATGAGACAGGGAAATACCTGGAATGCCAGATGACCCTCCCAGTATTTTATGGTGGTTGATAACAAGTTGGGAAACCATGTAGTTCAGCACTGTACACTCCTCTTGGCTTAAACCAATCAGTTCAAATGAATACCCCTTTTGTACTGGCCAATCACCCCTACCCAACTTGTTCCTGCCAGTGAATGTGCTAATCATGTTTTAGAGTTGTTATTTGATTTTCCCGCGGTGTGTGATGATTTGCTAGGAGATGCTATGATGTATGTGAAGTCCCTGCCTTCTCCAAAGAATGTATAAAACTGCTGCAAACCCTGGGCTCGGGGCCTCTCAGCGTCACCAGTTGCTGTGTGTGCGTGTGGAGGACTGAGCTAGCTCGCAATAAACACCTCTTTGCTGCTTGCATTGATCTTGGGTCTCTGGTGGTCTTTGGGGGTGCCGAATTCGAGCATAACAGAAAAGATTGCTTGAGAAAATAACACTTGGCTAAAGGAAATAGTGATCGACCAAGTGGCAAGACATAGGTCTCCTGTGTCTATATTTTAGCAACTTCATTTTACTATGTCCTGAGAAAAATTCCATTCCAGGGATGACCAACTATGAAAAGGAGAACTGTTCTATTTGAGGAAAGTCTTACCTAAATATGTCCTTCCTTGTCTTTTTCATATTTTGTCTTCCCTCATTCAAGCATTGGGATAGATGATAACAACTAAAAAAAAATATGGACATTAACTTGTGAATTTCTTAGGAATCTACTGAAACCTAAACTTACAGATAAAAATATTAAACTTTGAAATGCTTTTATTAAAAAATTTAGCTTCACTTTGTGCCTCTGAACTCCTGGCCAGAATATTGAACAACGCATACACACAAATTCAGATCCTTGTAAGGAAAAACTTGAAAGCAATTTTCTCCATAGGTGATAATTAATTGATACTTCAGGGGGAAAAATGGTCTTCACTTACAATTTTCTCAGTTGGATTTTGCATTAAATTTGTGAGTCTAGAGAGTTAGAAATATAATTTCAATGAATATCATGAGTTTCCCTAACTCATGGTCTAAATATTATGCAGATTTATAATTGGACCAAATAAATATATGAAAAAATACCATTTTCTCCAAAACATTATTTTGGATTTAGACTTGTCATCTGGGAGAACATTAGGCATAATTCATACTAACATTCCTCTTTCACTTTTAAAGCTATGTTGGCTGTATCAACGTATCTCAGTTACCATATGTTTGCTTTGTGCTAAAAGCTCAAAATTATGAAGCTATATAAAGCTATTTGTGAATTTGTATGTGCTTATATTAATTGAATGAAAAAATACATTTGAAACTACTTCATACGTTTATGTGGGTCAATTTTTAAACCCTATATTAAATAGTTTCCTTGGTTCTTTCGTTTTTTCAGTAGTTTAAGGTGTAACACTTCATTTTAGGCTATAAAACTTATTTTTCTGTATTACCAATTCATCAATGTTAATGGATTTATTGGAAATCAAATGGAAATCATTCAAACAACCTTCTAAGTATGTCTGGAACTCTAATGAAAGCATCACACTCATGTTCACCACTATTGACTCTAGGTATTTTGTAGTGGCAGATATCAGGGTCCCAGACATCAAGTGAGGAAAAGATGTACCCCTTCTTTGTGGTATGGAGAGAGAGTGTTGCGTTATTAATTAGTTCAACCTGGCCTTTTGTTTTGCCATAAGGCAAGGGTTTTCAATGAAATTGCTCTTGAAAATATCCCACCATCTCCCTACATTCCGTAGGTGTTATTTGTCAAAAAGGAGCTAATGAACAGAGCACATCTGAGTGAAAGACAAATATTCAGCCATTGCCTGTCTCCCTACAGGGGTTTTTTCCCCTAGGAATAGCTTGCATGACTGATACCTTCTTTCCTTAGGAGGAGATTTTCAAAGAGACTCTGTGCTTTTGCCAATAGAGAAGTTTCTTGTGATATCCCTCCTAACAGTTTATCAGGCAGACCCATATGTGTTTAGATTCTAGTGTTGCAACTTTAACTACATGCCTACTGTCTTAGTCCTCTTCTGTTGCTATAAATAAACACCAAAGACTAGGTAACTAATAAAGAGCAGAAGTTTAATTAGCTCATAGATTTGGAAGCTACAAAGTCCACGAGCATGGTGCTTGCAATTGGTAGAGACATCCTTGCTGCATTATAATGTGGCAGATAGAGTATATATACCAGATCACCTTTCCTCATCTTATAAAATAATAATGCTATTGGGGGTGACACACTTTGGACCTTATATAATGTGATATCTCTCAAAGACTCCACCTCCTAATCTCATTAACATATAAATTTTGAAATTAAGTTTCCAACACATGAACTTTTGGGACACACATTCAAACCACAGCAGCTATTATGTCTTGGACACCATATTAGAAGCTAAGAGTTTAGAAATATGAGACACAGCTTCTATCCTGTACTAGCTCAAAATCCAGCTGGGAATACAGTTATATAAATAATTTCAATGCAAAGTCACTACAGATACTATGTGTTGTGGAGTGTTGAGAGCCATTGCCAAGTTGGAATGACGCATGGCAATTTCTTTGTCAGCCTACCCAATGTTGCTTAGAGGGAGGACTCTCCATTGTGGAAATGGGCTTGCCTTGGACCCAGGTCATTTGCAGTGACATTGCATGAAAGGTGACCCTGCTCAAGGACCAGGGTGGATCCTGGTCTAGGGAGGATCCTGCTGGATTAGGGTGGGTCCAGGTTTAGGGTGTATCCTGCTGGGAATAGGGAGTATCCTGCTGCCTCAGGCGCCCACTCCTTGGATTTAGGGTGGTTCCAGGTTTAAGGTGGACCCTGCTGGGAATAGGGCGTATCCTGCTGCCTCAGGCGCCTGCCCACTCCTTGAGTTCCCCTTGAGTTCTCATGGGATTCATAGAGTATTTTGGGATGCAGAGCCTGGTGGAGGTGTGGATTTCCCCCAGAATGTGCGTGTAGAGTGCTGGTGACAGTTCGGGAATAAAGAATTGCTGTTTGAATCTACAAGGCTGTGAGTGGCTCGTGATTTTGTGCCCAGCCAGACTGCGGCAGTGGAGGCACATCATGCCAAAGATCAGCAAAACAGGACACTAAAGTGGTAATGAAGATTTAAATCAGTAATGTGCTGTTGTGGCAGGGAAAAAGGTCCAGCATGAACTGAGCTCAACTTCTGTTTGTAGAGAGGTGACTGGGAGTTTTAAAGTGAGCATGAGGAAATAGGGAGAGAGTGAGCAGGGGTTCAGTAAAGTTACGGAAGGAAAACCTATTTGTGTTTACTAGCTAGTATTAATACTTAATTTCAATGTACCTACCCCTGCAGAGGGTGGGAGACAAGGGTTGTATATGGGGGCAACAGCCAGAGTCTCATTGGGGGGTTCTCTTCCTGCCCAGGAGGATGTAAGCCATTCTAAAACTTAATGTCTCAAACAATTAGTGAATAACAAAACACAAGTAGCCAGAAATATGTTTACCAAAGCGAAGCCCCTGACAGTGTAAGGATCCCGCGAAATGTCGGAGAAAGAGACCACCAAGTGACCACTCATGCAATTGGCAGAAGGGGGATTTATTGAACCAGCATGCTGGGGCTCCGTGCCCACTCAAGAAGGGAAAGCAGTCCAGAGCCCCGAGCAGGGGCTGAGCACTGCTTAAGTACACTTTTTGGGGAGGGCGGAGGGCTTTGTATACATCAGAACAAATCATCATTAGGCGCGGGAAAATTGAATAACAACTCCTAAACATGATTGGTTCATTCATTGGCGGGAACAGGTCAGGCTGGAGTGATAGGTCATTCCTAAGGAGGGGGTTACATTTAAACTGATTGGTCCAGGCCCTGCAATGCCTATGTGGGACCACACAGAGCCCTTATTACTGGGCAGTTCCAAGCATTGTCTTAACAGCTACAGAAATTTAACTCAGACCTTGCAGCTTAGAAACTTTACAACACCCGGTCTTTTACCCTTTAACTTTTACGCTTTAACTTCAATTTCTTTTACCCTTACAACAGATCTAGTTCACATGGATGCTGGAACTAGACAAAGAAAAGATGGCTCTGGTGCTTTATTTAAGGGGTATATCAAAGGCAGGGATAAGGTTTCAAGGGCAGAGTCTTGCTTCCTGAGATGTCTACTAGTCAGTAGGTTGATTGGCATCTTCTCAGGTCACACCCATCTCAGGTGCTGTGTGGGATCTTCGGCAGAGCTTGAGGGGGAAATTCACCTGCATCAGGTGGTCAATCCTTCAGGGGGTGCCATGGGAGGTTCCCAATGCCAGACTTATCCCCTTATTAGGTGACAGTGTGCGATATAGTCCACACAGCCCATAGATGGCTTGTGACAGTTATGTATTCAGATTTGGACTAGACTAAATACTAAATTCTTTTGTCAGCCTTGGGGTTCCTCAAGCAGGAATTTTAATGGGGACTAGAGTCATTCTTAAGAATGTGACCTTCAACTTTTAGAACTAATTGTTTATATTTGTTTTAATTTTTTACAGGTCATGTTGAGACCTTGTCAAGAATAGAACTCTATTCTCTATTTAGTCAAAGGAAGAATCTTTGTCACTAGATACTGATGATTAATTATCTTACAATCATCTAAATTTCAGGTCTAATGGGTTTTTTATACTGTTTTTCTTGAAGTGTGATTTTCTTTAAGGGTAATACACACACACACACACACACACACACGTGAAATGAGAGATAATATATAGGCATGGACGAAGTTTAAGGCTTCCTCTGAGGAAATCTACATATGTATCTCCTGGGTGACTGTCATGATATTGTCCTGTGAAGTTTGGGTCCCTTGGCTTAACTTTATAATTGATAGAAGCAGGCCATGAAATATTATGTCTTTATTTTCTCTTCTAAAGTGTTGTTATTTTAGGTTCTTTATTAAGGTGAATTCTCAAGAAAATGTGTATCATAAAGAGAAAAATTCTAGTATTTATTCTCTCATTTTTGACACTTACCTATGTCTTCTCACCATCTGTGAAAAAGAAAGCAGATAATAAATACAGGGTTTTTTTTTAGCAAATCTTTTAAATCAGAATAAATTTCAGATTTAGATCTTTTTCTCTGCTCATTCCACTTTGATTGATACCATCTTAATATGATATCGTATAAATATGCCCATGGAATGATTTGAAGAATAATTAGAAATTTATATCTCATGAGAAAAACCTGTATGATTACCTAAACAGAGCACTGACCTTGAATTAAGGGCCTATATCAGAACTTGCCTGCTAATTAAATTTCTCAGTCTCAATGTTCCTATTCATAATTAGATGTCTTGTTTGTCACATATTTCTCTGAGTAATCATAAAGATATGTCAATAAGTATCTTAAACGTTTAGCTACAGAGAACGTATATATATATATATATATATATATATATATATATATATATATATTCCATGAATACAGGTATTGGTATTTATTTCACTTGCTGCTGCATCCCTGGCACTTTGGACAGTATATTATAAACAATACCACTCAAATATTTGTTGGTAAATGAATGAGTGAATAAATTAATGGATTAACCTGGAGACATTATTTTTGCCTTTTTCTAAGAGTGCTAGGGAAATTATATAAATGATATAGACCCAGATATTTAAACAAAATCCTGAGTAGTAACATTCAAGCAAGATCATATTTTTATAAAACTGAATTTTAGACTGATTTATTATTTGTGGATTGCTTTATACCAGTATTTCTAGTTAACCCATTAATTCATCTGTAATTTATCTGTCTAGGTAAAATGGAACCAATTACTATTGTTTGTAAATCTCCAATTACCTTGGTAAATTATTAAGGGTGTGCTACTCTATAGAAATATAATTACACTCATAATTTTTCACTGTCCATTCGACTATACTTAGTTTCATGAGTTATAATTTTTCAGTCTATTACACTAGCCTTTTAGCTTACTGAGTTTACTGGAAACTACTTGTTCTCAATTGCGTTTTTTTTTTTTTTCCTTACATCTTGATTACATTTCACTACAAACTGTTAAGAACATGGACATAGTCATTAAACCTTTTTTTATTAATTAGTTTTCCATCATTATTACAAGATATCTGACAAATTAATTTATAAAGAAAACAAGGTGATATTGCTGTTTTAGAGATCCCATTCCATGAGTGGGCAAACCCATTGTTTTTAAGTCTTTGTTTGGGATGTTGTACACAATAGCATAAAGTCTCATGGACAGGAAGTAAAAGAAGAGGAAAGAGCCAGGGTTCTACATCTGCTTCGATGGCATGTCCACCATGACCTGAGGACCTTCCACGGGCCTCACATTCCAAATATTACACCACCTTCTAATAGTGCTACCATGGAGACCAAGGCTTTAACACAGGGGCATCTGGAAAACATTTGAGATCCAAACTATAGCAGCTTTGATGATTTAAATAGCATTTTTTTTAGATTCAAAGATGCATGTAAATTCATGTCAAAACCCCATTTTAACCATTTTTCTTCATATCTGTACATATAGATATATTTTTATAGTGAGCTCTCTTTGATTATGGCCTTCTACAAAGAAATCAGACATGACATTTTTCACATAATTCCCATTTTCTTAACAAATTATACACTTCTTATATAAAATATAAAGTCATGTTAGAAAATAACTTCCAACTTTAAAATCATTGATAATATCTAATATAAAAATTATAGAGCTTACAATGATTTCTGTCATTGTACGAGATAAATTTATAGATAGATGACTTGCAATGAAGTGGTTTCTAATTAGAGCTGCATTGACATATTCATGATAGATCAGGTGCTAAAAACAAAATTCTAATCTTGACTTTTCAAGGAAAAGAAATCATTCAGGAATTACCCCTTTTATACTCAAAACATATGGGCATCTCAAGTCAAAGACACCTGAATTGTTTTGGGACTATTTCCCTGTTGACTGGGTAATAAGGATTGTTGCCTTGGCCTCAGAATGAGTCTGGGAGTCAACAATGCCTCTGGTTGCTATAGTCAGTTAACATTTATCAAGGTCTGAGTGCTATGGAGAATAATTAGGCATGGTTTCTGAGCAGGATGTTAATAACCTATGTTAAAGGGAAAAGGTCTAGACACTAAACCAATTTATTTTCTTCATCTTCATGTAATCTGAAGGCATATCAAATTAGATTCTCTGTGAGAAATAAGTCTTGTAGAAAGGTTTTAAATAGTCCTGAGGGATTCAGATTCAGACTTCACAGGATGACCTTCGTCTCCCTTGACATATGCCATTAAAACAAAATTATTGCATGCCCTAGGTTAATGTTGATGCTGTTTTAATCACAAGATATTTATTTCTTCATTGGTTAAAATTGTTCATTTGACATTTGTTGGTGAATGTATAAATGTTTTTCAAAAATATAATGAAAAGTAGCTAATTTTTATTAGCTAATGACTATGAACCATCTTATCATGTTCTTCTAGTGTATCCAGATATAATTGAAGGTAGGGTTGAGAGTGGGGCTGTCATTGGCGAAAAGGGGGTAGTTTTCTTGCCATAAGAAGGGTAACTATTTGGACATAAGTTACTGATAAATTCTGTTTCCCAAAATGATGTATTAAGAAATGGAGATCTTTGGAAATAGTGTGATTAGTGCCCTTGTAAAACAGACCTGATAGACCTTGTTTGCCTTTCTGAGATGTGAGGACAAAGCTATCTACACCAGAGAAGACATAATTGGCATGTTGATCTTCGACTCACTAGCCTCCAGAACTGAGAGAAATAATTTTTCTGTTGTCTATAAAAGTTTCCCTGTCTAAGGTGTTCTGTTGTAGTAGCCTGAATGGACTGAAACACTAACTTTGAAGCTACACAGGTATTAAATAAAAATTAATTATTAGAGGATTTTATAGTTTTTTCTTTATTAAGTATGATTGTCAAGTTGTATATAAATGATATGTTCCAGAAGTATATATATTCCACATATAATTACATATTATGTTAATACATTTATTATATGATATATATCCTATATAATTGTCTGGAAAAATCCATAAATATGTTTGATCATATCTGTCTCTCTTTTTCTGTCTTGTATATGGTCTATCTATCTAGCTGTTTATTAATTCCTAAGAAGACTTCAGTTATTCATATAGGTGACTGAGAAACTAATATGAAAACTATTGCAGGAAATAACTGGAGTCTAATATGATATTAGATACTGTGCATTTTTCAGATTTGGTGCTCTTGGAATCAGCCCCTGATAACCTCTTTGCACAGCTATTAAATATTAAAGGAATATCTGACTTAATGTCTTTTTTTCCTATCTTGAATTTCCACTTAATATCTTTACATTCTTTATCACAGAATATAATGTACTGATGGTAGATAACAGTTTTAATTACTTTTAAGTTTTGAATTAGGAACATAAATCCCAATGGCAATAGAGTAACAGAAATAATTTAAAGTCGATTAAGTGAAAGCAAGTTTTGGACACTTCAGTGATAATACTTGTTTCCTGTTGGTAATTAGAATTCATCTGGTTATTCTACTAAATCAAAATTCATTTAAAGATTGCTAAAGAGAATTGGTACTTTTACTAAACTCAGTTTTGACAAAATAGAACAAAAACCTGCAATAGTAACAACTGGACAGGGTTTTAGATTTAAAACTTGACAACCTGGTCTACATACAGCTCATTTCACAAGGAGGACAGAAGTAAAAATCAGTTTAGAAAATCCTTATCAGGAAGAAATATCAATTGTTACAAATGGCTGAAAAATAGTGAAACATTTAAATAGCAGAGTTCTTGCAATAAAGGAAATTCTATAAGAAACAGAAGAAGAAAGTATTTTCTTTTAATAAAACATTTCTCATGTGTCAGGATGGAATAGATGGAAGTATTAATGTGAAAGAGATTACATTATCAATATGACATAACTTCCATTCTCAATCACATGATTTTTTCTTAGTTTTGTAAATTAAGAAAACTCACGCTCATTGGAAATTTTCATTTTCTGGATGGTGTGCTTACTCCATCCATTCTTTTGAGATTACCATAGTGGTTCTCCTTTTAAACATGCAATTATAACTGGTAGTGGTAACATTTCTGGATAGTAATTATGAGATCTCTTTTGCTTTAGCTAAGTCTGGATCAAGGGGCGGGACATCTCGGGAGTTTAAGGAATTGAATAAGGAAATAAAAGGCATACATGGACATATTTTGAGCTTAAATGTCACAGGTTAAGTGGCTCAGAGTCTAGTTTTCTCTGTCAATGAGGGAGTTTTCTTATGAATATGCAAGCATCATTATCTATTCTTTACCAGAAAATGAGGATACCTTGTAAACAATGTTCATTTCTTTTTATTATGTATTTTAAATATTTCATTCAGCAGTTTCTTTTATCAGATTTGAGATTATATACATTTTTCATACCATCTTAGAAGATCTTGAAATGTATAATATTCTTTGTTTTAGGTGCCAGAATCTTTCCCAGTACTCTGAACCCTTGTGGATGGGATCCCAGGAATTAGGTACTGCAAAATAAAGCCTGCTTAAGTTTTTGGATAGAGAACAAAGGAGGAAGAGAAGAAAGAATCAAAGGTAAAGGTCATTGGGAAATTATAAAAACAACCCAAACATATAAAATTACGTGGGTCCATTCATAGAAGCTAAGTCAAAGTGAATACTGTTGTGTGGAGCTGCCTAAAGAAATGACAGATTATGGATAAGGCATAACATTGTGTTTGGTGTTCCCCTTTATAAGAGTCTATTAGCTTAGCTTAGCTGTTTTATTGTTTAAAGTACAGTCAAAAATGCAGTTGACTTTATGATTCTTTCAACTTCTAGAAATGTATTTGTGCTTTTTTGTTCTGATACATAGTAAGTGTGTGCTCATGGGCAACATATTTAGCCTATGTAAAACTAAAATTCATCTATAAATGGAGATATACAAATTAATATTCTCATAAGGTTCATATAAGTACATATAAAGTATTCAACATAGTGCCTAGAAAAAACAAACTGAATATTATTTATTATTATTGAGTCATACAAAGAAATGTTCCCATTCCATATTTAAAATTGCAAATTAATTGAATTAATTTGGATAACAAAGTTTTATTCTAGACCACTTACTTTCAGTCATCCTGAAGTCCATGCTTACTTTATGAGCATTGCAAATATCATTTGCTTCTCTCCAAATTACAGATTGGATTTTTCTTTTTCTCTTTTTTAAATAGTGCACTTATGGAAATGATTGTTAGTATTAACAGGCTCAAATTTTGATACATTAAAGGAAGAAAGATCAATAACTAAAATATTTACTTGTAATGATATTAATAAGAAATATCATTCAGTGTCTGCCAAACACGTGACTTATTAGTAAGCATTTTATGTTAACTAGTATGATGTTTTGTTACATTTTTCTTTCTTTCTTAAAATGAACCATAAGGCACCACTGATTATTGTTCAATTTTAGCAGAGCCATTGACAAATGATACTATATAAGTTGGATTACATAAAGCTGTGGTTTTACAAATGTTTTATCAACATATTCACAATTTTCTATTAGGCACTTTTCCTCAAAAAAGCAAAATTTGGATTAGTATATTATTGCTAACTAACCCCTGCCAAGCAGTAGTATTGAAAATCACTCTAGATAGATAGAAAAAAAAAAAGGCACATAGACACACACAAACCTTCTATAATGCATTTCAGCAAATATATCAATAAAGAGATATAATCTTTGTGAGAAAGCTGGTGGCTAGCCAGCAAACAAAGCAAATATGATGGCTTATTATTGTGAAAACAGCTTCAAAATTGCAAATGCCATACATTCATTATTTCTTCTGTTTTCCATACCATTTTGCAGATCACAGCTTAAAAGAAAATGTTGTTACTTAATGACAGGGACAGTTGCATTTGGGTTGCATCTCTCTTTGTGAAACAGAATCAGCACTTGAGGACATATTAACTTATGTTTTTCTCAAAGTGGTAACTTTGAAAGTGTGAAGAAAGATGCATCGTTAATGTCTAAAGAAAAAGAAATGTGGAAAAATAACAGGTTTTTTAAAGGGACATAATACTTGTCTGTGAAGTACCTTAGTTTAATAAGCTGCCTCTGAAATCTCTTCAGTGAAATGTCTATCACCTCAAGTTATTAAAAGTCAAATCTATATTTAAGAAACAAGTTCAATTTTCAAAATAACTAATTTTTGAGCCCACACTTTAGTGTTTTTTTTCCACCAGTTTATTCTCTGGTATTTTAACAGAAATTTCATTAGTAATATTATGTGTGTTTTCACTTGCTAATCTATTTCCTTTTCATTTAATTGCATTTGAGAATGGGAGTTTTCTCCAATTGAAATATATGATCATTTACATTGCACAAAAATTGGAAAAAGTGCTAAAAGTAATAAAAATTTAAGCAGTCTGCAAGACAACCCCAGTATTTCTTATTTTGTCCTGCAATTTCAAAGATTATCAATAATGTGTAATGGGGGTGTAACAATTTTTCTGAAAATGTTCCATGTTAGATACTTTAGACTTTGTGAGCCAGTCTTTCCCAGCTATCCAACTCAACTGCTGACAGCCCAGGTGCAGACACAGTCAGACAATAGGTAAATGACGGATGAAGTTCTTTCCCAGCAAAACTTTATTTACCAAAGCAGAATATAATTTTGCTGAATATAGGAAAACATATTAACCAACATCTCGACCATTGAAGCAATCCTTCCTATATTAAAATACTGAATGACCTTGTTCAAGAAATTGGTCTTCCAGAAGATTTTCCTCATGTAACATGAAACATTTGATATGCATTCCAACCTCTAACAAGGATGTCTTTCTTCAGCAAGTGCTTAGGACTATCCAATTACATTAGTAAATCTACAATTAAAACATTAGTAAGATTTGATATTTTATTTTTGAATATTGCATTATCTTTTTAAAATTGTTTACTCCTCATTGAGAAGATTACACACTTAGACCCTCCTCATCTCTTTATTTTGGACACTTGATTTATTTTGTCCAGTGAAATGATGGAAAAATCTAAAGTGTACCACATATTAGTAGAAACACATGAAATGATTTTATGATTGAGCTCTGCACTTTGCACTCCTTTCATAAGCACTGAAGTGACTTCTTCAGCTTTGGCCCTGAAATGAGACTATACATGGAGTTCAGGCACTGCTGAAACCACAATTCATGAGGAACATGAACATTGTTTCAAGTATGAAAATGTGAAATAAATGTTTTTGCTGTTATCCTTAAGACTTGGGTATTTTGAGACTTGGGTATTTTTTTTCTTTTTCCCTTCTCCTTCTCCTTTTCTTTCTTCTTCTAATTCTTCTTGTCACTAAAACAACATTGCTAAAAACCATAAGAAATTTATTTTGGTAACAGATTCTAAAACAAACAAAAAACAAAGAATGTAATATCATTTTTTACTGAAATTACCAATACATATTTATTCTACTTATTTCATATTCTGTGTTTTCTAGAACAGAAGTATTCTTGTTATTAAATTGGTAGGTCTAGTGAAAGGAGTTAAAATACTATAAATACGTTCAGTTAAGTAAATAAAACTTTTCAAGTAAATTCACTCTATGGAACTTGATTACCTATTTCTAAATCTCTCTCCTGAGAGGAACCAGAAAACATTACTTTCCCTAAAACTTCAAGAAATTCAATGGAAGGTGAACACCAGCATTCATTATATCCATACACATAGACTTAATATATAATGTATATACTCCTAGGGAGTAACACTAAAGGTGAAATGTTCTTCATGATTTAAACAAATATTAGGTTCTTAAGGTGACAGAAGTCATCTGATGACCATAGCAACCAAGCTGGCAAGGTCACCATAAAAGACAGCTTCCCAAAGTTCCCTGGTGCTAAACAGACAAACATTTTATTGGCATATTAATACTTCTTATAAACAAAAGCACTATGCCAAAGGCTGGGGTTGTGGCTCAGTGGCAGAGCACTTGCCTCACACATGTAAGGCACTGGGTTCAATCCTTAGCATCACATAAAAATAAATAAACAAAAATAAAGATATTAAAAAAATAAAAGCACTATGTCCAATCTCAGCCTTTTTATAGAGGGCCAAGGAGCCTTATTTACTTTCCAAACTTGAGTTAATCCAAGACCCAGCACTACTTAAAAGAAGTGCTATGAGGTCATGCTGTATAAGCAAACACACAGGGAGCATCTGGAGATATCGCATGTCAGATGGTTATGTATTTCACACTTCCAGAGAAAAACAAGCAGGACAGAACTATCATCTAAATTCTATGTGATTTTAAAAAATCATAAGTCTATCCTTAATGTGAAGCAAAGACCATAATATTGAGCCTAAACCATAGGATTAATAAAATTTAATGAAATAACTTAAGTACTGTATGAAGTATGAAGTAGTTGAGTATGAAGTAGTTGATATGAAAAAGCTTAAATACAATATAAATGATCTAAATACTCAATAATAATTGATGCAAAGAGTTGTTTATAATCCTTAAACTATAGGCTTCAAGAACATTAAAAAGTGTTTTCAAAGCACAAACCTATTACTGTATTAAGAGTTTGCCATTTTTCAACTAGATTTTTTTTTGTAAATTGAAATAATTACTAGAATGAAAATGATATTATTTAATTAGAAATGCATGATAAATTTTGCCTAAAACTATATAGATGTTTTTAGAAATGATACTGGTATTAATATTGAATGATTCGTATTATTACATTTATTTAATTAGACCTTTAATAGCCCTTTAATTATATAAATCCATAAAGCAATTACATTTTTAGTCTTTTAAAATAAATATTCATTTCATATAGAGACAATCTTAAGATATATTTTCTAACTATGATAGAGATTTATGAATTACCTAGTTAGGTGTTTTTAATGAAGTTATAAAGTCATCCTTTTCCTGGGCATCAGTGTCAAAAGGTATCGTATATTATACTTGTTTGCATGTTATTAAGTGTATTTTAAGCATATATCCAGTGAATGAACTCAACTAGAAAAAAAATCATTTTATGATAGTCTTGCAAGAAATCATCAGCTGTCAAAATTTAATAATCTATTTAAAATTTTTGTTTTAAAGTTTTCTGCTTTTATTCTTCTTTGTTTCATTAACTTATATGAAGCTCTTTGTTAAAATTCTAAGGAGACATTTGGTTAGGTAGCAATAGTATTTTATCATGTGGAAGAAGATTAAAAGAGGAGATAGACTGCCCTGCAGCTGCAATCTTAACTTGCTTCTCTAATGTGTTTATACTGTGTATAACTTCCTCCTACTATTGCTGTCATAATTAAGTGAATAATGTATCTAAAACATTTATAGAATACTCAGTACTTGTCAAAGACCATGTACATGCTCAGTAAATCTCAATCTTGACAAGAAAGATGCATGAAATTCAGATATACTTGAGAAATCAGTCATTAAAATGTACATTCAGGAATAACACAGGCTTGACTGGCATCAAAATATCCATATGATTCCTGTGGTGTGTACAAAGGTCAAGGCTGGAGTCAGAATACCTGAATTCTCATGGGAACTAGAGCTGTCTTTACTGTAAAGCAAAGACCATAATATTACGCCTAAACCATAGGCTTAGAAAAATTAAATGGAATATACTTAAGTAATTTGTTATATGAATTCTGGTCATCCACTCTCAAAGTGAGAGGGTCACCTTCTGCAATGGGATTCTAAAACTAAGGCTGGATGTGGCATGGCCTATTTTGGTCTTGGTATTAAAAACCTGCTTGTATGTCAGGGTCAGCCTGAAGTCACAGATGCAGGGCAGGCAGGTGGAAAGAAAGAACATGATCAGAAAAGAGAGGTCTGAAAAGGGCAGGCAAGGTGAAATGTACAGGATTGATAAATAATATGGAGAGATTGAGAAAGGCAAGGCTTTTTAAAGTCCATGAATAGAAAGAGAATGCTTTGGTGTACTATGATGGATCAGCCAATACACTCTAAAGCACGATTTAAATACAAGCCATAAATCTTAAATAGCATCCCTCACCCAGTGATATCTCAGGTAGACATTATTGTTCCCTTTAGAATTTTAGATGAAGCAACCACCATTTGCCCTCATCGATTCACTTCTATGAAAGACTCAGTATTTACCAGTGAAACTGGATGTAATCTTTTCCACATAGCGAGATTTCTTTAACTCGAGGCTCTGATTCCCTTGTGCATTAGCGCTAATGTCTCTTCAAGGGACTTAGGTTGTGATAGAATCAGAAGCAGCACCTTCGGGCAGAGCCTGCTCTGGGGTCGTTCTGCACCCCCCTGCCAGGGGACCCGTGCTCCGGAGGAGGGGGACGGAGAGCCGCGGTGGCAGCAGCTTGGGCCCCAGGGGCCGAGCACCGGGCTGAAGAGCTGCGGAGGCCAGGGCGGCTCTGCTATGGTCGCAGACAAGCGCGGCGCTCGTGAGCATGGGAGGCGACCGCGGCAGGGTTTCATTTCTAGAAATCTGGACTGGAAACAGAAGCAGCAGTTTGTATAATCCCAAGAACTTGCTTATACCAGGAAGCTGTAAGGGGAACATGAATATCATTGATGAGATGTAACATGGTGGAAGGCGCAGAGAGATCAAGTCTCTGACATCTTCAACTGCGCGGGCATAGGGAGCCGTAAACTGTCTAAATGCTGTTTGCTCA
>NW_025999853.1:22691658-22694804 GCF_001458135.2 Marmota marmota marmota
AGAAGATGGGAGGGGAGGGAGGGGGGATGGTAGAGGATAGGAAAGGTAGCAGAATACAACAGTTACTAATAGGGCATTATGTAAAAATGTGGATGTGTAACCGATGTGATTCTGCAATCTGTATTTGGGGTAAAATTGGGAGTTCATAACCAACTTGAATCTAATGTATGAAATATGATATGTCAAGAGCTTTATAATGTTTTTCAACAACCAATAAAAAAAAAATAAAAAATAAATAAATAAAAAAAAAATAAAAAAGAACAAAACCAAAAAAAAAAAAAAAAGAATCAGAAGCAGCATTTGGTATGTTCCTTTCAGCTGATTCTGGTACATTTTTCATCATGGTGGCACTATCAGAATCTTTCCATATCCACCATATTTTCAGTTTGTGACTTTCTTTGGTGTCCTATTGCTGATCCTGATATTTTGATTTTTTTTTTTTCTTTTTTGGATAAGTTGCATTTACATAATTTTTTTCTATCAGCATCTTTTCACTTAGGAACTTGAGGTAGATGGTCTTTTCCAAAGATTTGCATATGTATATCCCATCATTCCTATTCTTATGATATCATGTTAACTCCCTTTTCTTGACAGGTGACATTTCTTATTTCTATTCCTGGAACGGGAAGATTTTATAACTGCCTCAATTTATATATTATGATGAAAATAATATTATATAATTTATGAGCCTTCTATCTGCCTCTCTCCTGGACAAATATTTTAGGAACCCTGATTTGACATGTGAAAAACCTGGCTGTATTGAAACTCCCAATCACCTGAAGAGGCAACACAGTAATAGAAATGCCTGAGGAAATCCAGGTGATACATTCTCCAGATGTTCTGATGTATGCAGCATACCTTTAGAGGATTCCAGCTCACTCCCAGAGACACCTTAGTTAATGCTGTATACTGTAGAGATAAATTGTCCTGAGCAAAATAAACTTTTTTTTTAAAGCCACTAAGTTACTCGGCAATTTGTTATACTACCCTAATAAACTGGAAAGCAGTCTTAGAAGTCAATTGCTAGTTCTTCAAGGAGAGAAGATGTGTATGTGTCTCAAAATGATACTGTATTTTTCACTCCAATTTTTGTCTCTCTTAGGAGTCATAGAGGTAAAAGATCTAAGTACTCTCTTTAGTTTAATGTCTTACATGGATGTTGCATTATCTATCAATCTTACATCTAATCTTTTGCACTCTCTGTTCAATGACAGTCTATGGAGAAGTATCAACTCTGCATGTTTAAATTTTCCATATGTTTCTTACAAAGTTAGTAGAATTTTTTTTCAGTAGCACTGATATATAAAATACTTCCAGGTAAATCATTTTGGCCTGAACATAAAGTCAATTTGTCTAATTATTATAGAAAACATCATCATAGCTAAAAGAATAGCATGTATTTAATGACATGATATGTTTACCATGACATGCATTTTTTTTCCTGAATAAGATTCAGTTTGGGGCATTTAATAATTGGTATTCTTACAAGCTCTATACGCTGCAATTGTATAATTCTGACCAAATTCCAAAACTCATATCTGAAATGAATGTTAATTTGGTTGGCAATATAAATGCCATTTATTAAATAATGAACAATTAAAACAGTTCAAAATTATGTGTTCAACAGTGCTTTTTGTTTTCTCAGTATTTTGTGGTTTTATTACAGCATTATTATTTATGTAAATCTCTAAAATATACTTATATATTTTATTTTTTTTCAGGGGAGTACCAGAGATTGGACTCAGAGGCACTCAAATACTGAGCCACATCCCCAACCCTATTTTGTATTTTATTTAAAGACCAGGTCTCACTGAATTGCTTAGCACCTCGTGGTTGTTGAGGCTGGCTTTGAACTTGAGATCCTCCTGTTTGGGCCTCCTAGACTGCTGGGATTACAGGTGTTTGCCACCACACAGGGTTATACTTATATATTTTAATAGATAAAATATTCAATTACCATTCTCTCAGCTAATATACTGTGGTATGGGGCTTTGACAAATTGGCCAAATTGAGTGAAGAATTGACTAATGGTAATATAATTGTGTACAGTTATCCCAGGTAAACTTTGATTTGGGGTCAGCAATTTGGTGTTAGCTAAACTGAGCATAGAGTCTTAGGATATACTGTATCTTTGTATTTGGACAAAGGTAGATTTCTTTGGAGGAAGAAGTCAGCATAAATTTAACAGAATCATACTACAGAGGAGAAAATCAATTATTTCTCTTATTTAAGCTATGATGAATAGGTAATACTGTATTAGACTCTCGAAAATCCACTTGAAGAAAGATACAAAGTAAATGACTGTAAAATATTTTTTCGTGGTTCAAATTGTTCAAAAACAATTTTCTACGAAATATTTTTTAGTTTCAATCTCAGGAAAAATCATTTGCTATATGCTTCAGTGGTAATATGGTAGAAATACTATAGTATATTTCTTAACCTTAAAACATGTTTGAGTCTGTTTACCTGTCTTCAATTTATCTATGTTATTTGGCTCATCTATGTGTCTATGTATATATGTATGTCTATGCATTCATCTATCATCTGTCTTTAGGGTTGATGTTAATAAGAGATAATTCCTTTATATACAATTAAACAAGTGGTTTAATCCAATATTTATTCATTTATTTTAAAAAATATTTTTTTTTTCCTGAGGAAAATATTTGCAGTACACAGAATTGAAAAAAAAAATGTTAGTGTCAAGAATGTATGAAGATATTATACAAATCAATAAGAATAATGTAAGTAGCTCAAGAAAAAAAAATTGCATAGAGAAGTACCTAAAAATGAAGGAAATAGGGCCAATAATAAATGAAGAGATGGTCAACCTTATTGTTTCAATGTCAGGAAAAATCATTTGCTGAAAAATCATATGACATTGAAACTAATCATATACACATGGGCTGGTGTTATTATGGCTCAGCAGTAGAGCGCTCACCTAGCAAGTGTGAGACCCTAGGTTCGATTCTCATAACTAAAAAAAGAAAAAAATCAATAAATAAAATAAAGGTGTGTCCAACTACAACTAAAAAATAAATATAACAAAAGTCATATACACAAAAGGCAAAATATTTTACCATCTGTCATTAGCAAAAAAAAAAAATATATATATATATACTGTCTCTTATACACATCTGTATTATACA
>NW_025999853.1:22697389-22705964 GCF_001458135.2 Marmota marmota marmota
TGTGTATATATATATATATATATATATATATATATATATATATATATATAAACGTGAAAAATGACAGTATTTAGAAGGATCTTGACGACTGGGATCCACATCTTGTGAGTATGAAAATGGTATAGCCACTTGATGTCTGGGTGCTACACTGTCTCATGACCTCATAATTAAGAATTAATACATGCTGAGAGGACAGAAGCGACACGTGGTGGAGCCTCCAGCCCGCCCCCGCGCGCCTTCCCTTCTTCTCCTCTGTGACACGCGGCAGCCCTGGCAACCAGCATTTGCACACTCACCCGCGTGCTCCAGCCCCACAAGTCCTCCCGCAGCTGGCCCCGAAGATGGCAGCTATCAAACTCCTTTCCTGCGGGCTACGGCTCTATGCCTCCACCCGCAGCAGCTCGGGAGGCGCCTGGTCCAAGGGAATTGTGAGCTACTTCTCTATCAGTACTCGTCGCCACACCAAATTTTATACAGATCCAGTAGAAGCTGTCAAAGATATCTCTGATGGGGCAACGGTTCTGATTGGTGGCTTTGGGCTCTGCGGAATTCCAGAAAATCTTATAGGAGCTTTATTAAAGACTAGAGCTAAAGGATTAACTGCAGTCAGCAATAGTGCAGGGGTTAGTAACTTTGGCGTGGGTCTTCTACTTCGATCCCAGCAAATCAAACGCATGGTCGCTTCATACCTCGGAGAAAATGCCGACTTTGAACGGCAGTTTTTATCTGGTGAATTAGAAGTGGAGCTGACACCTCAGGGCACACTTGCAGAGAAAATTCGTGCCGGTGGTGCTGGAGTTCCTGCGTTTTACACCCGCACAGGGTACGGGACCCTGGTTCAAGAAGGGGGAGCACCCATCAAATACAACAAAGATGGCAACATCGCTATTGCCAGTAAGCCCAGGGAGGTGAGAAAGTTTAATGGTCAGCACTTTATTTTGGAAGAAGCAATTACAGGGGATTTTGCTTTGGTGAAAGCCTGGAAAGCCGATCGAGCAGGAAACGTGATTTTCAGGAAAAGTGCGAGGAATTTCAACCAGCCGATGTGCAAAGCTGCAGAAACCACAGTGGTAGAGGTTGAAGAAATTGTGGATGTTGGATCATTTGCTCCAGAAGACGTCCACATTCCTAAGATTTATGTCCATCGCCTTATAAAGGGAGAAAAATACGAGAAAAGAATTGAGCGTCTAACAATCCGGGAGGAAGGAGATGGAAAAATCAAATCTGGTAAACCTGGAAGTAATGTAAGGGAACGGATCATCAAACGAGCAGCTCTTGAATTTGAGGATGGCATGTACGCTAATTTGGGTATAGGAATCCCTCTTCTGGCCAGCAACTTCATCAGTCCAAATATAACTGTTCATCTTCACTGTGAAAATGGAGTCCTGGGTTTGGGTCCTTATCCATTTCAACATGAAGTTGATGCAGATCTAATCAATGCAGGCAAGGAAACAGTTACTGTTCTTCCGGGAGCCTCTTTTTTCTCCAGCGATGAGTCATTCGCAATGATTAGAGGGGGACATGTCAATCTAACAATGCTAGGAGCAATGCAGGTTTCCAAATATGGTGACCTGGCTAACTGGATGATACCTAGAAAGGTGGTGAAAGGAATGGGAGGTGCTATGGATTTAGTGTCCAGTGCCAAAACCAAAGTGGTGGTCACAATGAAGCATTCTGCAAAGGGAAATGCCCACAAAATCATGGATAAATGTACGTTCCCCCTGACTGGCAAACAGTGTGTCAACCGCATCATTACAGAGAAGGCTGTGTTTGATGTGGACAGTAAGAAAGGGCTGACTCTGATTGAGCTCTGGGAAGGCTTGACAGTGGACGACATACAAAAGTGCACTGGGTGTGATTTTGCTGTTTCACCAAAACTCATGACAATGCAGCAAGTCACAACTTGAAATGTGGAGTAGACATTAAAATTTTAACAGTTTTTGACTAGTTTTTTGTCTAGTCACTTCAAGATTTATGCAGCCTTATAGATTTTGTTCTCTCAAGTGTACTATGATATTTTAATGAAAAACAAAAGGAAAACATTTATGATTATCTTATTTTTTAAGTACTTAGAAGGTTGTCTTTACCATTGGTGCTCACATTGGATGTATCTTTTTCATGTGTGCTATGCTAAGTTATATGCAGTATTTACTAAGATGGGCCCTAGGAAGAGTTTCATTTGATATGCTTTCCCTTATACCTAAATTATGGCTTAGTACTTATGAAAGAAAAATAATATATATGTGATTAGGAAGAATACCATCTTCATGATTGTTTTCCCTTCAGTCTCCTCTGATTTTTGCCTCCTGTCTGCCTATACCATCCTCCTTCCTCCCATCCTTCTTGTAGCTAAATAGATGCCGAAGAAAACAAGCAGGGATGTCTTTTGCAGGAGAAGTAACTTGTTTGTAAGAAAGACCAAAAGGTGTAGGATCTATTGCTGTTGATATACCATCAAGAAGCTGCCGTAATAGACAACCAACCATCCATCTGTGCTTTGCCAAAGGCTAAGCTAACTATGGGAAACGGGCTAGAAACCTAATTGATCTGCTTGGACAGTTTTCTCTGTTTTAAATAGTGTAGTATTCCTTTCTATCTAGTAGGATCCTTAAGATTACTTCCCTGTTACAGAGGCCCAGTGGACTACTTGTATAATACCTCCTCCTAGGTCAAGAAGAATTGTGGTAATTTATCATGAGTCCTTAACCACAGTGACAGAGTTTAAAAAAAATAAAATAATAAAAGATACATTCTTTTTAGGCTCTGATTTCTGCTCAGAAAAGATTCTAAATATTGAATGACTTTTCTACAGAGCAGTGGTTTTTCTGCCTAAGCTACTTCCTTTAATAAAGTACTTTTAATTCAGCCTTAATCAAGCCAGGGAAATAATGATGGACAAACCTGAGATTTGAAAAGTTGGTGAATTTTTGGTGTTAGGGGATAGACGTGGCAGATTAATCTTGTAAAGGACGTTTCTGCAGAGGTTTCCTCAATACCAGGGGGATTGCTTCAGAAGTATCCTGGGCATCTGAGGGGAGAAAGTCTAGACACCCTGAAACCAGTCCAGATAGCAGGTCTCTGGACAGAGGAAGGCAGAATACCATGCAATAATCATTCCTCTGTCAGGAATTTATGCACGTTTTTAGGTGATAACTATTATTGGAACTCACTCCTCTTCAGGTATGCCTAGAGTTACGTCACATACAATATTCAAGGAAGAAGAAAGATTTTTTTGTGAGTAGCACACTTTGCACAAAACACAGCCTTTCTGGCTGACTGCATAGTACTTTTAAAAAGAAATCTTAGAATGTACAAGGTCCCCTGAGAGTAATATTTATATTAGAGTTATGATTTAGAAAAAAAGTTATGTTATTGATGGTTGTTATACATTCAAACTTGCTGATCATTTCAGTCTGTTACTTTAACATGATGTGATTCTAAAAAAGTTCTAAACATTGGCTAAACTTAAATAGATGATTTAATATTCTTGATCAGAGAGTGTACTATGATGTTAAGAACTGCATTAAGAAATACAATAAAGATTCCAAGTTGATAGAAAAAAAATTAACACATGCTTTGTATTGTACCTATTTAACTGCTAAGTATATGCTCAAGGAAAATGGTTTACATATGCTCCATGAGACAAGGAAATCACAGTCACTCTCAAAATCAAATTCCTGGGAAAAAATAAGCACAAATAATAATTTTAAATAATAAAAAGCGTATGTTCATTCACAATGAAAAAATATTACTCAACATGAACTAAAATAAAGGGAATTTCTAGCAAATAAAATGAATAATTCTCCCATAAATACATAGGAAATGATACCACTTTCATGGCATTTCATACTTTTGCATTTTTACTTAATTCATGTTTGTCAACTGAAACCTGAAGTAGATTAGAGGAAATAAAGATTGTACTTATGTATATATATATATATATATATATATATATATATCAAAACCATGAAAATAAACCCAATAGATGATAATATTCTTGCTGCAAGTTACAGTGTCATTTCATCTATCCATAATTTTTATACATATGTAAAAACTACATGGCTTCTTATGTAATCATAGTGCGCTATAGTAATTTATAAAATTAGCCTAATTCTTTGAATAAATTAATATCTAATACAATCCAGTACATTTAAAAATGTTTCCATTTATAGTGAATCTATTTTTAACTTTTTAAATTTTTTCCCATCTCTATGTAAATAAACTTTCCACATTGTATTTGGTTGTAATATCATTTAAGTGTCCTTTACCCTAGAAAATTGTCTCTCTTTTCTTATACATAGGTATAGTTAGAATAGAAGAAAAAATCATAGGAACATTTGAATAGAGGCAGAAGAACTTATTTAAAATAGTCCAGCAAAAATTCATAATATAAACTGTCAGCAAACTAATAACAGAAGGAAAATTCCTCAAACTGATAAGATATCTATGAAAAATCTACTGTTACATCAGAATTAATATAGGGTTCATAAAATCTTGAAGGAGAAACAATATCCACTGTCACAATTTTCATTTAATATAGTTCTAGAGATCCCAGTAGTATAGTAGGCAAGCAAATTAAAATTTGGAATAGGTGAAGTAAAACACTATATACCTACCTGGTATTTTGGGGGAAAACCATATACTTTCAAAATTCAATTTTAAATCTACATAGTGAATTTAGCTAGTTACAGAATGGAAAAATAAATGTGTGTGTGTGTGTGTGTGTGTAATAAATAATTTACAAATGACAAAATTATTTAAACTGACAAGTGCTAAGGAAAAAAATTAAAAATACCAAAAAAATGGAGAATTATTAAGATATCAGTTATCCTGAATCTAAACTACAGATTCAAGGCAATCCCAATCAGAAAATCAGAAAATAACTCTTTTTGGTAAAGGCAAAGTAGCTATGGGCACCAAATTTTGCCCCAGGTGAAAGCAATTATAACCCAGGACAAAGATGTAAAGTAACAATTTCTACATATCCACTAGCAGTATTAGAGAACTTTTACCCTTTAAAAAAGGAAAATACATAAGGAGTATTTAATGTAGTCCCTTGATGACTTTTCTTTTCAGAAGATATTTCCATGGAGAACTGAGAATGGAGAGCAAGGGAGTGATGATTTCACTTCTTACTGTATACAATATGCTTTAGTTAAGTCCTTCATCTTAAGAGTAAACTGAACCCCTTGAATTGCATTTATTGAAAACAGTAAATGGGTAATGTTATCACTTCATGGTAAGGTTAAAAAGGATAAAGGACCCAACTAAACTTTTCTAGATAACTGTTCCCCAGGAAAGTAACTACGTATTCTTATAATTTTCATGGTAATTTGTATGCAGCAATATATAATATATCCCTCAGGTGTGAATGGGATACTCACTAATATCACATATATATATATATATATATATATATATATATGCATATATATACACACACACACGTATACACACATACTCTACATACTCATGGGATTCTCACTAAGATATATATATATATATATATATATATATATATATATATATACTCATGGGATACTCACTAAGATATATATATATATATATCATATATATACACATACATATATAGACATTCACTAAGATATGTATATGTATATACATATACATATATAAATAAATAAATAAATATATATACACACATACATATATACTATAAAATAAACCTAAAGAAATTTAAAATAATAGAAATCACACATGCTGTGTTCTGGGAACATACTGGAATTAAATTAGAAATCAGTAATACATAATACAGTATTTGAAAATTAAACAAAATATAGGTCAAAGAAAATTAAAAGATATTTTGAACTAAATGATAATTTAAAAATTAATGTATAATAATGTGTAGGATACATAGCAGGGCAGGGAGTATGCAGCTGCTGAAGCAGGTATCCAGGATGGCAATGGGGTTAATTCCCCTTGGTTAAACTCTTACATGCATCCCACCCAGCCCCACCATTGCCTCAAGGTGCCTTTCTCTAGCTGTAATTTAAAAATCTTCTATAAAAAAGTAGCAGCAACCAAAAAGAAAACCCTCCAGGACCAAATGGTGTGGCTGATGAATTCTACCAAATATTTAAAGAATAATACCAACTATATATACAAATTGGTTTCCAATAAATGGAAGAGAAGGGGGAAAGGGCCAACTTGTATGAGGCCTGTGTTGCATTAATTACAAAAATAGAGAAAGGTATTTCAAGAAAAGAAAACTACAAATCAATATATTTAATTAACAAGGATGTAAAAATCTTGACAAAGCATTATTGATATTGTATGTTTAATCCAGTGGTAAGTAAAGAGGATAATGCATTGTGTGAAAATGATTTTGCAGCAAACTAGGGAATTGGAAACTTCAAAATATTTCTTGAGTAATTTAAATAAGACCTAAATAAAGGAAGCCATGAAATAAAAATAGTGTTTTAACTATTTTTATATTATCTTTCCCAAAGTGTTCTATGGATTCAATTCAGTCCTGGTCAAATTTCTAGTGTGACAGTTTGTTTGTTTGTTTTAATAATTTTAGTTGTAGGTGGACACAATACCTTTTTATTTTATTTATGTGGTGCTGAGGATTGAAGCCAGGGCCTCACACATGTGAGACAAGAACTGTATCCCTGAGCCCCTCCCCCCCCCACCCAGTGACAGTTTTTTGTTTCTTTGTTTCGTTTGTTTTTTTTACTGTTTTTAAAATAGAAGTGGAATGGCTATTAAAGGAGAATTGTACGTGGAATGGCAAAAAGGTTTGAATAGCCAGTATATTCTAAAAAAAGCAGTTTAAAGTTAGGAGATGATACTACATGATTAAAAAAAAAGTGCTATAAAGATATGGTAAGGGAAAAAATTTGGCATTGTTATAGACATGGATTAATGAAATATACTGAAGAATCCAGAATTTTGCTTTTCAATATGATACCCAAGAGCTACTTGTATTTATTTGAATTCATATTCAAATTAATTATAATTAAATAAAACAAAAAAATTTTTGCTCATTTTCACTGGCTGTATTTCAATAGTTTTATTGCCATCTGTGGCTAGTAGTTACAGTACTGGTCAGCACAGATAGAAATAACCTCTATCATCAAAGAAACTTGTTTAGAAATATATTGACAATTACAGGTTATTTAATTTTTAACAAAGTTGATACAGTAATACAATGGAGGCAATGAACATATTCTCAACAAATGTTGCTCAAAAAACTGGGTAATGATTCAGAAAAAAAATAATCTTGACTCCTATTTCACACCATATAAGACAAATATTTTGAGATAAATATTAGTCCTAAAACTAATTGCTGAAAGTATTAATCTCTTGACATAACATATTAGAATGTGGCTAGTCTAAAATTGCCATTTCTTCAGATCTATAATCTTCTGATCTGTCATCTTTTCTGTCCTCTACAATCAAATAATTGAAACTTCATCTCCTTTGCAAGTTTACCATTGAATTTATTTATATATCATAATCTTTCTTTCAAAAATATGCCTGGCATGCAAGCCCTTAGTGAGCACCCCCAACCCCCATTTTACTGTTCAAACTCCAATCAAGTCTGTTCTTTTAGTGTAGTTGTGGTTGTTTTCTCTCAACCTGGACTTTTAGATTATCAGAACTATTCTTTTCTCCCATGAACACCATATTTTCAGCTTTTATTCTTATGTGGATTCTGATTTTTAGATTTATTTTGTCCAAGAACCCCTAACCTAACACTCTTGGAATAAATTGCTATCTACTTTTTTCTTCTTCTTTTTATTTGTTATATAGTTAGCTATACATGTTAGCAGAATGCATTTCAATTCATTATACACAAATGGAACAAAACTTTTCATTTCTCTGGTTGTACAAGATGTAGAGTCACATGCCATCCATTTTTAGAAGATGTTTCCCCATTCTTTCTTCAGATAACTGAATTCTGTTGGGATTTTATGAGGCATTTGGGGGTAGATTTAAAACATTGCCACAGTCAAAAAATCTCACTTACTAGAAGCCTGACACTGTAAATTTAAGAAAATTAACCCTCACTTAGAGTATATTTAAAATGGATTGTTACCTTTGGTGAAAGAAAACAGGTAATTAAATGAGGAGGACTATATAAATGGCTCTTGTCAATACTCTTTTATGTTGGTATCTGATGTGTTTGAATTACGTTCTTAAAAATCAGAAAATATAATTATAACTGAATAAATGATGAAATTGTATCTTAAGACAAATTTTCAACTAATTTTATGTACCAAAGTTTTTCTAAAATCTTAAAAATGAAGAAAACTCTATTTTTTAAAAAGATATTTTATGGCCATTATTGATTTGTTATAAACTTTGGGAAGAGTGGTGGATAAAGAAATGTTTCTATTTCTGTGGAACCTAAATTGTAGTGGGAAACAGACAACAAATAATCCAATAAAATATTATTATGTGATATCAATAAATATTGTATTTATATATGTGATGCATATGTGTTATAAGTATTGGGGAAACAAAGTTGGGTGTGGGAGCTAGCATAACATGATCGAAATTGGAAGATATATATATATATATATATATATATATATATATATATAAA
>NW_025999853.1:22706823-22716956 GCF_001458135.2 Marmota marmota marmota
TATATATATATATATATATATATATATATATATATATATAAAGTTGTTGATAGGCCTTTATTTTATTTATTTATATGTGGTGCTGAGAATCAAACCCAGTACTTCACACATGCCAGGCAAATGCGCTACCACTGAGACACAGCCACACAGCCCTGGAGGGTCTTGTTAGATAGATTCTTTCTGTGAAATTGGTCAGTCTCTGAAGAAATATAAGTTAAAGAGAGTTTATGAATAAAAGTAATTACCACTCAAAAATTTTGGGAAAGAACTTTTTATTAACAAGAGAACCAATTATTAATTGCATGAGTCAGAAATGAACCTGATATTTTAGAAACAGAGAGAAATTAAAGTTCTGCACAGCATATTGAATAAGCAGAGTGTGGTTGGAAAGTTGGCAGAATCAGGCCACTTCCATATTGTATAAGACCTCATTTGGATTTTATTTTGATCTATAACCCTATGTTAGACAACCAGTATGATATTTTAAAAATGAAATTCAGACTCTGTTAAGTGATTTGTTTTGAAATCAGAATGAAATCCAAACCTGGGATCTAAGAATTAATGGAGAAAACAATGACTTTAAGCTTTAGGCTTGAGAAAATGGCATGATGGAGGTGCCATTTATTGATTTAGGAGAGAGAGGAGAGGAACAGTTAAAGGAGGGATAAAAAAATAACTGATTTAGTTTATAATTTGTTTCATTTAGTTTAAAATGTTAAATTTGGGCCATTTATTAATCTCTCAAGTAACCTCCACACCAAACTATATAGTTGGGGAATGACCATTGAATGCAGACGTTAATTTGAAAGAGAGGTAGATTGATGACATTTGAAGCCTAGGGAGCAAAACAGGAAAAACGAAAGACCTGAGAAATTAGTCCTTGTCTGAGACATACTAAACACTCAGAGCCAGAAAAAAAGAGACAGGACGGAAGAAGGGAGGGAGCAGTAATGAGAAAGAAGGAAAATGGGGACAGTTTGCTGTCCAGGTAGCTAAAATAAAGTACTTCAAGAAGGAGTGGTCAATTATTTCCAAAGTTAGATTCTCTGTGCTTCACAATTATAGTCTTTTTTTTAAAAAGAAAGATAAATGTATTTACACATATTCCACAGCTGTTCTCTTTCACTTGTTTGTGTTTGTTTTGGTGTTTGTGTTTTATTGTCAGCGGACAATAATTTTCTTCTTTGCTTTGGTTATCATTTAATTAGATGATTATAATAACACTTCTGTTGGATTTCGTGCTGTGGAATAGCCAGAAAATGACTTGTTTGGAAATAGGGATTTGAAAAATCATTGTTTATATGCATGGCTGGATTCCACAAATGCATGTGAATGTGAGAAATGTAGAGAGAGAGACATTATATAAAGATATCATTTAACATCATTCCATCTGAGCAAAATTATCCATAGGAACTCAGCTCAGGGTAAATGGGCAAATAGGGAAGTGAGAATGCAGTATTTGAAATGGGCAGTAATTTCTCTGTACTTAGTCTTACTGTGCATAAAAAGCAACCTAGGTTTTGATATATTTCCCAACATGATGGTAGCATGTAAACAAACCTCAATCCTATTTTTTGAAATGGTCATAAATCTTCTATTGGGCATGTATGGAAATACTGGAAATGGTAGCTTAAAGTGCTTAAAGAAAAGGTTGTGATAATCACTGCAGTTTGTCCTGTATTAATATAAATTTATTAGGTACTTATTCAATGCTTAATTTCATTGAATCATTAATGAAGCAGACTTAATGCAATATAGTTACTTCCAGGCATGAGTAAGATACCTCAACTGCCTTCTCACTGAATTAATGAAGAAGTTACTGATTAAAATTGTTGACTGTCTTTAATATATTTTCTATGATTATCTGGCATAAATTAGGAAGTCAGGCAGATTCTAGACAGCTATTTATTGCTGACTAGGGAGACAAAAGACACTTGTTGTAACAAATTTTGGCCCTAATAATGATACTATTTAAGACATTCAGATCTAGTCCTAAAGTACTTAACCTGAAAGGTGCCCAGGATCATAAAAATATTTAAGATTTTTGATATATTATTGGTTTGCATTCTCAGACTGAGCCAATTGGTTTCTCCTCTGATAGTTTGGCAAGATTAATGTCTCATACTTTATATTTTCTCAGATTTTTAAAAAATTAATCTTTCAACTTATATTAGAGGAGAATAAGAGCTGAGGTTATTGCCCAAAGAATGCAGATGAGCTTAAAATATCATGCATATTTTCATTTCCACTGTAATATAAAATATTATTCATTCTTATTTACAACCAATTTACAATTGATACTATTGTATGATTTAGGATACAGACTAATCTATGAAAAAGAGTCTCCTATATATAGTGATTTAAACAAATTAGTCTGGTATTTACCTTTCATGAGACAAGATAGCAAATGCAAGCAGCCTCAGTACCACAACACCTGACAGGGTTTTCCAAAAGGGTTTGGCCAAGTTTACATTCCCACCGACAATTTATGAATTGAGGCTGGGGGATGCTAGGCTGACTCTTTTTCTATTTCAGAGTCAGTGTATATTCAAATATTTAATATGGATATAAGAAGAAGAGATTCAACTTCCAATATACCATCTCTAACACTCCAAAGACTTAAAAAAAAACTTAAATCACTTTTTCAATATTTGAGGATGTTAAGTGTCCATAGACATAGCATGCTAAATTACAGATTACAGAACTTTTTGTTATTTTAAAATTTTGATTTTGAGAACGCACAATTATTATAAAACGATGATTTTAAACTTCTTACCCTAAATTCTTCACTATTTCTATTTTCATAGAATTTTTCTTCTTAGCAGCACACATCCAAATGTTTCCCATTCCCTAGCACAGTTGAGGATTATTAAACAAGTAAAATTTCTTAATATCTAACTTGTATGTAAACATATATAAAAGCAAAATGGATAATGGATTAGCAAAATTCAATTCGTTTATATCTTCTCACCCCCAAAATTCATCTATAAGATATATTTATGTATATTTCAAGACACATTCAATTTAAAATATATTCAGACTACTTTATCTGGGTAGAATATATGACAAGCCTTTCCAATTTTGATTTTTGCTATAATTGAACTATCATTATAGTAGATGATCATTTCAATTGAGTAAGGACCTAATAGAATTTAAATTAACATTAAGGACCATGTGTAGAATTTTAAATCCTAAATCTCACATAGTACTACTAAATTTGGAAGATCATTTTGTGTCCCTTGGGGTCATAACCTCTTAATTCAGCCTTGCAATTATTTTTGTTTCATTGCTAGGTATTTTCTTACTTTTCTCCCTTAGAAACAACCTTTCTTTTCAATAAAGTCCTCTAGAATATCTCTTTGTGGTGTGTACCTGGCTTCTCTCCATTTCTATCATTATTGTACACCAGTAATATTTAATCAAAATATAAAATATAAGGATTAAAATAAATCAAATATTTAAAAATCTGAAAGTATAATTGACTATTGTATTTTATCTGTCATTGTATTGATGATTGGTATTTATCTATACATAGGGTTTACATATCTGACAAATAGTTATTATCTATACTGTTAATTATCACTTAATATATTCCCATTCATTCCCCCAACATATGGAAATATCAAACCTGATGGTTCTCATTCCCAATTTTCAGGAAAACTCACTATATAGTCTTTGTTCAGTCTGTGGTTTGCTGAAAAGAGGGAACAGCACCATATCTAGTACATTAAGGTATGCAGGAAAATTAAAGCATTAACAGAGTGGGCATGAAAAACTCCAGGAAGGAATTCAAAGATGCTGGCTACATATAAGAGGATAATTCAATCCAATTCTCATTAAATTCTAAAGGGCAAAAATGAATCAAGCAAGCAAATGTGATTGGGGAATATCCAGGGAGCTCACATCAAAGAAAGTCTGTGATGTCATCCAAGGATGCTTAATTAATTGTAGGTATGTTAAAAATCACCCCTATTTTCTGTATTTTCAGATCACCTAAATGATTATAAGCCTCTTTTTTTTAGTCATAATGAAAATAATTTCTGTGGGGGGATATGATTTTTATAATCTACAAATACTGAATTGAGGAACATATATATTTTTTCAGGTTCTTATTACAGCAATTATTATTCAATTTTAAGAATGAGAAAAGTAAGTTTTATGTTAGAGACATAAAGAGAAAAGTCCAATCAAAATTGAAGGGAAGAGAATTTTGAAATCAGCAAATATTTAAAAACTACTTTAACTTGTATTTTCCTTTCGATTGTTTGTCTTGGTGACTGGCAGGTTGAATCTGCTATGCATACACAGTCAATTCTTTAGCTCTTTATTGAATTATAATATAAAACAGAGAGCTTAACATACATTCACAACACACTGCATGTTCATAAAATGAGCTGTATAATCTAGCATCAAATCAAGAAACAACATTAACAGTAAGAGTCTCTCTCATATTCCTTTTCAATCATTACCTTTTCAAATATGACCACTGTCCTCATTTACCATGTGTTATAACATGCAAATAAATTACTAAAACATAAACTCCTGTCTTATTAAATCAATATTATATTTGTGATAGCCGTCATATTATTTTGTGCCAAACTGTGCTGTGTTCTTTCCTGTTTTATGGTTCTCTGTTGGGTGAATATTCTTTATCCATTTTATCTCTTCTACAGTGGATAAACATTATGATTTACAAGGTTTGCATTTGGTGCTAACTATAAATAGTGTTGTTCTAAAAACTGACATCATATAATGAATACTTGTATACATTTCTTTTACATATTCAGTAACATGTAATTAAGGGATCACAGGGTATATTTATATTAAGGTTTTGTCAAGAGCATTAAGTGGTATGGCATCAAATTTAAAAACTTCTGCACAGCAAAAAAAAAAAAACTACAACATGAAAAGAGAGCCTACAGAATGGAGACTTTATTACTACTCCTTTGATATGGAATTAATGTCCACAATATATAAAGAATTCAAGAAACAACAACAGGGGGATGGAAGATGTCAGATTAGAGGACAGGTGCATATCTCAGCATTAAATGTCTACATAAAAAAATACAGATCCTAGATAAATAAGGTTAGGTTCCACCTCAAGGCCTTAGAAAAAGAACAAATCAATCCCCAAATCAGTAGAAGGCAGGACATAATTAAAATCACAGCCAAAATTAATGAAATTGAGATTAAAAAGAAAATAATACACAGGATCAATGCAACAAAGATTGATAAACCCCTAGCACTAGCCAAAAGAATGAGAGAGCACATCCAAAACAACAAAATTAGAGAATAAAAAGGATATACCACCATAGATACTTCTGAAATACAAATGATTATTGGAAACTATTTTTAAAATTTATACTCCAATTAATTAAAAAATCTAGAAGACATTAACAGATGTCTAGACACATATGACCTGCCCAAATTGAAACAGGTAGATATAGAAAACCTAAACAAAGAAATATCAGGTAGTAAAATTGAAATATTTAAATGCCTAACACCACCCCCCCCCCCGCCAAAAAATATGATCAGATGGATTCTCAGCTGAGTTCTACCACAACTTTTTTTTTAAATTTTTTATTGTTGGCTGTTCAAAACATTACATAGTTCTTGACATATCATATTTCACACTTTGATTCAAGTGGGTTATGAACTCCCATTTTTACCCCATATACAGAAGAACTAATGCAAGTTTTTCTCAAATTATTCCATGAAATTTAAAGGGAAGGAACACTCTCAAATATATTCCATGAAGTCAGTATAAGCCTGATACCAAAACCAGACAAAGACATATCTAGGAAAGAAAACCATAGACCATCTTTGATGAATGTAGTTGTAAAAATCCTTAATAAAATATCAGTAAACCATATTTAAAGTATATTAAGAATATAATACACCATGAACAAGTGGGTTTCATCTCAGGGAAGCAAATTAATAAATGTAATTGACCATATAAATAGAATTAAGATCAAGAACCATAGGATCATCTCAATAGATGCAGAAACAGCTTTTGATAAAACATCGCAACCATTCTTGTTTAAAGTGCTTGAGAAACAAGGAATAGAAGGAACTTGCCTCAACATTAAAAAAGTTATATATGACCAAACAAAATCCAAAAAAGATACTGAATGGAGAAAAACTGAAAGCTGTTTTTTTTTCTCTAAGATCAGGAACAAAACAAGAATGTCCACCCTTAAACTTCTATTCCATTTAGTTCTCAAAACTCTAGCCAATGTAACCAGGCAAGAGAAGAAAGTTAAAGGGATAAAAATAGAAAAAGAAGAATTCAAACTATTACAGCTTGCTGATGACATGATACTACATCTAGAAGACCCAAATAATTCCACCAGAAAACTTCTAGAGCTGATAAATGAGTTTGGAAAAAGTAGCAGGATATAAGATCAACACTCATAAATCAATAGCTTCTCTATACAATAGTGACTCAGCTGAGAAATGAGGGAAAATATCGCCTTCAAAATATCCTCTAAAAACAAAAAAATCTTGGGAATTAATCCAACCTAGGAAGTGAAAGATCTCTACAATGAAAACTATAATATATTCAAGAAAGAAAAAGAAGAAAACTTCAGAATATGAAATACTTTCCAAATTCTTGGATAGGCAGAATTAATTTGTCAAAATGGCCATATTACCAAAAGGAATATATAGATTTCATACAAACCCTATCGAAAATTAATGACATTTATCACAAAACTAGAAAAATAACACTCCTTAAATTAATCTGGAATAATAAGAGTTCCAGAATAGCCAAAGCAATTCTTAATAAAAAAAAAGTAATGCAGAGAGCATCATAGTACCCAATCTCAAATTATATTACATAGCTATAGTTACAAAAACAACGTAGTATGAGCATCAAAGTAGAAATGAATATCAATGGAATAGAAGACACTAAAACAAACCCACCTAGTTATAGCAATTTGATGCCTGACAAAGATGCCAAAAATATATATGTTATATATAAAACAGAATTTTTAACAAATGATGCTGGGAAAACTGAATATTTAAATTTAGAAGAGTGAAATCAGATCCCTATCTTTCACCTTGCACAAAAGTCAACTCAAATGGATAAAAGACTTAGGAATTAGACCAGAAAATTGGCAACATTAGATGAAAACATTCCATCACCTAGGTGCAGGCACTGACTTCCTCAACAAGACCTCTAAAGCTCAAGAATAAAACCAAGAATTAGTAGGTTTAATACTGTCAGATTAGAAAGCTTCTGCACAGTAAAAAAAAAAAAAGGATTAAGAGGGTGAAGAGAGAGCCTATGGAATGGGAAAAAAATCTTTGGCAGCAACTCCTCTGAAAGGAGATTAATATCCAGAGTATAAAATGTCTTTAAAATGATTGTGTACTATGGCCTTCATTTGCAACATCCAAACTTATTGCAAGATTTTCAAACTCATAGCTCCTTTCATTCCCTCTTCATGGAAGATTAAATATTTTGTCAAAGATACATATAGAGGACCAGTATTTTTCATAATAAATGTATCAAATTTTACTTACTTGAGCTGGATTTGAAATTTCACTTTATTACAAGTCCAGTGGGCAATAAATAGTTTTTTGTGTCACTTAAACTTTAAAAATCATATTAATTTCTACTCTTCCCACATTTCCCAATCCTTTGTTTGCCCAAGAGTAATAACAAGGGGATTAACTTTTCCTAGATAATTTATGTATGGCAGAATAATTGATCTTGTATATGATTAATGTGATATTTCTTTGAAGTTTTAAAGAGAATCCTTTTCAAGAGTAATAAATTTTTCAGTGAGATGATGGTTTTCATTGTCCAAATTACCAAACAGATACCTTGGATTCCATGGTTTATTGAGCCATTTGGTTAAAATATAGTTGGTATTCGATAAATGCTCATCCATGGCCAATCCTGTGGGGGGTGGGCAGAGAGACTTACTACACAGAAATAGTTTTGTTTTTATCTAACATAAAATTCGGATAGTTTGGGGAAATATTTTATTAAAACTTCAAAATGGTATATAAAATCATTAACATTTCAAACTGTCTCATAGCAGAAACTCATGGAGAAAAGATTTTATAAATGACATAATATACCTGTCTTTCAGTTTTTATATATTTTTCTTTCATAGAGTTATTAGTTGTAGCATAAAGGATATTTGAGTTTTGTTCTATACAAATCTGCATTAGAATGTTTGTTTGGAGGGTTGAGAGGTTTTATTCTCCGCTTTTCCAGTAATAGATCAATAGTTCCTTAGAGGAATTGTGAAATGTATTGTCTTATAAAAAGCATAGAAATTTAATTCCCACTTCAATTTTTCCTCATAGCCTTAGGATAAGTGACTATGAATGGAGGATGTTTAATTATTTTAATATTTAGGATTCATTAAAATAGGAATAACTTTAGGGCATGAAGTTGTTGTTCATGTGTGATTTATTTAAAACATCAGAGGCATTTTTCAAAGCTGCAATAATTTTATAGAACATTGAAGTAGACATAAAGTATAAAATTAATTTCACAAAGATAGCTTTATGAATACCATGGTGTCTTCCTCCACAATGGGCCTGCTAAAAGGTTTTAAAATATTAGGAAGAATTAATTTAGTGACTATTTTTTAAAACATCCTGTTCTAAATTGAAAAGACAAGAGGTGATATATGAGCAAAGAAATTTTATATTTAAATTTTGACATCCTCTGATTATTACCTTTTAGTCAAATGCAAAATTACAGGCAATATTGTTTTGTCTTTAATTTTTGTCCAATGTATTGTTGATATATTATTTTTGTAAAAATCATCAAGGCTTTATGTAAAATATCTATTCATAAATCAAGTATTTCTAGTAAATGCTGAATAAAATAAATACATAGTTGATTAATGCTTTTCTTTCTTGTCACATTGATTAGAATCTTTACTAATGTCTATAGTGACCCTTCAAAACTTGAACATAGAATATAGTAATTTTTCCATAAGTTCTTTATCTGTGCAACATTACATAGCATTTGGTTTTTAGGAACATTTGGTAAATTATGTGCCATATAGGACAGATAATCTAAATAATAACGTGATTTTAAAATGAAAAATACATTATCATCCAAGATGCCAAGGATTAGAAACTTGAATTTTTGTATTTAATTGTATCTGCTTTGTGTTATACGCCACTGGATTTACATTTTCAGCTTGGTTTCCTAGAAACTTCATAAATTTGTAATTCTTAAATTGCTTTGCAAATTTTGAATGTACTGAAATTATAGGCTGTATACATTGTTGACTATGCATAATGAATAGTTGCATGGTATTCTAAGATCAAAGATATTTGTGAAATACAGTAGGAAAATGCTATGGTTGAAGTGGTCCTGTTTTGAATTTTCAATTTAATATTTGTGTTTTTAAAGTAACCATTTAATTATAGAAGTTTTATATTTATAGGAAAATCAAAATGAAAAGAATAATTCTTATACCTAATATTAATGTTTTATATGTATGTGGTACATTTGTTACATTTACCAAACCAATATCAATGCAGTACTTTATTATTTCTATCTGAATCTATAGTTTACTCATATTTTCTTAGTTTTCAGCCATTGTCCTTTACGTGTTTCAAGATCTCCTACAGAAAACCACATCACACATTTGTGAGCCATGTCTCCTTACTGTATGAGATCCTGAAACACGTGAAGGACATTAAACATTTTCTACAGCAGTGGTGGAAACCTATAATCTCAGCTGCTCCAGAGGCTGAGGCAGGAGGACAGTGAGTTCAAAGCAGCCTCAGCAAAAGCAAGGCGCTAAACAACTCAGTGAGACCCTGTCTCTGAATTAAAAAATACAAAGTAAGGCTTGGGTTGTGGCTTAGTGGTCAAGTGCTCCTGAGTTCAATCCCTTGGTAGCACCCCCCCTAATTTTTTTCTATACTGTAATATTTATATATTTGTATAGAAATCACTGCTACACAGCTCATACTTTAGAATTTAAGTTATGCTCCTCTTCCTTGTATCTGCATAAATTAATTGGAATTCTTATTCATGAGAGATTTATTTCTTATCTCCCACTTATTTCAATTTCCATATATATATATATGGAAATTGAAATAAGTGGGAGATAAGAAATAAATCTCTCATGAATAAGAATTCCAATTAA
>NW_025999853.1:22717282-22746473 GCF_001458135.2 Marmota marmota marmota
ATGTTACTAATTTTGCTTCTCAAATTGATGGCCACTGGAATTTTTTTTTCTCTTGATAGTATGCCCGTTTTAACACATTTCTATTACTGTGTCTTTTCATTTCTTTTTACATAATGTCTTACATTCTGGCATTACATGCTGCTCCAGGCTCATCTTCTACACATCCTGCCCCATGTTTAAAATTACCTGTTTCTCCAAGAAGCTTTGTTGCTGTTTTCTATTTGAGAAGAGAAACAGGAGAGCAATGTCAGGGTGCTGTGTACACTTGTGGCCACTGAGATTTTCTTCTTTCCAGACGTTCTCATCAGACGCAGCCAGAAAATATATGTGTGTATCCTGAACAGTGTATAGCCACATATCCACAATTATTTCTATATGTTATCATTTGTGTCTTTATGAAGCTAAACTTGATTTAATACTTATGTCTTCAACTTTAATTCATTACCACAAAGATCACTCTAGTCTCCTCTCCTTGCTTGCCTGCAAACTTCACTTTGTGAAGAAACTATTTTTTCTACCATCCACTTACTTAATCGTCCCATTTTAGTAGCATGTCTTGTAGTGTCAGAATTTTTAATTCTACACGTGGGATGGGAAACAATTTTATTAGCAATGGTAATTTTGCATAACTTTTTTTACTCAATGTTTTTTTTTTGTCTTTTTGCCTCCAGCCTCTTTTTGCCTCCAGATTCTCCTCACTTCTAAGGATGCCTAGCCCAGTACCTACTTCCCCTAACATGTCACAGTTGTTGTTTTGTATATTCATAAGTTAGTGGAATTGATTTATCATATTATTCATTCTACCCTAGAATTATTTAGTGTACCAATGATTGTTGTTTTATTTGTATACATTAAAGTTTACCTTTTATGCTGTAAAGTTTGTGGCTATAAACAAATGCATATCATCATATAACCACCATGACAATATTAGAAAAAAAATGTTCTACCTCCTTGAAAACATCTCTTGTATCTCACCTAGACTAACCTTTCTATCTTATGACAAACCTCTGACAACCACTGGTTTGTTTTTAAATCTGTCTATATAGTTTTACCTTTTTTTCATGATTTGATACAGTTGGGAACATAGCAAATGTAGCCTTTATAGACTGGTTTCACTTGGATATATGCATTTAAGATTCATCCATACTGTTTTGTGTCTTTTATAGCTCATTTCTTTTATCTGTGAATGGGTAGTCCATTGCATGGTTGTGGCGTAGTTTGTTTATCCATTAACCTATTGACAGACATCTTGGTTGCTTCCAGTTTGGGCAGCTATTTTGTACAATTATGTGCTGATTTCAGATAGCCATCGTTTCAAATCAGTTGAACAGAAATATAGAAGTGCTTTTTCTGGTTGTGTAGTAAAACTATAACAAACTATTTATCTGACTCCCAAAGTTTCAATACATTTTGCCTTCCAACTAGCAATAAAAAAAAATTTGTTATTCTTTATTCTCATTGATGCTTCATATAGTCAATTTTTTTTAAAAAATTTAGCCTTTAATAGGTGTGATGATATTTTATTATTGTTTTAATTTGCAATTCCTAATTGTTATTGATGTTGAGTATCTTTCCATGTTTATTTGCCATCTGTATTTCTCCTTTGAGAGGGTTTCTGTTGATATCTTTCACTCATTTCTTTAACTAGATTGCTTGCTTTTTTATTGTTGAGTTATAATTCTTTGTACAGTGTGAAGAAAAGTCTTCTGTCTATATGTGTTTTGCAACTTATTTATCTTAGTGTTTGGTTTGTCTTTATTTACTCGCTAACGTATTTTGCTAAGCAGATATATTTTTTTTGTAATAAAGTCTAGCCCATTAAGTTTTTCTTTATTTTTAGTATTGTACCTAAAACTCATAGTAAACTGTAGGCTATCTCATTTTTCTTTATGCTTCATTTTGGAAATATTATAGTTTTTTTACATATACATCTATAATCAACATGCATTTAATTTTTGTAGAAAGTATAAAGTCTATATTGGTTTTTTTTTTGCACACATACAAAACCATTTTAAAGAAATTATCTTTTATCCATAAAATTGTATTTTGCTTTTTGTCAATAATGAGTTAACTATAGTTGTGTAAGTTTTTATGTTGAGCCATTAATGTATATGTGTATTCTTTAGACAATACCTCTCTCTCTTGATCACTAGAACTTTATAGTAAGTCTAGAAATCAGATTGTGTGAGAACTTAAATTCTTGCTTCTTTTTCTTGACTCTATGCATTTAAGAGTTATCCCTACATTTTTGTGCCTTGATAGTTTAGTTTTTTAAAACTCCTGGATAATAATCAATTGAATGGGTGTGGCAAAGATTTTTTTATTCACCTGATAGGCATCTTAGTTTCTTCTAGTTTTTGGAAATCACGAACCAAGCTAATTTGAACATTTATGTGAAACTCTGGGGTAGCCATATTTCTCTGGCACCTTTTTGGTTCACATTAAATATTTGATCAGTAACTGATGTAGTTAATAAAACTTCTCTGTTAGTAACATAAATTTACACAATTCCTAACCTCTCCTTTAGGAATATAGATCTTTTCCCCATTTTAGGATTTGGGCCAGGATTAGAATGCCCTCTAGGATATCCTATAAACTATAGAGAATAAACTGCATCATCTGAACTCAGGTCTAAATGATTGCTTGGCTGACATTTACCCTTAAATAAAACCTAATTTAAAGTAATCTATTTAAATAAAATCAGTGAATCTTTTCCTTTCCGTTGTATATTTGATTTGCACTGTTATTTTAACATATATTTCTGATTTTGTATTCATTTTTAAATCGCTTTTATTAAAACCTTTGATCCTGTTCATGAATTTTTGAGGATGATTTAAAAAGCTGAGAGAGAAAAATGTAATAATAGTATGGCTTTCTTATAATGTAAGATATTTGGAAAGATAACATACACTGATGAGTACAAAATGTTGGAATGGTGTGAAATGGACTGGTACCAAATGAAATTGGTACAGGGAGGAGTGAGAGCCACCCTGAGTCATGGAAAGGAAGTGAAGCATGATGGAAGTTGATGGAAGGTAATGGAGAAAAGAAGGGCATTAGCCAAACATTACCAAGGTGATTACCACACTCTGGTGCAAAATCATTCAGTGGAAACACTTTTCCCTATCTATTTCAATTTTCCATGCAATTGGTCATCTGACAGCTGCAGTACAGCTTCTCAAAGTTCCTTACTAAAGAGAGTTTTCTGAGTAATTTCAAAAGTATATTAGTAAGGGTCAGGTTACAAGAAATTAAGATTGCTCTGCTATTAATCTACAAAAGTGATGCTTAAACATGCATAATCACCATATAAAACAAATTTAGAGCTGTCTTCTTATTTTAAGGTTCATGTACAGTATTGGGAGTATGTCTGGAGTCCTCTGCTTAAATGCCTCTGCTTAAAGTTCTGCAATTTGCAGTGAAATTTAAAATTTTCACAATATACTCACTTTTGTAAAAATCTGAAAAAAAACTGGGAACAATGCTTCTATGCAAGGGCAATTAATAGACTGATTTCGTAGAAGGGCTGAATTTACATTTCACATAATACCTTTGATGAAGTGTGAAGTTTTATATAGGGAACTTTGTACACTAAAGCCATAAATGATGACTGTGCCTCATTACTCCTAGAATTGGCCTCATATGATGAATATGGTTATAGACTAGGCTCTGAATAGTGTCATCCACTATTTGGTACATGGCTAGATCAAGTGAAACTTTAAAGGATACTCTCAGAATAATGTTGATAAAAACCAATTTTTTATGTTCTATTAGATTTCTAATAAGAACACATACAGGTAAAATGTGAACATTCTCTTATTTGCGAATATCATTTCATATAGAAATAATTTACCCCCAGGGCCAGGGGAAGGTCCTAAATATATTTTTTCAAAAATTCCCCAAAATGAGTGTCACAGAGGTAATAAAATATTTTTTAATTATAAACATTGTCTTTCTTTTCTAGCCTCCTGAAGCCAGTATGAACTCTACCCTACAGTGCCAACATTCCCCCCGCCCTCAGCTCTTCTGTGTTCTTTTTTTATTGGTTCTTTTTAGTTATACATAACAGTAGAATCCATTTTGACATAATTATACAAACATGGAATATGTCTTGTTCTAATTCAGTTCCCAACTTCTCCTTCCCCTTCCTTCTACCCACTCCTTGCTCTTCTGCTCCCTTCCTATTGATCTGTCTGCTATTTACCCATAGTTATTTTTTTAAATTAATTTCTTGTGGATTCGGTGCCAACTTTTATTAGTTGAAAATCTTGATGGGTTGGTTAAGTGGTGGCTCTGCTGACCTGAGGCTGAATGCAAGGTTATTTAATATTCACCTTGAGCATATAGGAATGGGGAGGTGCACGTTAGAATGCTAAACCAAATATTACTTTGCCAATAACTATTGAGGAAAATGCCCAAAGTTTCATATTTATATACAGAATGTACACAAGTTATTGAAATCCATACAAAATTTAGCCTATTTTAATCATTATTTGGTATTGTACCTAAAACTCATAGTAAACTGGAGTAAACAATTTTCCATGCAATTGGTCATTTAATCATTAAGTTTATAAAGTTTTTTCTTAGATTACTGAAAAAATTACAAACATGATTAAAACCCAGAAAATAATGTTTTTTTTACTTATTTTCAAGTTGATAAGTTGGTACTATATAACTATACATGAGAATTTAGAAGATACACATGCATAAATATAAAAATAAAAATTATCTATAAATTTTACCAATTAGTGCTAATAATTTAGAATATTTGCTTATAACAAGAATCAAATGTTACTAAAAATATCAGCAAGTAAATAAATTTACCCCTTTTTAAACTTAAGGCATTTATAATGAATTAAGATATGTGATATTACTGGAAATATTTGTATGTGTCTGCTCAGGACTTTCCTTTTTCTCCATGAAAATTTTGCTGAAACTTGGGATCTGGGCTGAGACAAAATCCTTAGAAGTAATACTATTACTGAATCTTTATTCAGTAGGAATTCCATAGAGTTTCACTGATCCAGAGACATATTTTTGTATTTCATGTAGGGAAAGAGACCTGAAATCATTTTGATACCTACTAGGTTGTAAAGTGAGAGACAGTTGTCGTATCTTGCCAAGGTTAATAACACAGATATATACCAAACTAAATTTGTTTATACTAGGAAGCAAAAGCTTTCTTCCTATTTCTCAGGAAACTCATAGTAATTTTTTCAGTGTTGTTTGCTTATAATTTAAATTCTACTGTGCATATGGTATCATATTGTCTGCTTCTCGTTATTTCATCTAAAGGAAATACTGATTCATGGGGAACTAGAAAGGTTATTTGCAGAAATAATAATATGCTTTAGAAACCTATGTTTGCTTTAATATATATTTATATACACATAATATGTTATATATATTTACATATATACATGTATTTTAACAAAAGTAGGTTTTTAATAAAATTTGGAATTCATGACAGGTTTCTGTCAAATAAACTATTTATTTCTAGTATCAATTAATTATAAGAGAATGTGAATGTTTATGATGATAATCATCTTGATTTCAAATTTTCTATTCTACTCTGGACATGTTTTTGTGTTTCATAAAAGGATAGAATTACTTACTAAATTGTTAAGGAAAATTTAAATTATATAAGTTCAAATATGAAAATTTTTTTAATTCTTTCTGAATTTTGCCTAATCAGTCATGTAAATCAGTCAGTATTGTTTCTGGAGATTTAAGATTCCCATTAGTTCTTTGATGTCTTCCCATTGAATGTGGCTCTGAGGTAAGTTCTATATTCTCTTTGACCAGTGGGGCACAATGAGATACAGCAGAAATAATGCCCTGCCAGTTTCTGGACCGAATGACCAACTTGCTCTTCTTGTTTCCTGGAGCCCTGTATGTCCTTCTTGGAGTGATACTGTGAGGCCTGTAAACCACATGGACAGGGAAAGAGCCCCAGGTGAGCCCAAATACTCTCTGTCATAACCAAACAAGGACTATAGATATGTGAGAGAAATCATGTTGGATCATCCAAAACATACCGAACACTACTGAATACCGCTGAGCAGTATAGGTCAATGTCACAAGAAACAAAACAATTCAAGTGAGAACTTCCATATTATTTGACCTACTAAACCATCAGGTATAATAAAATGATATTGTTTTAAGTCATTAAGTTTTGGGGGCAGTTTGTTAGAGAGCAGTTATAAAATGAAAAATGGGCTCTCCATTTTTCTCTCTCTCTCCAGAAGTTGCTGTGTTAGGAATCTATCAGTAAATTAACATTACCCTTTAAGTTAGTGCCTAATAAATAAATAAGTAAATAAATCCATCTCATGGTGTCTTTAGATCAGGATTCTAGGAATGAGGATTCAGTGGGTCCTGGGATAGTCTTTTGAATGTGTTAGCAGGGTAGTCAGTCACTCACTCAACTAGTGGTTGATCTCTTCCAAGTTTTCTTAACTTGTGTTTGAAGAGGTACTTCTTTGTTGGTTGTTCAAATGGGAGTCTCAGTTCCTCTTGAGCTGAATGTTTTGCCAAATAGTTATCTGTCAAATTAGGCAATTCATATTGTCCTCATCAGAGCAAGCAAGATAATGTGAAAGAAAGATTTCAAGAGAAGGATCTCTGGAATTATGTGTCAGTCTCTGGTAACTCAATCTCAGCAGTGCCATTTCATAACTTTCACTATATTCTAGTCAGTAGAAGTAACTGACTTGGACCAGTCCACACTCAAGAGGATGGTATTACACAAGGCCATGAATACCAAGGGGAATGTCATTGGAGGCAATCTTCAAATTCTGTTTGCTACAAGCGCTCAGCATTACAAAAATATACAAAGGGTTTTAGCTCTTCTTAGATCACAGTTATTTATCAAAATTGAGATTCCAAGTAAGTAGGAAAATTCTATGTTTCTTAGATTAAGTATTCAATGTTATATCAATAATCACTCTGGAAAGTATTTTATTTCTGTTGGTAAGATTTTCATTGTTTGGACTTTCTTTATAGTGTTTCTGTTATAGTGTTAATATGGTTTCTTACACATAATAAGTGCCCAATAATTAAATGCATAAAGAAAGAAAAACCCTATTTGGATATATATTGATTGGGTATATTTGGAATTAGACACCAAATTTCACCGAAATTAAAATTAGTACTAAAATTTTGGGATGCATTAACTTTGTTATATATGAATTTTCATTATCTAAACTTGCCCTCCTATTTTGTTTGTACAATTATGATTTAATATCTGCTCTTAAGCCAACCTTCCTGTGTTCCAAAGTAGCTATGCATTACACTTGCTTTGGGAATTTGGCAAGTTATTTAACTATGTTATGTCTCTCTTTCCTCATCTGTCCTTCAGACCCCACATTCAATATATTAACTAATCCCACTGTTTTTTTTAGCTCAGTAAATATCTTAAATCTAGCTATCCTCATTATCTCCATCATATATGTCTCTGTTCTAAATCACCATACTTTTAGGGCTGGGTTATGCCAGAAGACTTCTAAATGTCCCTGATTCTTCTCTTCACCTCTACCCTCATATTAAGGAAGAAATATGAATTAAAATTTATATGAAATAATGTCCATCTTTGGTTCAGAAACTTTTAATATTTTCAAATAACATTCAAATTCCTTAACATGGTATATAGCAGTTTAAAAAGTCTGGCCCTTTCTTACGCCCATACCTAATTTCTTTTTCTCCTTTCCTCACTTACTTGCAAGCCATATTGACTTTCCTGCTCTTTGATCAGCCTAAGTATTTTTCTACCTTATACTAATTGCAGTTGTCATGTCCTCTTCCCAGAATAGTCTGAAGCATCCTGTGATCCACTCACCTCTTTTGTAAGGTTTCTATTCAGATAATCACTTAATAGATATTACTTGTATGTGTAGATATCCAATCTTATTGCACTCTTGGATTTCTGTATCTTCTTTATTTATTTTAAGACTGTCTCTTGAATATAATGATTTATCTTGCTTGTTTATTGTTTCTAATTTTTGTTAAGATAGAAGTTTTATAGGGTAAAAAAAATATTCATTGCCTATAAAGTGTATATTGTGTAAAGGAATTGATTTATTTATCAGAATAAGAACAATAAATATGTATAAAATAAAATATCTAATTTGTAAAAAATGTACAGCGTTTGTTCTAAATAAAAGAGCAAAATTTATTTCATTATATGATATTGGAAATATTCTAGAAAAAACTACCTAAAGCTAATTATGTAATAATGGCACTGCTCTTCTGTTCTTTAGTTAGTATTTCTCACTGACTATAGAGAATACTGGAATTCATAATAATCAGCATGACATATATTTTTATGTAAATTTGCATAAGCTATGCTAATATAATAGTTAGGGAAGCCAAATCCTAATACTAAACAATATGTTAGAGCATTTGTATGAATGTCTATGATTTTCATATGGAGCTAATTTAATACAGTACACAGGTGATAATAGCTTTTGCTATCTATTGAAATACACATCTTAAAAATGAGATTTAAATGGTGCACAGTCTAAATGAATGTTTCAGTCTTGTTGCTCTGTTGTTTATGATGTTAATATTTATTAGTTAATGTAGTCTATGTTTTATATTTCTCTAGTGATATGAAAAGTCTCTAATTTTCCTTAGAAGTTTAAAAAGAGACAATTAAGAACCACAGGAATCAAGTACCTTGCTCTCCAAGCATAGTAAGGAAGGACTATAATTTGACAAGTAAAGCAGTCTGGTTAAAGGACATCCCACAGATTTGATTAAAACTTTCAAGATTAAGTCTGTTCGCATGCCTTCATGAAATTGGCATTGAATAGTGAGCTGGCTTTTCTAGGGTATGATTTTACAAAGAGTTGAATAATTTTACATGCTATTCAAATATTGTCACTCAATAATACATCTTTGGAAAAATCCTTGCACTGTGAAGCATGTGAGAAAAATATTATCTGTGTAATTTAATTAATAGCCTGTCCAAAGATCAGGGATCAGGATACATGCTGATATTTCAATCTCAAATACACTATATCAAAGATAGACTGCTCAATATATCTTTCATGTAAGAAGTTTATGAGGTCCCTTTAATAACTTATCTGGTAGTGCAAGACCTCACTGTGTGAAATATCTAGCAATGTTTCATTTCAGATATATGACTGTGGCCCTGTAACATGGTGTGGCTAGAGAATGAGATGTGATAGTTACATTCATGTTTTTACAAGCATTTGTGCAACTGAAAATAATTATTTCTATTCTATCTTTGACCTTTTGTACTGGTAATACTTGCCTCTCTAGTAAATGAAGTGGTATATATCTTGAAACAAACTATAATAATGGGTATGATAATGCCTTTCTAATATTGGGTTATGAAACCTTTATTGTTCAGCACATCAAATTAATGGAATTTATCTAAAGGATACAACTCAATTAGATGCATCATAATCCATCTTCCAAAGCAATCAACTTAGAACATTATTTTAATTATTCAACTATAACATTAAATTACTGAAAACTCATAGTTTGTGTATCCAACCAAAGCTTTATGTAAGAAGGTTTGCTTAATTTATAAATTCACTACCCCTTTGTTAAAAGAACAATAGTATTAACCTTCTTACAATAGGATACATTTTTATCCCTCAGTAATAACCGGTTTGCACCACTCATTTGTAATCTTTGGAATGACATAGTTGGACAAGTTGTCAAATACAACTCCCAGGTCCTTTCTTTATCTTTATCTTGCCTTTGTCTCTCTTCAAGGTACCCTATCAATTTACATGATAACCTGTCAAATTGTGCTGTGCTTCAATTTACCCCAGGAACTATGTGAGTGCATTTCTTCTTATAAATACTAGTCTTAGCCTAACTCATACTAGATTGTGTTTAATTTTTTTTCAATTAAAACAAAAATTGTGATAAATAAAGTAGAAATAGTAAAAGAAAACAAGAAGCTTGCAGAGTAGACTTAGGGAAGTAGAAATAAGGTCAATTTAAAATAATAGATGTTGTTATAAATGTTGCTAAATATGCAAACTATTTTACAGAGCTACATGTTGACTTTTGTTTGTAGGAAAAAAGGAACCCAACTGACTTATAATGTGACTTGTTGTAACTATGTCCTCTATTATAACTTCCATTTTTAGTAGCTGAAAATTACAGAACAAGTAAAGTAAAATTGACAAATGCCATTTAAACCTTAAATAATCAGAGACAGGGAAGGGAAATTAAACCTTGATAACTAAGGTACAGTCTGTAAAATAGAATGTTTGTGAAGTCTTTTAAGGAAAGAAAGTTATGTAATATCTATGTAATCCAAGAGTTATGGAAAGACAAATTGTAGCGGAAAACCCTTTGTTCCTGATGTTTAGGGCTATACACAGGGAAACTTTAGCTAAAGTAGTTCCACACTGAAGATCTGTCAATGAAAATCCCAGCTAGCACCATTGTGGAACAAATTTCCACATATGGTTATAGGAAATTTGAGAGCACTAGGATGAACTCTTATCAATAAAAGCACAGAGAAAAGAAAACCACTGGGCCCAGTTTTGAGTGTGAAAATGTATGAAAAATTATACAGATAAAAATTAAATGGCAAAACAGCCTCCTGTGTGTTGAATATTCTATTGGATAGAGGGACTGACTCTTTTTGCATTTTTATATGCTCATTTCACACCAATTATTCACATTAGAAGAAAGTAGTTTTAGGAATTCTAAGAGATATGGTTCCTGTTTCCATTATTAACAGAGTTTGCAGATTTGCCCTTCATAGAACGATTTCCTTCTGAATCTATACCTTTCTTTAGGTCTTTTTAAATTTTTGCCCCAAAGCTATTTTTTTAGAGGTATCTTTTGTTAATAAATTATTTGCTCTTTTTTCTTTAAAACTCTATATTTTTCTTTAACACTTGAATGTTTAGCCCCATATTTATTCTAAATAGACATGTATTTTCATTTCACATGCTTAAGGTATTATTGCACTGATATTGGTTTATTGCTAATGAGAAGTTGATATAGATTTGATTGACATTGCTTTGTATGCAATATGCCTTTTTTCTTTCACTATTTAAAATGCATTTTTAGGACTAGCATTTTGCAATTATACCATGGTTGCACTAGTATCAACAGTTACCCCACAGGCACCATATTTTCATTTAGTTTGCCGTTTTGCTGTGCAGTGGCAAGTCCAGTGGCTTCCAGTCTATCATCCGTCATCATGGCCCTTATTCTCTGTGTCTGAGAGCCAGTGATCCATTCATCCAGTTGCTGAGAAAGGCAATGTTTAACTCTAGAACTGGGAGAAAATCAGAGGTTATGTTGATCGACCATCGGGACCCATTATGAAATTGATTCACCCCAAAACTCCATCAGTCACTGGAGCTTCATATGTTAGCTCTCTGACTAATTCATTAAGGTGTGTGAGGTACCCAGGGATTATTTTAAATTCACATCTATGTCCAGACATCCTACTTCATCAGAGGTTTTACCCCAGCCCAGTTGTCATGTTAAATACTACAGATTACTTCAGGAAAGTTGAGGAGATAAAAGGTACATACATTTTGGCTGTGTTGCAGGATCCTTCTTAAAGAGGATTCAACTTTCATATTACTCAAGAGACTGTGTATATAAATAGGCTCAAGACTGAGATTTTTATTCTCCATTATGATACATGTTAGATATCTTCCACCTGATCTAGATTTTATTTTATTTTATTATTTTTTGTTTTATAGATTGGCAATGTTTTACTATACAGTCCATTGGCAGTTATGGCAAAAGATCATACCACTGTCATAATTTCCTCTGCTGCCTACTTGTGACTACAGGATCTCATCCCTCATCACCTCTGATCACCACCAGCCATGAAACATGGGGAACTATTTTATTTATTTATTTTCTTTGTGGTGCTGGGGATCCAACTCAGGGCCTCAAACATGCTAGGCAAGCAATCTACCACTGAACTATAATTTTAATGTTGACACCTCCACCATAATCTTGACTTTTATCATATGGCCATCAGAAAATTTACTACATATGTTACAACACTTTTTCCCAATACACATTTTAATGCTTGATAAAGGAATTATGGGTACTCAAGTTTCCATTGTGTTATGATTCAGATGTGGTAACCCCCAAAAGCTAATGTGTGAGACAAATAAGAAGGTTTGGAGGAGGAATGATTGGGTTATAGCCTTAACCTAGTCAATGAATTAATCCCTGGTGGGATTAACTGAGTGGTAACTGGAGGTAGGTGGGATATGGCTGGAGGAAGTGGTTCATTGGGGATGTGGCTATGAAGTATATATTTTGTATCAAGAGAGTGGAGTCTCTCTTTCTCTGCTTCCTGATCACCATGTACACTTCTTCCCTCTGCCACATTCTTCTGCCTTGATGTTTGGCCTCACCCCCAGCCCCCTGGAATAGAGCCAGACTTCTATGGACTAAGACCTATGAAACCATGAGCCCTCAAGTAAACTTTTTCTTCTTTAAAATTATTCTGGTCAGGTCTTTTAGTCCCAGCAGCAAAAAAGCTAAAACACATTGTTAGTGTGGGGTTGACTCTATCTCATGTGAAAGGCTCTCAACTTCCTACCTTTCAAAGAATCAGTGAATTCTCTTTTATATATATACATATATTTAATATTTAAATATATATAAGATTTTGTAATCTCCTAGAATTTGGGTTTATGAAGAGGGTTTAGATACATTTAAACCATGTTTTGAAATGGTGAACATGTTGTGCTTCTAGCATTAGATTAGAAGAAATGCAATTAGATGAGACTATATCTCAACAATTAAAAGAACAGGCCTTCATGCTAAGATATCATGGATCAACTCTGTCTGCAACCTTTAAAACCCATTGACTTTTTGTTGTTCATTCTTTGAACTGCTGTACTCTTCTTCCAATGTTCTATGATCAGAAAGATGTCTTTTGCTAGGTAATTTGATATGACCACTCCTAAAACCTTGGCAAGTGATAATGAGAAGAGAAAACATATTTCTTTGAGCTCTATCCTTGGAGGTCCAGTCCTTTCAACATTTCTCAAAACCTGAGCAGGTGGTGTCTCAGCTCTGCTCACCAGTAAGTTCTTCTAGTTAAAGAATGATGCCTGCTATCGCACTTGATGATGTTCCTAGTTGCTTAATTTGCTACCAATGAAGCCACACACATAGAAAAATTGACGACTGTAACCAATGTTCCTGCCAAGGGAGCTCTCTTTCCTGCTAGTACCCAAAGGGCTAATCCTCATTGTTGGCATTGCTTTCCACTGCTGCTGGAGATATCCATGCTACCACCTAAGTTATTCATTTATGTATCCATTAAATAGCTATAATCATTGATAACTTACTTTATACCAGGATTATTACTAGCACATGGATACAGTGACTGATTCCTACACTGTCCTTATGGAATTCAAAAATGCAATGTTGGATGCACTTATAAAATGTACAATGCAAGAGGGGATCTTTCAGATTTAAGGTTGAGTGGAAAGATAGATAATTCTCACTGGCTTTGTAAACTATGTTGAGGAATTTAGTCTTATTATAAAAGCAATGAAAACCTTTGAAATTTTTCAATCAAAAGGGTGAGATGGACCAGCTCCGAATTTTGAGGAACACTGTTTCAGAGTAGAAGAGCAGTTTGTAAGAAGGTTAATGTAAATGGGGAGAGCAGTTGGGAGATTGATTTTTTTATGCCTTTATACATGTACTTTTTTTGCATTACAGTTTTAATACACATATATACCACAATTTTTCGTATTTTTGTTTGTATATAAAGAATGTTGACCCCCAATTCAAGTCTTCATACATGTACTTTGTATAATGATGTCCATCACATTCCACCGTCCTTGCTAATTCCTGCCCCTTCCCTTTCCCTCCCACCCCTCTTCCCTATCTAGAATTTATCTATTCCTCTCATGCTCTCCCTCCCTACCCAACTATGAGTCAACCTCTTTATATCAGAGAGAATATTTGGCATTTTTTGGGGGGGATTGGCTAACTTCACTTAGCATTATATTCTCCAATGCCATCCATTTACCTGCAAATGCCATGATTTTGTTCTTTTTAATGCCAAGTAAAATTCCATTGTGTATATATGGCACATTTTTTTTTACCCATTCATCCACTGAAGGATATCTAGGTTGGCTCCACAGTTTAGCTATTGTGAATTGTGCTGATTTAAACATTGATGTGGCTGTGTCCCTGTAATATGCTGTTTTTAAGTCCTTTGGGTATAGTCCGAGGAGAGGAATAGTTGGGTCAAATGGTGGTTCCATTCCCAGATTTTCAGTGAATTCTCTTAAAGCCTTGTATCTTCATTTAATCTAAGCCACCATCATAAAATCACATTGATACAGCACTATACCTTTTGTAACAGGGAAGAATCCATTCTTATACACAGTACCTAGATTTTATCACCCTTCACCAAGGTAATTTTTGCAAGTTAAGTCCCATTGGGTATTTTTGAAAGGAGAGACTAAACTTCATAGAGAACAAAAGTTTGTTTTTGTTGACTAGAAGACTGTCTTAATCCATATTGTGTTGCTGAATGGGATATTTATTTAAAAAACTATAAAGTTTCATTCAGCTCACAGTTCTTCAGCATGGTGCTAGCATCTACTGAGCATCTGATGAGGCTGTCTTGCTGGATCATGACATAGCAGAAGACATCCCCTGTGAGAAAGATAAAGTTTCCCCTCATCTCTCTTTCTCCCCTTATAAAGTTACTAATGTAGTCACAGTGCCCCCTCCTTTCATAACCTCAGCTTATCCTAATTATGTCCCAAGGACTTTACCCATAAATACCACTAAAGATCACATTGGGATTTATGCTTAAATGAGTTTTATAGGGGAAACATCCAGACCATAGCAGGGATTCAGTGTCTTTTGAGAGTTCACTTATTTGAAATATTTATAATCTTCCCATATATACTCAATCCAGTTGTCAGATTCCCATTTTTTTTCTGGAAGTAGTTTCTGATTTTAATTGAGACCTGGGGGTGCTTTGAACTTGTACTGAAATTTTTCAAAGTGTATGATCAAACTTTAAGTCTGGTTTTCAGAACACTGATTCTATAGTTAAACTAGAGAAGAATTCCCACAAAGGCAGTTAAAAAAAGAAAAAAAAAAGAAATAAAAGAAAAAAAAAAGAAACAAACAAACAAAAGAAAAAGAAAAGAAATTTGTCCTATCTTATTTGTGAATTACAAATCTTGATTCTGTCATTTTCTTTCCATATGCTCATTGGATCAGTAAGTACAGGTATCCAATCTCTACTTGTATTCATTGTTCCTCCCATAGTATTACATCACAAAGTGCAGTTTGTCTCTCAGAGTACTGCCTGGAAACATAATAAGTTAAATAAGAAGCTACATGTCACAAACTGCCAGTATCCTGCTGTCTTTTGGCATTGTTTCTAATGGTTTGAACGTAATCCAATTAAATAAATAATCTAAGATTTCTATATTGAAATTTCTAGGGCCTTATTTCTTAACCAAACACCATACCAGTTATGAACTAGTTAGGAAAACAACCAGTGTAGATATTTTAAACTCAAAGAAACATAGTACAGGGAACCAGAAGCTTTCACACACTTTGGAAGGGCTGAAACCTCTCCTATTGAACTCAGGTGAGATCTCATAAGATGTAGGAAGACTCACCTCCACACCTTCATGCACTAGTGTCTCCCTTTAATAGTATGACTCTATCTGGAAACCTGCTGTAAGAAACTAAGAGAATTGTAGTTTTCAGGGGTTTTTATCTATTATACTGATAATGATGTATTTAGAATTAATGAGATGATACTGAGTATTAACAAAGTATATGTAACATAAATTCTTAGGTTCTGGCCTGGTTAACAGCTCATAGAGCAGCCACTAGATTGGTTCCTGTTTTTTGCCACTATCCTTTTCAGATCCCTGTTTGATCCTAGTTGAATTTTCTTTCTTTCCTGAAGACCTATACATAAATACATAAAATCTCTATGTCTCTCTCTCTGTGTCCCTCAATCTCCCCCTCCCATCAATACATTAATATATACTGACTTTTAAGTAGGTCTAGTATATGTTTTGCATATTAACTTGCTCAGGAATCTACAATCATAAATGTTTTGTTTATTTTCATAGCAGTGGTTGTCAGCTCCCTCTCTGGGCTCTTAAATCTACTGTGAGTTATCCTTCCTTTTTTGTTAATGAAAAGTTTGCAGCTAAGCAGTGTTTCCAAGGTCAAGTGAGTAAACCAAACTACAGATGCTGTGCCAGTCATGAAATCATTGTAAGAACAGATTAATAAGGACTGTGAGCATATTATGGAGTCATTGATATGGAAAGGGATTTATTTTCTGTTATAATTAGAAAAGAAAATCATCTGCAGATTGCATTCATGTAGAATAGAGCAATGATTTTCATTTGTAGTTCTTCCCCAGAGCTAGTTATTTTCTTATAACTTTGCCATAATATAGTCTAAAGATACCTGCACTGCCAAACCTTCCCTCGGGACCTTACATTGATCCACTACAGCCGTGGTGTCACTCTGATCTGGCAGAACATAATGGCAGTAAGAAGCAGTTAGTACTTCATAGATGAGGTTAAACACGTGCACTTCACAGAATGCCAGATATACTCTAGGAAGATTCAGAAACATGCCTGATACGTGAAGGGCTTTATTGTTCCTGTGATCAGGGCAGGCCAGGATATTTGTTCCAAGAATGATAAATGTTATCCCCTGCCACAAGAGAAGAAAGTACCATGTTGGTAGGATTTATTTCTACACTCAACATGTTTCACATTTATGAATATACTGATTTGGCCAATGTATGGGGACAAGCAAAAATATGCCAGTTTTAAATAGAGTCCAAAGCAGGTCCAGGCTACTGTGGAAGCAGCTCTGCCATCTGAAGCACAAAATCTGGCAGATCCTGTATAGAATAGGAAGTATCAGGCCTGTAACAATGCAGTGTGGAATATGTGTCAGGCCATGGTGTACAAATCCAAATAGAAGCTCTTGAATTTTGAAGTATGTTCATGCCTTAGGTGATGGAGAATTTTCTTTTTGATAAGCAGCTCCTTGTGTGATACTAGGTCCTGGTAAAATGAAGTGTCAGAACTTTCAGATCATAAATTCAGATGAGCCCAGCAACAGTTCATTGTAAGATGGAAATAGCAGATAGAGCATTTGGTTCAAGAAGAATCATGGGACATTAGGAAGCTACATGAACAAGTTCTCAACCCAGAACTATGTTACTGTTGTATTAGCATGACCCCCTCAGATCATGTTTCTGGTTCTACAGGGGTTTTATATGAGCATCTGAGGGAAGCAGAAAATGCCAGAACCTGATTTGTTTAGAAGTCAGTTCAGTATGTAGGTTTAATTCTTAAAACTGATAGTCACTGAACTAGGTCCACATCCAGACTTGATAATAAAAGTAAATGGGAAGGAAATGTCTTTCTGATTGTGGGATGGGGGGAATCTAATCAATTACTTTGTATGGAAGTAAACTTGACTTTGAAATAAGAATATATAAATTCATAAACAGTGAAAACAACCTACTCTTTTTTTTGATGAGAGCTCTGGAAAAGGAATATTTGAAGTTCAACAAAGATATCTGGTCTAGCATTTTAGAGATAGGCTTACTTCAGTAGAAAGCATGAAATGTTAAGGTTTTTCTATTGTAAGTTAACAGGCTAGAAATCTTCAACTGCATAAAAAGGAAGGAAACAATGTAGACTGATTGGTTGGCCCTTTGATGGTAGTATGCAAATGGAGTGGCCAAAATTATAATGTTAGAGGCTATATTGGTCATAACTGCTATAAACAGAGGTCTATCAGATTTGACTCCTTCTTATCAAAACATATCTATCTTTGGTTGTCTCTGTGGGTTCAGCCTCTCAGCAACAGAGACCAATCTTGAACCACTTACATGGCATTATTCTGCAAGGAAACCAAACGGCACATGTTAGCAAGTGGACTACATTGAGCTCATTCAATTCTGAAAGGGCCAGTAGTTTAACTTCCCTGAGATAATGTCTGTCTTGAGTGTTGGGTTTTTTTCCCTGCCTATAGCACCTCAACCAGGACCATTGTCCAGGAACTTAGTGAATATTTGAGCCACAGGTATAGAATGCTGCATAGCATAGCATCTGATCAGAAGGCCCATTTTGTAGTGAAGAAGGTGTTGTCATGGGGCCCATGTCCACAAAATTCATTCATCATACCACATATTGCAGTACCCAGAAGCATCCTGCATCAGATATTATGAGAAAAGCCTATAGAGAGCAGAACTAAAGTGTTATTTTAGAGACAATACTGTGAATGTGTGAGTTAATTTCTTTCTTGATACAGTGTATACACTTAATCAAATATTATCTCCCTTATAGGAAGAAAGCATAGGTCCAAAAGCTGATGGTGACAGCAACTATGACCCCATTTACTACTGGCTCCAATAATCTATCCAGGGAGATTTAGCAATCTGTTCTCAATACTCTGACTATACAAATTTGAGATTCCTAGCCCTCATAAAAGCCATGTTGTTGCCAAAAGATGCAAGATATGAAACTAAAAGTTATAGCTACAATAAAAGAATTTGGCTTTCCCTGTGCTGGGACCAACAGACTAGAGAGGAATCAAGATCTTGACAAAAGTAACTGATGGAAAAACTCTAACGGTGTGCAGAAATATGTATGAAACCCAGCTGATTCACTTGGATGCTTCCTGGCATATTCTTTGATCAACTGCAACTGTTGGAAACGTGCGGCAAACCCAGACCCAGAAGGGCTTACTTCTTAGAATGCCCTTAGGTATTGAGTTGATTGCAAAGATGAGGGTAATTTAGAAAGGAGTCAAAGAAGGAGTAGATGAATACCACTTGTGGACTGAAAACCACCTGTAGCAATAAAAGACACCATATCACCACTAACCTCCCTGTTGAAGTTTTACACATGGAACCATAAGGAGCTGTTATGGTTTAGATATGAGGTGTCCTCCAAAAGCTCCACATGTGAGACAATAAGAAGAGTGAGAGGTGAAATGATTCAGTCACAAGAGCCTTAACTTAACCAGTGTATTAATCCTCTGATAGAGATCAACTGGTGGTAGGGTGTGGCTGGAGGAGGTAAGTCAGTGCAGGTGTGCCATTGGAGTATATATCTTGTCCTTCTTGACAGGAGCTCCCTCTCTGCTTCCTGGTTCTATGTTCCCAGCCGCTGTCTCCTATCACCCACTTCCACCATGATGTTCTGCTCACCTTGAGTCCCAAGGAATGAAGCCAGCTGTCAGTGGACTGAGACCTCTGAAAATGTGAGCACCAAATAAGCTTTTCCTCCTCTAAAACTGTTGTGGTCATGTCTTTTGGTCACAGCAACAAACAAGCTGACCAAAAAAGGAACTGTTCCCTAAACCTGCCTAAAGAAGTGGATTGGGTGAGGCACACAGTGTCCTCTGACAATAATGTAGATGTGCCCCTCACATCTGGTCCAGAGAGATTATTATGGGGAGCAAAAATGAATGAAAGGTGCACCATCAATGTTTGGCCAAGGCTGTGCTTCCCTGGATTATTCCTATCAAAGACTGAACTTGGAAGACCACTAAAGCCAGTGCATTCTGACCTCCCACAGATGTTCTTATGTAAAATTTGCTTAAAGGTTCTCCTTTAGTCTGCACCAAACTTAGAACCATACTTTTATTTTTGAGTTGCTTCCAACATGATTCTTTCTAGACCCTCTTCTTTCTCAGAGGTCAGACCTGCTCAGCAGTCTAAAGATCTACCTGTCTATACCTGCCCCTTTCCTGTTATCATGCCCAAACATTTTCATCCTCCCCACAAATGTTTTGTATATGTTATCCTATATTACCATCTGCTTCTTGAAGAATCCGAACAGACATAAGAACATCCCAAACAGAGGGATAGTAATTTGCTAAAGCTTAATGTTGAGATAAAATTAAGCTAATGGCTCCCTCTAATTCACCATAACTAATTCCAGCCTAATGTGGTAATAAAAAAAATGTGCTCAAGATACATAAGATTTTTGAGGAATGGAAAGACTAGGAAAATCAGTTGAGATCTAATTTGGAATTTGGAATCAATATTTCATCATGCTCCCGGACCAATAAAATTGATTCAAGCTTGCCTTTTCTCGTAGTGCCATTGAGAACTTTGCCCTTAAGTCTTATCAACCAGTAAAAGTATATAATAGACAAATTTCCTCCTTGAAAATAGAAGGAATAAAATTATTTTTTTCTTTACATTGGCAGTTTGGTTTTCTCAGGTATATAGTGTACAAGAGGTGAAAATTATATAGATTCTATATTGTTTTGAGAGATGTTGAAAATAATTATGGTCATTTTTACACTCTTCACAGTTCCCAATAACTATTTGCTTAAATATTCAGGAAATCCTATGATAAGAAATTCTTTTGTTTTTAATTTTTTGGATGGAATTCCATAATATTTTTGCTTTTGTTTTGCTATTATACTTGCAATATTGGGTTCCAGCTGCTATTGCATATTGTAGCACAATTCATAATAGTCAAGGTAGGGAACCAGCTCAGGTGCCCATCAGCAGATGACTAAATATACAAAATGTGGTACATATACACAATGGAGTTCACTCAGCCATAAAGAAGAATGAAATTATGTCATTTGCTTATAAATAGATGGAACTAAAGAACATTATGCTTAGTACAATAAGTCAGAGCACAAATGTTTTCTCTCATATGTGGAAGCTAGAAAAAAAGAAGGAAAGAAGTTTGGGATCCTATAAAATGACAAAGGAGAACAGTGGAGTAGAGAAAAGGAATAGAGGGGGAGGAGGAGAAATGGGAGAGGGGGAAAAACTGCAGCAAGAAATTGACCAAATTATACTATGTACATGTATGAATATATCACAATGAATTCTACTCTTATGTGAATCTATGAAGCACAAATTAAAAATAAATAAATAAATTGGTGGAGGACCAGTAGAGTAGAAGAAGGAGGCCAGAGGAAGGGAGGATGGGAGGGAAAGTTGAGGTACTAGGGACTGAAATAAGGCAGATTGTACGTAATGCATGTATGAATATGGCAAAATGACTCCTGCTATTATGTATTTCTATATAGTAAAAATATGCAAAAAAAGAATTTCTAGAGAAGCCAAAGACGTTGTGTTCCACTTTTTCTATAATGTTCATAGGAAAAAAATTGTAAACATTCCTGATGGTATTTTGAAAAAGGGAATAATTTTTCAACTAAGTGCTTTTTTTCCAGAGCTGTCTCCAGGCTGTCAACTACAAATGGATTGTGGTTAAAACAATAAAGATCTAAACTTTCCACTTATTATAAGGCTGTCTCTTCATTTGGCAAGTGATATTTAGCTGGGTGTGTAGCTTAGATCTTAGTGGTAGAGCACATTTGCCTAGTCTTCTTAAGACACTGGGTACAATCCCCATTACTACAAAATTAATTAATTAACCACATAAGTAAAAATTTATATCTATTCCATGTACAAATGTAATAAAGTTCTCTCTCACTTTTGTGAAAAATTATTTATCTGCATCATGCTCCTTATATTTAAATTTCCCAATTTAAGATTTTTATGACATTACTTTTTTTGTACAAGGGATTAAACCCAGTGGTGCTTAACCAGTGAGCCAAATCCACAGCCCTTTATTATATTTTATTTAGAGACAGGGTCCTGCTGAGTTGCTTTAGGACCTCATTGAGTTGCTTTAGGACCTCTTTAAGTTGCTGAGGCTTGCTTTGAATTTTCGATCCTCCTGCCTCAGCCTCCCCAGCTGCTGTGATTATAGGTGTGCCCTACCATGCCTGGCCTTTATGAACTTATTGTTTGACTCTGTTATCTAGTTGGTTATTAGTGTTTGTTTATCTTCATTCATTCATTTTGGAGACAATTAGTATTATATAACTTGTTCAAACTTACACATCATACCCTTTTGGTTATTTTGTCATCACCTATTTAGACTAGTTCTTTAAAAACATTAATCAGTACCATTTGCCCAGTTAAGAAAAGATTCCTTAGTTTGACATTCGGGATCTAATAATATGAATGTGGTATTATTCTAGATTAACTTTCAGCCTTTGGTATTTACTCTGTGCTACAACCAAGTGAATTGTCTTTCTTTCTTTCTTTTTTTTTTAACTTTTGTTTTACACATGTGTTAACTGAGTTTAAAGACTACAATCCATGGTCATACACCAAATTATATGTGTTATGTTAGAGTGTCTAAAAATCACATAGTGAGATTAAGTAAAATGTAAAATTTTAGTCCCTTGCCCCAAAGGTTCTATTTAATAGCTCTTCTCTGAGGCCTAGGAATCTATTTCATTTGTTTGCTTCACATTCTTGCTTTTTATTTTATTATGTTTTGAGTCTAGTGTTAAAGTTCTATTTTTTCAATTTTTTAAAATAAAAATTGTATATTTTATCCATTTTGTTCCATTGTTCTACATGTGTAACCCCTATGAAAACTTAAATTTAGCAACAAATATAGTAACCTTGAAATAATTTTTGAATATTTATTATATTTACAAATTTTGAAAGTTGGAAATTAATGGGTTAAAGTGTATGTTTTGAGATACATATACATTGTGAAAAAATTATCCTAATTAAAGTAACTAGAGTAACTCATGTCATAGAGTTTACTTTTTGTGCAGAAGTTGAGAACACACTAGATTTTACTGTCAGCAAGTTAGAGTATAGAATACAGTATTGTTAGCTAGGGTCACTGCCACATATTAGATCATCTGAAATTATTCATCCTACACAATTAGGTTTTGCACATGTTAACCAACACATCCCTCTTTCCCTGCCCATGGTAGCCAACATTTTATTCTCTACTTCCCCAATTCAGCTTTCTGAGATTTCACGTAAAAGTGAGTCATGCAGTATTTGTCTCATGTTGTCTTGCTTACTTCACTTTGTATGATATCTTCCATGTTCATCTATGTTGCTCCAAATGGCAGTTTCCTTTTTTTCTTAGGATGAATAATATTTCACTGCATTTATAAACATAGATCTAGATAGATATATAGGTAGATATACTTTTGTTTATTCATACACCTGCGGACCATTTGTAGGTTTTCTCTGGGAAGTGTCAATGAAGGTCATGTGTCTTTTTTTTTTTTTTTTTGGTACCAGGGACTGAACCCAGGGATACTTAACCACTGAGTCAAAATCATATCCCCAGCCCTTTTTATTTTTTATTTTGAGACACAGTCTTCTTAAGTTACTCAGGTCCTCGCCAAAATGCTGATGGTGGCTTCTAACTTGCAATCCTCCTGAGTCAGGCCCCAGAGCCCTTTAGGTTACTAGGCCTGCACCAACACAGCCAGCTCATTTGTCCATCTTTAAAGTAGGCTTTTTATTTATGTATTTTTATAATTAAGTTGTACTAGTTCTTTATATATTTTGGATATTAATTTCTTGTTATATGTATTGTTTACAAATATTTTCTCCTATCCTCATATTGCCCATTTCACTTTAGCAGTTGCTTCCTTAGCTGTGCCGCAGCTTTGGGTATCATATCTAAAATCATTGCCAAAACCCAAATCAAGGAGATTTTTGCCTACTTTTTTTTTTCCCTAGGTGTTTTGTACTTTCAGGTCTTAATATTTAAGTCTTCCCCGACTCCCTGCCCCATTTTGAATTGATTGTTTTATGTGGAATAATATGAATTCATTTTCATTCTTTTGCATATAGATATCCAGTTTTCCCAAACATCCTGTTTGTTGGCATATATTTAGTCATAAAAGTTCCTTATTAACCATTTTTATTTCTGAATTATTCATTGTAATAACTCTTCTTTATTTGACTTCTGTTTTTTTCTCAGTCTAGCTAAAGGTTTGTCCATTTTATTTTTTCACAAAATTGATTCTTAGTTTTGTTGGCTGCCCCCCTGTTTTTTAAAATTCTCTATTTGATTTATTTCTAATTTAATATTTGTTATTTTCTCCCTACTTAGAACTTTGTTTTTATTTTATTTTTCCGAGTCTAGTTCTTTAAATCTTAATTTTAGGATGTTTGTTTGAAATCATTCTTTTAAAAAAAAATTAGGCATTTATTGCTATACATTTTACTCTTAATCCTTCTTTTGCTATACCCCATAAGTTTTGATATCCTATGTTTTCACATTTGTTAGTCTTGAGATAATTTTTAAATTGTCTTTTGATTTCCACTTTGACCTAATGGTTACTTAAGAGTTCATTGTATAGTCTACATGCATTTGTGAATTCCAATTTTCTCACTGTTAGTGATTTATCTTTTCATTTGATTGTGTTCTGGAAAGATACTTGGGATAATTTTGCTTGAGTGTGTGTGTGTGTGTGTGTGTGTGTGTGTCAGGGGTGGTAATTTTTGGAGATTGAACCCAGAGAAGGTTTATCTCTGAGCTGTGTTCCCAGCCATTTTTATTCTTTATTTTGAAACAAGGTCTCATCAAGTTGCCAAGACTGGCTTTGAACTTGTGATCTTCCTTACTCTGCACCCCCTCCATCCCAGTCAAATGTGTACACCACTGCATTTGGTTGCTATTCTTAAATTTTTTGACTTGTTTTGTGGTTACTATGTAATCTGTTCTTGAGAATATTTCATAAGCACTTGACAGAATTGTGTATTTTTCTGCTGATGGCTGGAAAGTTCTAGATGTCTATTAATTCCATGTGGTCTATAGTGTTGTTTGAGTCAATTGTTTATTAATTTCTGTCTAAATGTTCATGTATTATTGAAATAGTACATTGGAATAATCTACTATTAATATAATGCTGTTAATTTTCCCCATTAGATCTGTTAATATTTGCTTTGTGTATTTAGGTGATGTTGGGTACATATATATTTATGATTACTATTTTTCCTGCCATTGACTCTTTGATCATTTTATAATGTCCTTCATTTTTAGAGAGTTTTTGACTTAAGTTTATTTTGTCTAATATAAGTGGAGCCACCCATTGTCTTTTGCTAACCATTTGCATAGAAGTTATTTTTCTAACACTTCACATTGAGCCTATGTGTGACCTTTATGCCCACCTTATATTGTCATATATATATTATACATAGTCATATATATTTATATGTATTAATAATTGGTATCCCTTAATAAATTGTTGTTGCCATAGATTACTTTAATAGCTTTATGATTTAATCTTTGTTAGATATGCAGTTGATTTATACACTGCTTTACCGTATTAGTGTTTTGAATTTGGTGATGTACTGAGACTTACCAGTGGATTTTTGCTTCCATACAAGTTCACGCTACTAAGTAGCATACTATTCCTTCAATTTGATGAACGTCCTTTAGCATTTTTTTTTTAATGAGGGAGATCTAGTGGTGATAAATATGGAATTCACATGATATAGTCATACATGCACATTTTTATTTGTTTTCTTGATGAATACTATTCTAATGAGTGAGATAAAAATCTCTGTGTAGCTTTGATTTGCATTTCCCTTACTAAGAAAGACAATGAACATTTTTTTTTATTTACTTGCTGGCCCTTTGTATTTCTTTTGAGAAATATTTTGTTCATATTTTGCCAATTTGTTGATTGTGTTTTTCTTTCTTACTTTTATTGGTGTTAAGTTTCTTAAGTTCTTTATATATTCTAGATATTAATCTTGTCAGAAGGGTAACTAGCAAAGATTTTCTCCCACTCTGTAGGCTCTCTCCTCACATTCTTAATTGTTCCCTTGGTTTTGCACAAACCCTTTAATTTGATACCATCCCATTTATTAAATTTTGGTATGATTTACTGAGATTGAAGGGTCCTACTGAGGAAGTAATTTCTGAACCTATATGTTGGAGTGTTTTCTTCTAGCAGTTTCAGATTTTCTGGTCTAATTCCTAGGTCTTTGATCCACTTCAGTTGACTTTTGTAGAAGGTGAGACATAAAGATTTAGTTTCTTTCTTCTATATATTCATATCCAGGGTATTTTTTAGCACCATTGGTTTAAAAGACTTTTTTTTTTCTATTGTTTGTTTTTGGCAACTTTGTCAAGGATCCAATGACTGTATCTCTATGGGTTTGTCTCTGGGTCTTCTATTCTTTACCATTGGTCTATGTGTCTGTTTTTAGGCCAGTACCATGCAGTTTTTTTCATTGTAGCTCTGTAGTATAATTTGAAACTGGGTATTATGATGCTTGTAGCACTGCTCTTATTGCTCAAAATTGTTTTGGGTATTCTGGTTCTTTTATTCTTCCACATGAAATTTTGGCCTATTTTTATAGTTCTGTGAAGAAAGTAATTTCTATTTAATTAATGAATTTGCATTGAATTTGTGACTTGTTTTTGGTAATATGGCCATTTTAACAATATTCTGCCTATTCAAGAGTGTGGGAGGTCTTTCTGTCTTCCAATGTCTTTGTTTTCTTTCTTCAGTCTTCTATAATTTCATTGTAGAATTCTCTCACCTCCTAATTTAGATTTATTCCCAGGCATTGTGTTTTTTGAAGCTATTGTGAATGGGATTATTTTCCTGATTTCTTTATCACTGATTTCATTTTAGGCATATAGAAAAATGTATTGATTTATGTATGTTGATTTTGTATCTTCATACTTTGCAAAATTTGTTCTTCTAATCAGAGTTTTCTGGTGGAAGTTTTTGGATCTTCTCAGTGTAGTATCATGTCATCTATAAACAGTGATGATTTGACTTCTTCCTTTTCAATTTATATTTAGTTTATTTCCTTCTTTTGCCTAATTGCTAAAATGGCAAGTATACTACCAGTTAGGAGTGTTGAGAGTGGATATCTTTGTCTCATTCTTGCTTTTGTTTGTTTGTTTATTTGTTTTAATTGTTTTGTAGTTGTAGATGGACAGAATGCCTTTATTTTACTTGTTTATTTTGGGTGGTGATAAGGATCAAACCCAATTCCTTACACATGCTAGGCAAGCAAGCACTCTGCCACTGAGCTACAGCCCCAGCTCTTATTCTTGTTTCTAGAGGAAATGTTTTCAGTTTTTCCCCAATTTGAGGTTGACTTTTGGTGTTTCATATATAACTTTTATGAAGTTGAAGTAAATTCTTTTATCCCTAGTTTTCTCAACATTTTCAATATGACTGCAAGCCAAATTTTGTTAAAGTCTTTTTGTATATCTACTGAGATGATTATGTAATTTTTCCCTATTTATCTGATGTATTACATTAACCAATTTACATATTTTGATATCTTTGCATTGCTAGAATGAAATCAACTCGATCTTCTTAATGTTTTTGAATACAAATGATTGATATTTTATGAAGTATTTTTGCATCTATGTTCATTGTTGATATTGGCCTGTAGCTTTCTTAGACATATTCTTATCTGATTTTGGTATCAGAGTCATAATGACTTCATAAAATGTATTTAGCAGCATTTCACTCCGTTCTATTTAATGAAATTATTTGGCAAACATTGGCATGGATGCTTCATTGGAGTCTAGTAGAATTCAGCTGAGAATTTTCTAGTCATGGCTTTTTTTGTTGTTGTTGTTGGAAGATGTTTTATTACTGCTTTAATCTCATTGCTTACTGTTGGTCTGTTTAGGTTTTCTATATCCCACTTGTTCAATTCTGTTATGACATATGTTTCTGGAAATTTGTTTATTTCTTCTAGATTTTCCAGTTTATTGAAACATAAGTTTTTAAAATAGAACCTAATGACTCTCTGGATTTCAGTGATATCTGTGGTAATATCTCCTTTTTCATTCTAATTTTATTAATTTATGTTTTATCTCTCATTCTTTTGGTTAATTTGACTATTATAATGGTTTATCAATCTTTCTTATATTTTCAAACAACCAACTTTTTGTTATATGAATCCTTGGTATTTTTTAACCCCTATTTTGTTAAGTTTGGCTCTGTTGTTAATAATTTCCTTTCTTCTAATGATATTGGAAATTTTTTCTTGTTTTTATGAAACCCAAAGATGCATTATTAGGTTGTTTATTTGGAATCTGATTTTTTTACTATACATTCTTAGCTGTAAACTTTCCTCTTAGAACTGACTTCATACTTTCCCAAAAATCCTGGCATATTTTTCCTCTATTTTCATGTGATTCATGAAATTCTCAAATTACTACTCTGATTTCTTCTACTCATCATTAAGAAGTATACTTTGAATTTTCATGTTTATGTAGTTTTTTATGTCTGAACTGTCTTTACTGATTCTGTCTGGATGACCTATCCATTGTTGTGAGAAGCGTGTTGAAATCACCCAGTATTATTGCACTGGGATTTATCTGAGATTTAATGTAAAGTAGTGTTTGTTTTATACAATTAGATGCACCAATGCTTGAGTCATAAATGTTTACTATCATTAAATCTTCTTGTTGGATTGTCCATTTTACTAGCATGAAAAAGACTTTCTAGGTGTCTTATGACTAATTTTGTCTTGAAATCTCCTTACAGGTATGAGATTCAATGCTTTACCTTGCTTTGGGGCATTTTCTGTGGAGTATCATTTTCTAGCCCTTCACTCTAAGATGTCTCTGCTAAGACTATATGTTGCAGGCAACATATAGTTTGGTCTTATTTTGTAATTCACTCTGCCAGCCTATGTGTTGTAATTGGAGAATTGGGGCATTTAAATTCAGTGTTATCATAGAGATTTTTATTATATCCATCCATTTTAATTGATTTCTAATGTTTAATTCAGTCATAATTCTCATTAATTTAACTAGTATTTCTAATTAGATTCGTCCTTTCCCAAACTCGGGAGTTTGTTGGTAACATCTTCTGTATGGAAGATTTCTTTAAGGATTTTCTTCAATGTTAGTTTAGCAGTTATGAGTTCTTTTAGTTTTTCATATCTTGGAAAAAAAAATATTTCTTATTCAATTTTGCAGCATAGCTTTATTGAATATAGCTATTCGGTTGCAGTTCTATTTTTTTTTTCATTGCTTCAAACACAATGTTCAAACCCTCCTTAATTTTGATGTTTTTATTAAGATATAAGTTGTTGTTCTGATTGATTTTTCTCTAAATGTGGTGTGGTGTTTTCCTGAGTTTGTTGAAATAGTTTATTATTTTTCTGAATATTTTGCATTTTAATTACAATATGTCATGGAGAAGGTTCTATTTTTTTTTTAATTTTTTATTGTTGGCTGTTCAAAACATTACATAATTCTTGATATATCATATTTCACACTTTGATTCAAGTGGGTTATGAGCTCCCATTTTTACCCCAAATACAGATTGCAGAATCACATCAGTTACACATCCATTGATTTACATATTGCCA
>NW_025999853.1:22749509-22862827 GCF_001458135.2 Marmota marmota marmota
TGGTCACAGTTCCCTCTACCTTGCCAGCGCAGGGGGAGGGGGCGGCTCTGCCTCTCAGCAGGCCGCTGCTCCTCTTCTGCCGGTGGGTCGCAGGCCCGCCTACCTTGCAGGAGTGATTGGAAGCTCTGCCCCTCCGCGGGCCACTGGGCCTTTTCTGTCGGTGGTCACAGTTCCGCCTACCTGGCAGGCACGGGGGGTGGGGGGCGACTCTGCCCCTCAGCAGGCCGCTGGGCCTGCTCTGTGGGTGGTCACAGTTCCCTCTACCTTGCCAGCGCGGGGGGAGGGGGCGGCTCTGCCTCTCAGCAGGCCGCTGCTCCTCTTCTGCTGGTGGGTCGCAGGCCCGCCTACCTTGCAGGAGTGATTGGAAGCTCTGTCCCGCCACGGGCCACTGGGCCTTTTCTGCCGGTGGTCACCGTTCCGCCTACCTGGCAGGCGCTGGGGGTGGGGGGCGGCTCTGCCCCTCAGCAGGCCGCTGGGCCTGCTCTGTGGATGGTCACAGTTCCCTCTACCTTGCCGGCGCAGGGGGAGGGGGCGGCTCTCAGAAGGTTCTATTTTGATCTTTTCGATTTGGGGTTCTAAATGCCTCCTGAATCTGGATATCCATCTCATTTCCAAGGTTTTAATTTTTTCTGTTGTTATATTACTGAAAAAGATATCAATGCTAGTGACCCTTAGTTTTAGTGATTCTTAATTTTGAACTCCTAATGCTCTCTCCAATTTATTGTATGTTTAATAACTCTTTTTTTCCTTCTTTCTTCGTTTTTAATTATTTTTAGTTGACTTAATGTCAAATTTGTATATCTCCTCTTAAAGACCTGAAATTGTCTTGTATTTGCTCACATCTGTTAGTGAGACTTTTAACTGAAATTTATTTGATTTCTTTTAAGTCTTTCATTTTCAGGATTTCTATCTGATTCTTTTCTAGAATCTCTTATCTCTTTATTGAAATCCCCTATTAGATCCTGTTTTCTCTCTCTTAGATGATTTCTTAGATCTTCTTTTTGTTTATTGATCATTTTAATATTCAGTTATTATAGAGATTTTCTACTGCTAAAGGATTCAATTATTGGGGTTTACAAACTTTTGGAAGCATATTGTTGGCCTCTTTTCTCATATTTTCTGAGTCTTGATTGCGTATTTGTGGAAATGGGATTCCTGTTCTTCTTTTATGTGTGGGGATCACTTGATGCAGAGTTACCTCTTCATAATAAGCCTTTAGTTGAGTGTATATCTTAATTTCAATACATCCAATCAGCATAATCAAAGTATTACATTTAACCACCAGAACCAGTGTGAGAAGAAAGAGTAACTGCCATAATATTGGTAATTTAAGAGAAAAACATGAATCAATATATTCTATAAAAGTTATTACTACAAACTCTGCAATTATATTAACCAAAGAGAAAAGTTGATAGTAAATAATATAAAATATGCTAAAAAGATTAATCATTGGCTTGGCATTGTGGCTCAGTAGCCTAGCACATATAAGGCATTGGGTATGATCCTCAGTAAAAATAAATAAATATAATAAAGGCAAAAAAATGTTTTAAAAAGATGGGATTAACAAATAAAGAAAATGGAAAAAGGTAAGAGAAAGTGTAGAGGAATGAAAGGAAACAGAAGATACAACTAGGAGAAAACAAAGAATGAATGAGTGGGAAAGTGAATAAGATGGAAGAGAAGAAAAGAAGTATCGAGAGAAGATCCAATTAATTGAAAAAAATACATAAAATTGGAATTCTGGCAAAACATAAAATGTGGATAAACTAGTTTACATAAATATTACATAAATATTTGAAACTGTCAAAGTCATTTAAACGGGAAATTCTGTTTATTCCAATAAATTTATTCCAATAAAAATTTAAAATTCTAGAATTTTATGAGGACATTAAGCATTAAGCATTAAGCATTTCATTGCTTAAAGATTGTAAACCATGAATAACTAGAATGAATAAATATATCTTAGATGGGATCTAGGACAGAAAATAATATTAAATAGAAACTTAAAGAAATCTGAGTAAAGCACAACTTTAGTTATTAATAATGTATAAAATAATAGTTTATTTACTATAACAACTGTAACATACTAACATATGATGTCAGTATTAGGGAAGCCTAGTATGCATACATACTCATTCTCTGTTCTATCCTCACAAACTCTCCATAAAGCCCAAACTATTCTAAAATATAGGTTTTTGTTTTGTTTTGTATTGTTTTGGTACTAGGAATTGAACTCCAGGGCACTTGACCACTGAGCCATATACCCAGCCTTATTTTGTATTTTATTCAGAGACAGGATCTCACTGAGTTGCTTAGTGCCTCACTTTCACTGAGGCTAGCTTTGAACTCGCAATTCTCCTGCCTCAGACTCCCTAGCTGCTGGGATTATGGGTATGCCCCACCATGCCTGCATAAAATAAAGTTTATTTTTAAAAAATGTTTAAGAAAATGCATTTTTTACCCTTATAGCATTAACAGAAACTTAAGTATCCAGGATATAATATAGAATAAATTTATTGTAACTAGTTATGTTATTTTAAAATGAAACCTAGTTATAAAACTATAGAATGCAAAGACTTTTACAGTCTTCTGAGTCAGAAAATATGAAGACATCAAATCCCATAGTTAGAAAAGTCTTATCATTTCAATTATACTGTTATGACACCCTTCAAACACATCCTAGACATTATATATATATATATATATATATATATATATATATATATATGTAAAAATATTTATATAAGAGATTTTACACATATTTTAAAGCAAGAAGCTAGTCGATGTTAAAAAAAAAACAACACATTTAATCTTTGCCAAACAAAAATTCTTTTAGGCATACTTCTGTTTATTATATCCTTTTAAAATTCATAAGAGCTATAACATTAGGAAACTCTATTCCAATAAATTTTAAAATTTCTAGAATTTTATGAGGACATTAAGCTGTCTAATAATCCTGTGAATTTTAAATTGGAAAAAAAATTAAAAATTTTAAAGAAAATCATTAAAATAGTTTTTTTTTGAGTGTGTGTGTGTGTGAAATTTTTTCAAAATCAGAGATAAGTTCACTCGTGTTGCAAATGCCACATTGAGAGCAAAGGTTAGCTTGAACTCACAAATTTTCTCTGAAATAATGCATATTTTCCAGACTTGCAGACATTTTCTTAAGGATAGAGTTTTTTGAACATGTCTATTACTGTGAATAGATTGTAGAGGGTGTCATATCCAGCTGTAACCACCTTTAATTTTGTGCTGACACTTCTACAGCTAATGAATCAGGCCCATGGTATGTAATCAACACATAATAGAATATTAATAAAAAGTAGAGAGAAACCCATCTACTTATGTCATTTTAATCAGGTTGTCATTTCATGAAATGACGGATTGTTAATATCTGACTTCCCCCTAATTTTGAAAGCTTTTTCATATGATTAATGTCGCATACAATCAACTCCCTAAAAACTTTGTGAGAATATTTTCTTATAAATTATAGTATATTTTGACCTACTGCAGATTCTTTGTAAAACCTGTTCTAGGCTGTCAATATTATTTGTAAAAAATGGCAAAGTCCTGCAGTAGCATATTTTCTATTTTAATGGAATAAACTATGGTTATTAAAATTTTAAGTATGAGTGACAGGTAATGCCATTTTCCATGCATGATAAGTGATTATTGTTATTAATCTGTGACATAAATACCCTTCATGCTATGTAACCTTATTTTCAGCATAACAAAAATCTACTTAGTATTTGTATCAGTCAAAATTGTCATGCTTGTGCAGCGGTAGCATAACAGTTTAAAATTTCAGTGGCTAAATCAATTAAAAGTTTATTCCTTACAATCCAAATCCCATTTTGACTCAACTTCACCTTCACTCTCAGATTCATCCTTGCAAGACTCCACCCTCTGGGATATTTGTTTGCCATCTCAAAGGGAAAGGAATGTCAGAGGGTCTCACAACAGCACTTTAATGCTCCAATTCACAATGAGACACAATTTCCACCTCTAGCCACCTACTGATCAGCACTAGTTACATGACCCATATGAATAAAAGAAGAATGTGTAGTGGTCCCCAAGACCACATTTGGTCTTGTTAATTTTCTAGAAGGTCTCACAAGCATATAGTTGTACTCATGACTTGTATTTTATTATAGTAAAAACATAAAAAGAAAAATGAAGAAAGAGAATAGATGTATGGGGTCAGGTCAGGAGTAATCCAGGAATAAGCTTCCAAGAGTCTTTTCTGAGTAGAGTCATGCAAAGCATTCCTAATTTCTACAACAGTGAGTTGTGACAATACATGCCAAATGTTGTCTACCAGAGAACGTCATTAGAGACTTAGTGCTCAGGGTCTTTAATGGAAGTTGCTCACAAAGGTACCTACTGTCTATAACATACTGAATCCAGATTCACACAAAAAAAGCAAGTCTGAGTATGGAAAACTCCCATTATCATTTAATTCTTGACTAGCAACATAAGAACCAAACATTCAAGAGGCCATTCACATTCTAACAATGCAAGCAGGTCACTGTCAGATAGTAATTTCAGATCTGTTATGTTAACTATTTTCTGCACAGGTAGTATGAATGTTTAAACTCTATCATACCCAGAAAAATGGGAAAAGTGAATCCAGATAATCACTAAGATCTCTTCACTGTTAACAAATTATAATACTAGGAAGAATTAAAATGGGACTGCATGAATTTACAATGGTTTTGATTCCTCAGAATAATGTTTTAGCAAAATATAGTAGAATTTTTAAGAAAAATCAGAAGTCTTTGATAGAAAAAAATTATACCACAAGATTTAGCTATATTGACTAAAACTATAAGTCCAAAAGAATATTAATATTTCATGCTATTTCAGTAAACAAGGTAGAAGAAAATGGTAAAACTCATAGCCTTTATTCAAAAATATCTACCAATATTTATATTACATCTGTGCATGCTGCATATATATGTCTATATATACATTAGTATATATATAGATATACATATATATATTTGCTTGCATATATGTTGGATATTTTGTGAGTGTTATAAAAATGAGTGGAAACTAATTTAATCTTGTGAAGGGAAGAAAGGCTTAGTGTATGCAATGAAAGTTGCTTGTTTATAATTTATTCAATTTGATATTTTATCCTACTCATATGTCACTTTTAAATTAAATTAGATTTTTGAAGTTCATTAGGAAGGATAAATACATAAAATTTCTTCAATATTAAAATATATAAAGCTTCTTATTACTAACTCATACTGGTTAAAGAATAGATGATTAAAAAGAACCAAAAAATAGAACATATTAAATACATAACTCAGATGGGAGTTAGTACATGATGCATACGTTTAAATTGTGGTATACGATGATGAGGAAAATTTCTGTGTTCAAACAAAAGTCAGAAAAGTACCTTTTTCTGTCAACCTGTCATTTGTTTATCTCCTAGGCCCCAGAATAGTACTTTGTTGCCCCCAAATTTCAAATAATTACTCTGAAGCTTCATCATCGATAGGTACAACCATTAACCCTTCATATTTATTGTGCTAGATCCTAGACCACCTATTTTTAAAATTTATTTGTTCTTTAAGATATAAGTGTCAATAGAGTGTATTTTGACATATTTATACAAACCTGGAGTATATCTTAGAGATTAATGCTCTAATTAGGATCCCAGTCTTGTGGTTTTTTATGCTGTGGAGATTCATTGTGTTGTATTCATATATGGACATAGGAAAGTTATATTACATTCATTGCATTATTTTTCCTACTCGTATCTCTCTTCCTTTCCCTTTATTCCCCTCTGCCAAGTCAGTGAACTTCTCTTCCTCCCTCCTCCCATGCCTTTATATGTATTAAAATCCAAAAATTAAAGAGAATATTTGACCTTTAGTTTTTTGGGATTGGCTTATTTCACTTAGCATCATAGTCACCAGATCCATCCATTTACCCACAAATCTCATAGTCAGTTCTTTTTTGTGGCTGAGTAATAGTCCATTATAATATATATATATATATATATATATATATATATATATATATATCTCACATTTTTAAAAATCCATTTATTTGTTGAAGGGCACTTAAGTGGGTTCCATAACTTTGCTCTTGTGCATTGTGATGCTATAAACCTTGATGTAGATGAATCCCTATAGTATATTGATTTTAAATCCTTTGGATGTATACTGAGGAGTGGGACAGCAGGGTCAAATGGTGGTTCCATTCATAGTTCTTTGAGGAATCTCCATACTGCTTTCCAGAGTGGCTATACCAATAGCAGTTCTGCCTACAATGTATTAGTGTATCTTTTCCCCCCACATCCTTGCCAAAATTTATTGATACTTGTATTCTTCATAATTGCAATTCTGGCTGGATTAAGATGAAATCTCAATATAGTTTTAGTTGGCATTTCTCTAAATGCTAGAGATGTCAAATCTGTTTTTTTATATTTGTTGACCATTTGTATTTCTTCTTCTGTGAAGTTCCTGTTCAGTTCCTTTGCCCTTTTATTGATTGGATTATTTGCTTGTTTGGTGTTAATTTGGGGGGTTCTTTATGTATCCTGGAGATTAATGCTCTAATCTGAAGTGGTGGCAAGGATTTTTTTCCTTTCTGTACTCTTTTTCATACGCTTTATTGTTTCCATTGCTGTGAAGAAGCTTTTTTATTTTAATGCCATTACATTTATTGATTATTGATTTTACTTCTTATGCTTTAGGAGTCTTTTGAGGAATTTATTTATAAGCTGACATGACGGAGTGTTGGTTCTTCATTTACTTCTAGTAGGTATAGGGTTTCTGGTCTAATACCTAGGTCTTCAATCCACTTTGAGTTGAATTTTGTTTAGGTGAGAGATAGGGGTTAAATTTCCCTCTGCTATATGTGGGTTTCCCATTTTCCCCAGTATAATTTGTTGAAGGGGCATTTATTTTTTTCTCTAAAGGATGTTTAATGGTGCCTTTGTTTAGTATGAGATAGCTGTATTTATGTAGGTTTGTCTCTGTGTCTTCTATTCTTTGAGACACAGGCATGTACTTCTGATTATTTTCCTTAAATTTTCCTATTTCCTAAGAAGAGCCTTCTTTGCATTTATGTTACTTTGCATATGGATTTTTAAGACTGGGCTATCCAAATTTTTCATCAGATTTTATATGTGTGTGTATAAATCTCATAGGTGAAACTAATGTAACTTATAGCTAAAAATCTACATTGTAAATAAGGTATTACATCTAAGATAAACAGAGGTTTTGGAAAAATGACATTTTCAGCAGTGGTGAGCTAAAGTGAAACCTACAAACCCCAATACATAAATTGTGGGGATATTATTAATAAAGTATTAATCTAGTAATCATTAATTATTAAAATATTAATCTAGAGATATACTTGGCTATCCACAGCCAGGGACATTTATCTTAGAGAAACAAAGATAAGAAACAATGATATAAATTCACAAAATATTCCTTTTAAAATTCAATATTACATTTTGTGTATAAATAGCAAAACCTAAGAAAATGAGTAGGTAAATTAGTGTATAACTATGCATATTATGCACACTCTGTAGTAATTAAAATAGTATTTTTTAGCCTTCTTAGTGTCACAGGAATATGATCAAATATGATGTTAATTTTATTTATTTATTTTTAATTTGTTCTAATCAGGTATACATGACAGAAGAATATTCTTTGATTCATTGTACACAAATGGAGCACAACTTTTACTTCTTTAATTGTACACAAAGTAGAGTCACACCATTTGTGTAATCATACATTTACATAGGATAATGTTGTCCATCTCATTCTACCCTCTTTCCTACCCCCATGTCCCCTCCCCTTCCATCACTCTCCTTTGCCCTATCCACAGTTCCTCCATTCATCCCCAGCCACCACCCCTATTATGGATCAGCATCCACTTATCAGAGACAACATTCAGCCTTTGGTTTTGGAGGATTAGCTTACTTTACTTACCAACTCCATCCATTTACCTGCAAATGCCATAATATTATTCTCTTTTAATGCTGAGTAATATTCCATTGTGTGTGTGTGTGTATGTGTGTGTGTGACAGTTTCTTTATCCATTCATCTATTGAACTGCATCTTTGTTGGTTCCACATTAAAGCTATTGCGAATTGTGCTGCTATAAACATTGATGTGACTGCGTCACTGCAGTATGCTATTTTTAAGTCCTTTGGGTATAGACCAAAGAGTCGTATAGCTGGATCAAATGGTGGCTCCATTGCAAGTTTTATAAGGAATCCCATACTGTTTTTCAGATTGGTTGCACCAATTTGCAGTCTCACCAGGAAATATGAGTGTGCCTTTTCCCCCTCATCCTTGCCAACATTTCTTGCTGCTTTTAACTGCCATTCTGATTCAAATGAGATGAAATTTTTAAGTAGTTTTAATTTGCATTTCTCTAATTACTAGAGAAACATCTTTGCATTTGTTTGTTGATCTATCATATCTTCTTCTGAGAAGGGTCTGTTCAGTTCCCTGGCCCACTTATTGATTTTTTTTTGGGGGGGAGGGGTGTTAAGTTTTTTGAGTTCTTTATAAGTCCTGGAGATCAGTGCTCTATCTGATGTGCATGTGGTTAAAATTTTCTCCCATTCTATAGGCTCTCTATTCACCTCATTGATTGTTTCTTTTGCTAAGAAGAAGCTTTTTAGTTTGAATCCATCCCATTTATTCATTCTTGATTTTATTTCTTGTACTTTAGGAATCTTGTTAAGGAAATCAAGGGCTAATCTGATATGATAAAGATTTGGGCTTACTTTATCTTCTATTAGACATAGGGTCTGTGGTATAATTTCTAAGTCCTTGATCCACCTTGAGTTGAATTTTGTTCATGGTGAGAGATAGGGGTTTAATTTTATTTTTCTACATATGGATTTCCAGTTTTCCAAGTGTTATTTGTTGAAGAGGCTATCTTTTCTCCAATGTATGTTTTTGGTGCCTTTGTCTAGTATGAGATAACTTTATATATGTGAACTTCTCTGTGTGTCTTCTATCCTGTACCATTGGTCTAAATGTCTATTTTGGAGCCAATACCATGTTGTTTTTGTTACTATAGCTTTGTAGTATAGTTTAAAGTCTAGTATAGTGATGCCTCCTGCTTCACTCCTCTTGCTAAGTATTGCTTTAGGTATTCTGGGTCTCTTATTTTTCCAAATGAATTTAATGATTACTTTCTCTGTTTCTATAAGGAATGACATGGGAATTGGCCATTTTGATGATATTAATTCTACCTATCCAAGAGCAAGGGAGATCTTTTTTTTTTCTTCTAAGGTCTTCTTCAATTTCTTTCTTTAATTTTTTGTAGTTTTCATTGAAGAGGTCTTTCTTTTGTTGAATTGATTCCTAAGAATTTTATTTGTTTATTATTATTTTTTAAGGCTATTTTGAATGGGGTAGTTTTCCTAATTTCTCTTTCAGAGGATTTATCACTGATGAAATACAATGTTAATTTTAAAAGGTAAGTACAAATTTCATACATTTTTTTCTCACCTCATTCCCAAAAATAAATATTCTGATATTTATTTAATAACAAATATCTAGAAGAAATAGTTATCCTGTGGGTAGTGATTTCTTCTAAGCTTTGAGACTGTGAATGTTACTTCTATGTACCTCTATATTTTAAAAACAGTTCACAATGTTGATATATCACTTTCAAAATTCAATAAATAGATAATATTACAAAGTATAGAAAAGCTAACAAAGCAATTAAAGATGAAAGGAAATAATTGTGACAAAATTATAACTTTTGCATTGTACAGAATAAAGTATAGTCATTTACTTGAAACATATAATGATATGTAGAGACAATATTTAAGAAATTTTTTCATGGACAATTATTACTTTCTATATACTATGATATCATGGTGTCTGAAAATTTGCTTTTTATATAATTCCTGTATTTCTAATAATCATTAATTTAGTCCTAATATAATGATTTTCAAAGTATAAATGAAAAATTACATTATTTTAAATGTGTAGTATGACACTAAAATGCCTTAAAGAAATTTTAAAGTAATTTTGTGAAAAGTAGGCCTGCTTAAGTGCTATGCATCAACCGTCTCTAATCCCATGCAAATAAGGTTATTGAATTATATTAGCACACCTTTCCCCTTACAAAGAGGAAATATTTAGAAACTTTTTAATGGAATCATCATTTACTGGACTCATTTATATTCATGATAAGAAGGTAGAATGCAAACAAGAAATTTTCCCTTCTTCTCTTTAATCATTGATTCTTTTCAATCGCCTTGAGAGTCAAAAATAATCCTCATTACAAAGGCTTAGGTCAACCCTAAATTTTAGCACTTGTTAGAACATGATGGATATAAGTGAGTATGTTAAGGTGAATTAAATCCAACATGACTCATTTATCTTATTTTAAAATGTCTTAATGTATTTAAAAACTCTTATCTTTTCTCTCTTCTACCCAAACAACATTATATATTAATTTAAATCATTGCTCAATATTTTAAAACATTCATTAATCCATAAAGTCCCAAGTTTTCAGTTCTGTGAATATTTCACTGAAATTGACACAGATGCATTAAAATAGGTAAAAAAGCATAATCTAAAACTTACATATTCTTTATACATAGTTCACATATGTATATAATATATATATTTTTTTTCCAAACACTCTACTCATTTACCTATTACTTTTCTCAAAAGAGTAGACCCATAATAACAATAATTACTTCAAAGTTACCATTAGTGACATATTTGTTGCTTGATTTAAGTTTTTATAGGGTTCCACATGTGGGACAATGGGATAAAATAGGTTAATAGATTCATGTATGGTGGAGAGAGAGAGAGAGAAAGAGGTTTGTGTGATGTGTGTGTGAAAGAGAGAGAGGGAAGGAGAAAGGTAGGGAGGGAGGGAGACAACAAGAGAGAAGGAGGAAGTAAAGAATTTCTGTCCTTTTCAATGTTTAAGAGAGGGCAAGTTTCAATTCAAAAATAACCTTTGGTAAAGAAGCAAAGTTATGTGTCATGTGGAGGATAGCCTGGCTACTCAGTTTGATGGAAAGCTTAGTAGCACAGTGTATAGGCTCTTCCATTAGGAAGAGAAAATGATGGCACTGAACCCTGAACCCAGACCTGACATCTTCATAGTTGATTTACAGTATCATCTGTGGAGGGGAAGGTGACTGTGCTGGATAAGCTGCTAATGTGGCTCAGGGAGAAGGTCATTAGTGTGTATTGTAACTTCTCATCATTTTAGGAGCAAAGAGAATTTGGAAACCAGAACTTGACACTTGCAAAGAATTATTATAGTGCTAAAAGGTTCAAAGTGTTTATTCTTGATACCTGGAAAATAAAGTACCATTTGCTTTGAAGTTTCCAAACAAGATTGCTGTGCCAAAGTTTAATCAGCATTCAGTCAAAAAGACCTAGGTGAAGGCTGGGGCTGGATAACTGAATTTTAAAATGCTCCCCTCCTTAGGCCTTTTGTATCAAAGGCAAATGAAAGTAGAATGTTAGGACAGGGGGAAAAAAGTGTATATTCTAAAAATTTTCCCCTCAGCATGGCAAAACAAAAATAACATTTTATTTTTCCAACTCAATGCCTTCATTATATTTGTGACAAATTTCTAGATTCTCAGGAAAGTCTCAATCTAGAATTCTTTGAAAACACACATACAGATGCACACACATGTGTACCCGGACATGGAAATTAAAAGGAAGTTTTCTTTCCAGAATTTAAGTATTCACTTTCAGTAGCTTCTCTGGCTTCAGATTTCAGAATAGAAATCAAAAGTAATATAAATAAGTAAGTGAATATATAAGAGTAAAAATAAGCATGCAACGATCAGATTTTATTTTAAATAAACTGATAAAAAAGTAACTGGTTAATATTCTTAAGAAGTGAAAGACCCATATCCTTAGTCCTGTCTTCAAGAGACTGACAATGACTTCACAGTTTTACAGAAAGGGGACCGAGGTTCCATGGGTTGGGGTTTCATATCTGGAGTGTTTGCCCAACTGCGAAAGCAAGTAATCTTGATCAGGTAATCATGGTCTGGTCCACCATTATTTCAGGATTGGTCAGATGGGAACTTATAGAAAGTTACTATCTCCTGGAGGTTAGTTTTGGTTGATCACAAGATGTTCATCAGAATCGTTTTTCCTATATTCCAAGTTGACTCAGAGTAAAGAGAAAGATAACCAGTCTTTATTCTTTATTTAGCCACCCATTGGGCATTTTCAGGCAAAAGTGATGAGACTGTAGTCTTTTCTACAGTTTTCACACTTGACAACATTGACTAAGTCATTTTTATTTTCTCCAAAATTTATTATGACATGCTTATTATATATTAAATTGCCATATGTATTCAGGTTTATTGCTGAAATATTTCTTCTGATTTAAAACTTCTGAGTACATATCAGCATCAAATCTAGTAATAATGTTAGCTTTCTGATATACTTAATTAGTGGCATTTAATTAACCTTAATTTTGAAAAATTTCTTATGTATTTTGCATTTTTATGTCCATATTATTGTTAAAAATAATCTTCTTTGGTTATAAATATATTTATATTATTAGAAAGATTTAGAAGTAAACATTTTCTGCTTTAGTTAAAATTGAGTATATGTCCAAAATAAAGAATTGTAAGTAAAAGAGAGTATTTATTTCCTCATATAACAAGAAATGCATAGAGATGATGCTGATGGAGTAAGCTAAATCAGCAGTTCAAAACTGGATTTTCTTTTTCTTTCTGCACTAGTATTCCTGCTGTCTGGACTTTTCCCCTCAAACGTGTCCCTAATTGCTTCCTGGTAGGTTATATTCAGGCACATCCAAAATCCAAAGTCATGGAAAGAAATGTTTATGTTTGGAGTTAAGAAGACTCTTACAGTTCTCCAGCAGATTTCATCAGAGTTTTGAGAATTTCATCAATGCCTATTTCTGTACTAATCACTGGCAGATAGATTAATCCAAATTCACCTCAGATTGAAAAGGCATGGGCTTTCATTGAAGCATAGAGTAGCCAAAACTTGAAGGAAGAAGGGTTTTTATTTTCAAAGGAAAAGAGGTGAATATTAATAGACTGTTGGGTAGAGAAACACCAGAGTTAGCAAATATTATCCAAGGGAACTTGAAATATTTAAACTTAGTAGTCTATTTTTAATCTAAAACACATGTGCAGCATTTTTCTTATCCTTGTAGAGTCAGAAGTTTGATTTATTTATTTCATATAGGAAGTGCAAAGTTTTTGGCACATATTTTTTCCCCAGAAATTTTTCTTTTAAAGCTTTTTTTTTTTTTAATGTGTGCATCTCTGGATCAAATACACAGTGTCTAGTATACAGTACATATAAATTTATATTGTTTTAAATAAATGCACATAAAATTATATGTCTGAATATAAATATACATGGATGAATGTATGTATCACTATAGCATCTATTAATATATTGTAAATTATATACAATTTAATGTGAACAATCAAAAAATTTTGGAAACATATTGCTTGTAATGTATACTTTTTGTTGGTTAAACATATTTCTAGTATTGCTGTAGTTCCTTTTAACAAGATGTTTGATATGGATAACTTAAGTTTAGAGTTAAATTCTTCTGATTTTGAATTTTACCTCCATAATTTACTAAAAAGATAGATTTCAACAGGTTACTAAATCTCTCTGTGACTTGGCTTTCTCATAAGTAATGTCAGACAATGATATTATCTACCACATGGGAGAGTTGTATAAAGATAAAAGAAAGTTACAAAGAAATATTGAAGAATATCCACCACAACCTGCTCAGCAGTAAACCGTTCATCAAATTCAGGCTATGAGTTGGACTGGGAAAATTAGACATTATAAAAAATAAAGACTCATTAATAAGTGGGTTGTTGAACCAGCTCTAATGAAGTCTGGTTCTAACAAACAATGGGACTCTGGGTGTTTATTTTATAAGTTTTAAACATCAAAGTGTTTCACTGTGAAAAGGTTTCTTGAGGAAAACAGGTGAAGTTGAGGAAAACAGCTTGGTTGGGGCTGATTGGTTTATTCAAGGCTTTTTGAACTAGTGAATTCCAGGACAATCATGGAATTCTCCCATCAGCAGGAGTCACCTTGCAAATGGGCATTTTCCATGGTACTCTTGCACTGAGGGATGACCAGAAGCAGCATCTTACTGTTCAGGTTTATGTAGTTCAAAGCAATAATTATTTACTGCTCATGACAGAAGAAGTTTTTCAAAATGGAGTTTTGAAACTCTTACAAAAGCTTCCATAACCGATTGATGCCTGGGATGTGATCTTTGACTCTCTCAACCCTTTGACCATCTGGAAAGATATAGATTGGACATTTACGTAGTGCTCAGAAGTTCAAAATGCCTTTTAAAAGGTTACTGGACTCAAGTTGTATGGACATTTCCATTGTGTTTACGTATTTTTTTGTCTTCAGTCAGTTGTAGGTAGGGTTCCTTGCCCATACAAGCTCCCATCCCTTCTGCCTTCTTCAGAACACAGATTCAACGTTTTCTGAAACTTTGTCTCCTAAATTGCAACTCCTAAGATCTCAGGTAAAATCCCTTATACTTTTTTCAGTTTCTAAGTTTTGATTGATCAGCAGTTGTTAAGAATGAAATAGTTGTGAAGGTGAATCCTCACAAAATAAATCTATAATAAGTGTTAACTGATATTTACTGTGCTTAATAGTCATGTTATTATCCTTTGTCTCTTTTCCATAATACATATGTCTTTTTCAGTTTACAAGACCCATGGAAAGGATTAGATGCATAATTAGAGTAATTGAGATGATTTTAAGATAATACATTCCAGATGATTCTGATTGAATGCAGTAATTACTACAATGGAATATTAGCCAAGTGCTATTACAGGGAGAACAACAACAAAAAAATCAATTCACTTTCTGGAGGGAACAGCAAAGTCTGGACAAAACCTGGGCTATTTGGGCTGCTATTTTATGAAAAAGTAGACTTACACAAAATAGGTCAAGTCTGGAGTTTTCTGTTGCTGTTGTTCAGCTTAAAGCTAAGGTATTATTTTTTTTTTCTGAAAAATCTGAAATTCATTGAGAAGGAAAAAAAAAGTTTATTTGATGATGGATACTAAACTCCTTAAATCATCTATTATTTTTTCAGTAAGTAAAATATGCAATTGAAATACTTGAGATTTAAATAAGAGAATATGAGCTTTGGGTCTTCATGTACAGCATGCCAAGGAGTCCCTAATCTACTTACAGAACATTTACTCAAAGATTTCAGATTAAGCACTAATAAAAATGGAAAGGTATTCATATTGAAATTGTGTTGAGAGATCACATTTTGTGCTACTAGTGACTGACTGAGTGGAAAAAGAAAAACAAAACAAAACAAACAAACAACAACAACAACAAAAAAAAAAAAACACTGACTGCATAACACAATTTCCTTGTGCTTGGAGCAATTTTCCTACCTGTCCTTTAGAGAGACAGCAAGGCCAAAACACTACAAGTGTTACTGGGCTTTGGGCCAAAAATTTATGGTACATCTTAAAATGTTTTATTTGTTAGTTTAATAATCTCTAGGCTGTATTCCAAGAACTGTAACCCCCAAGAGAAGTGTCAATTAGGCTATCAGAGATCTTTTCCACACTGTAGAAAATATTATTTCAAAAGGCCCTTGTGCAAACAGGAAAAGAGAAACAAACTAAAAAAGGCAGATTGAGAGTGAGGATAAAATGATGTTGGAAATCCCTATCTTTTAGACTAACAACTGGAATAAAAAATAAAAATAGTAGCACTACTGTGCTTTACATGTCTATAAAATATTACAGTTCTTCTGTGTATGATACATGTCAATAAAATTAAACAAAATAAGAAAAAAAGTCTTAGATCCCTTGAAATCTTTCTAAAAAGTTAAGGAAATCAAATAAAAACCTGTCCAGGCTTGGACAGGAAAGTCTATTATTAAAAATCTGTGAATGGTTTCTGGGATATCATGGGCATTTCCAAAATCCCCATAGTTTTTTTTTTTTTTTTTTTTTAAAGCAATTCTTACCAAATTTTGTCAGATGATATTTATTGTCAGCAGAATCTGATTGTTGAAAGGGGTACTGAATAGAACATTAACTTCCAAACATAACGTTGTAAAAAAAAAAAAAACAACAACAACAAAAATGTAACAGTAGGAGATTCTCCAGCAAGGAGAGGAGATATACAATGGTATTCATTATCACATACTACATCCCCACCAAGATTTAGTACAACTCAAGGCTAAGGATTCAGTCACTAAATATGGATGGAAGCAAACTGAGAGAAGTCCTTGTGTTTTCCTTCCTTGGCACGTGAAACATAAAAATCAAAAATGTTCAAGAAACATATCAAGCAAAAGTGTTGACCCGTTCTGATGGCCATTAGAATCATGATGTAAATGCACAATTGATAAAATGATTGAATGCTTAGGAATATAACCTCATGGAGATAATAGATCTCCAAACTAGGTGTGGGAAATCTAAGTTAGTATCTTAGCAAAAATCTCACAAGACTAAGCAGAGCCAATGTATTCTCTTTTCTTTTTTTTAATTTTTTTTAGTTGTTGATGGTACTTTATTTTTATTTATTTATATGCAGTGCTGAGAATCAAACCCAGTGCCTCACTAATGCCAGCCAAGTGAGCTACTGCTGAGCCCCAGCCCCAATCTAAGACAATGTACTCTTAGCAAAAACAAAGCTATCTCAGTCTTTACTGTAATACCTAAGACAGTTATTGAACTTTGTTATACTTAACTTTGATTTACATAAGTGGGATAATAATGGAAATAACTTCATAGTGCTATTGTAAGTATTAAATTATTTAATTTTATATAAAGTCCTTAAAAGAGTTTGGCACACTTTGAGCACTTTACTAATATTATCTATTATTACTATTTCCACTGGTATTTCACTCACTTTATGTCTGAGCAGACTACTAATAAATGGACAGAATAGTAATTTTACTGATTTCCCATTGCAGCTGGGATGCAAAGACTGACCAACATTCTGCTCTAAAAGAGAATTAAGTTGTCACCACCAAATTAGATAAAATACTTGAATAGGGTCTTCCAAACATTCATAATATTTTTTAAAAAACTACATAAATCTACAAATTTATAACAGGTAAAATAAAAAGGGATGAGCATATAAAATCTAAACATAACATAAGGAAGTAAAATTAATTCCCCAAAGAGAATAATTCTGCTTTATAGAATAATTTTAAAGATATATTTAAAATATTTCAAGAATGGAATTGTAAAATTATAAAATTAAAATAGCAGTTATTGATCTAAAGCAATATTACCAGTCTTATTAAAGAGCGTACTCTGATCTAAGAAGCCCAAAGGATAAAGAATAAATGCTCAATCATGACATAAAAGCAATACTGAAATAATTTCAACAAAGATATATGAAAGTGACCATTAAGTTTTGAAACTTAAGTTTAGAAAATTGTTCAGAAGTTCAGGGAGATAAAAAGCAAGTCAACCATGTGGAGGAAAAATCAAGCTATGTTATCAATCAGTTTTGAAAGGTAAATGTCTGCATCTAAAAGAAAGTGTGAGCCAAGGAGGTGGTGATCAATGAACTTGTTGAGGTACTATAAAGGTGATAATTAATAATTTTCAGACATGGAAATCCCCTTAGCATACATTGCCCATGAGACCTCCTGGCAGAGGTGAAAGGAAGTTCTTGAAGAACCATCATCAGCCAGTTACTGAATAAAATGAAATAAAGAACACAGGAATAAAGAATATAGAATAAAATTACCAGAAAACAGGTGAATTTGAATATTTAACACATTCCATAAAAGAATTACAACATTGTGAAATTACATGTTAAAATTACACAATTGTATTTTAGTTTAAATTTTTCGACATGGTAAAATAACACTAAAATTATACAAAATAAAGTGGTTGAAGACGATAAATGAGAAAAGTATGAGAAAATTTCAAGTTTTAGAGAATTAGGTATGAGATTTTAAATACAAAATGAGATTCCAAATAAAACCTCAAGTATATTTTTGTTTCAGTTAAAGACAATTTTTCCAGAAATAAAGTATTTTATGGCAATATTTACATACAAAGATCAAAATTTCTTAAGTTTACTTACTTTTCCACTAAATTTAAATTGTATAAATATTATTCAAATTTTGTGAAAAAAATAATTTTACAATAATCACAAGAAAAGCTATTAGCTGGAAGTACCTATTCCCAGATCTCAATATTATATATTCTGGGTCAGGAAAATTGTTTTATTCATTATGGGTTTGGGTTCATGAGAACTGTCATTTTCTTCAGAACTGGAGGCAGGTAAATCTGCTCTTCCTATATAAGCATAAATATTTTCTATTTATTAAATGTCTTCTAAAATATTCGTACTTTTATAACCTAAGACATTTTAGTTTATTTTCTACTATGGTTTTCTCACACTTTCAGCCATAGGAACACAAATGTCTTTGTGCATCTTTCCAGTGTTTGCTTGTGTAGAGTGTCATAACCCATGCTTATAAATTTAACCTCATTTTAATTGAAAATGTCAAGAAATATAGTAATTATTTTATGAGCATGCCAAAACATAATATTCCATAATTATTATTAACAAACTATATCATGTACAAAGATGATTCTGCTATTTTCTTTCTCATTTGCATTGGGAAAATGTTCATCCATCATAGCATTGGGAAAAGGTTATCTAATTCAGAAAAAAAATAACTCATTAAAATAATTAAAGCCATACCTTTAGGTACAATGATTTAAACAATTGTTTTGTTTGGCTATTATTCCAACTTCAATTTAGAAAAGAAAGAAGAAAATTTTAATAACATTGAAATATTGGCTATAAGGATGTCTTTTTAGAGAAACCAATAGGTTCTTTCTTTTCTAAATGTATGCATATACACTCAGGTGATGGTGGTGCCATTATGTCTAGAAATAAAAGAACACATCAGTAGGGCAACCAAATGTAGAAAAAATTACATGAAACCTTATAACTACACAGATAAGATATTCAGATACTTTTAGAGAGGTATCCAGGAAAATTCTACTGATAATGATGAGAAAATAACAGCATTATAGAAGAAGTAAATTTCACTTATCATAAATTTATGATCTCTGAGAATGCATTATTTTAAATCTATCTTTATTTCTTTAGGTACATTTAATACCTTGGACTATGCACATTTCAAAATATATAATGAATGTTCTAGCATTTATTCATTTTATAAAATGTTATTTTTGGAGCAGTAAATGCACTGCTGAAAGACACAGGTGTTCAAAAGAAAATCCTTTATTTATAGATATTAATCCAAATAAAGGGCTGTAAATCAAGACATACTAAATATATTTGAAAACAAACACTCTGATAATAGAAAATTTTAAGTTGATAATAGATTTCCTATTTCCTCAAACACTGAAAATTTTATTCTAAAAACTAAGAACTGGGAAAAAGAGACAAAATCAAACTAAAGGGAGATAATATTGTGGTTGTGACACTCTGTGGCATAAAAAAAAAATGAGTGTTGACATCTCATTCCTAATTTGTGGAGATCACAAAGGTATTATTGTCAGAGGATTTTCCTCTGGGATTGTCACTTGAGACACTGGGGGCTCTTCAGAACTGGACACAGGTAAGTCTGCTCTTCCTATATAAGCAGTAATTAGATTCAGGACTCCAGATACTGTGAGAGGAAAGTAAAGATTCTTCAGATTGTTGACAAATATCTGCTTCACATGAAGTTAGGGCAATGAGAAAGGCTTACAAAAAAATGATTCATGACTGTGATTTACAAGAATCTTGCAAAAAGAACAGGCTTGAAATATATGATAAGGAACTTTAAACAAACTACTAAGACTAAAGATTATGCCTTAATCCCCTTAAGGCAATGTTAAGGTTTTGTTTGCTTTTGTTAAGTTTTACTTAGTTTTACCAGTCTATTCTTTCAAAAGAATATTAAATTTAAATATTAGAGTTCTATCATTTCATGATTTCAGTGTTGTAATGTTATAAAGCATGTCCAAATTAACTATAGTAGAATATCTAAATATATATCTGAGTCTATATATATACTCTTGAACAAAAATAGCAATTATGTAGGGTAATATATAGCACCTATGCACACAGAGATACATAGAGGCACATATATGCATTATTTGTATATATACATATAAATACATATTTATAGAATAATGTTTTTTCTATAATATGTATTTATTCTCTATCGTTCATAAAGTTCTGGTTAAAAAACTCTCTGGGCCTGGAGGTACAGCTCAGTTGTATTGTTAATGCATAGCATGCATGAGGCTATGTATTCAATTCCTAGCACACTTCCCCCAACCAACTAAGAAAAAAATACAAAGTTTCTTCAACACACTCCCTATCTCCCAGCACTTTGTCTATTTCCTCTATAGACCTTTCTTTGATTTTCATCACATCTTCCCCATCTTTCTTTTCCTTTTTCCTTTCTAGCTTCTCCATATGAAAGAAAACATAAAACCCTTGACCTTTGAGTTTGATTTGTTTTGCTTAATATAATTGGCTCTAGTTCATCCATTTTCTTGCAAATGCCACAATTTCATTTTTTTCTTTATGACTCAATAAAACTATATATATATATATATATATATATATATATATATATATATATATATAATATNTATATATATATATATATAAAATAATCACATTTTCTTCATCTATTCATCCATTGATTGATACCAAGGCTGGTTCTATGGTTTGGCTATTGTGAATTGTGCTGCTATACACATGGTTATGCATTTATCACTATAGTATGAAGACCTTAATTCTTCAGGATAAATACCAAGGATTAATATAGTTAGATGGTATAGTGGTTCCATGCCTAGTCTTTTGAGCAACCTCCATACTGATTTCCACAGTGGCTGAACAGTCCCGCCAACATTGTAAAAGTGTTCCTTTTTCTCCATATCCTCTCCAGCACTTATTATTATTTTTATTATCAATAACTGCCATTCTTACTGATGTGAGAATTTTTCTTACCATGATGCTATTTTAACCAACTGTGTTCTACTCAGATGATTTAGATATTAAAGACCATAAACACTCAACATCATGGATATAATAATTTGTCTTTTTGGAATATAAATATCTAGACTTAAATAGCCATATTTTTCAAGTTATCTTTAAGTTTTCTATCGGTAAAGTTAAGCTACTTTTAGAATCTCATAACAGATTTAAATTATTTGTTTTGATGATGGCATAAGCACTCTTCTGGGAGAGGTAAAGATGATGAACATGGACTCCAAAGTAAATGGGGAGGATCTACTAGTGCTCACTTCAGTGGGAGAGATGACCATCTTCAAGAACACCACTCATTTATTTTTAAATGGAAGTTTTTAAATGGAAGTAAGAGCATATTATTTAAAAAAAAATTGTAGAACACTTACAAAAGTCCTTGAAAATATACCATATTTGGAGGGATGAGAATGAAGAACCATTATTACCCCTCAGATGCTATATAAACTAAGGAAGGCCCCTTGACAATCTTTTTTTTTAATATTTATTTTTTAGTTTTCGGCGGACACAGCATCTTTGTATGTGGTGCTGAGGATCGAACCTGGGCCTCACGCATGCCAGGCAAGCATGCTACGGCTTGAGCCACATCCCCAGCCCCAACCCCTTGACAATCTTGGGATTTAGTTCCACATCAGTAAAACAAAATAGATGTTGTTTAATAATTGATCTCCAGAAATCTGCATATTATAATTTACAAATGGATGCTATGATTTACAACTGGACATTGGAATTACTTTATTCTAAAATTTTAAAGTTCATCAGTTTATGAGGTCTGAAAGCTTGACCTTTTGCATATAAGGTTTATTAATCCTTTTTTGTCTAAAATTTTCTTAAAAGGAGTATCTATCTAGATGACTATTTGGACAAATTATTTATCATCATATATTATTTATTTTCCTTTCTTTCCTTTAACTTCCCCGCCTTATATAAAAAAATTCTTTAGTCTCGTAAATTTAATCTAAATGCATGAATGCTCACAGAGACAAAGTATGAATGAAGAGTAATTTGAGTTATGAAAGTTGTAAAAGATTTCACATTTTTATTTGATTACATGCATTCATCACCATCATCAACCTCATATGTAGTATGGTGTGTGTGTGTGTGTGTGTATACACATATTTGTATATACATATATTATATGCAGGAACATGTTATAATTATTTTGTGTATCTTAATTGCCTTAATCTTTATAACAAATCACTGTGACAGATAATATTAGAGATGAGTGAATAGAGGTCCAAAATGTTAACTATGTCAAGAGAATGCAAAAGTCAAATAGCAGCTATTTATTTGGAATACTTATTACATTTGTGGAAAAAACATTCAAAGTAAAATCCTTATTATTATCATGAAATTTAAAACAGTGTTGTAGAAATACTGTAAATCACAACTTGTAAATCACAACTCTGCATAGATTTTGGTTTTCTAAGCTGTAAAATACAAAACAAAATGTATTGAATTATTATAAACACCCTTTATGTTTTATAAGTCAATAATTTCAGTTCTTATTATTTGAAATCATATTTAGTAAAACAACAACTTAGGCTAGTTACCTTTTTTGCTTATTATAAAATAGAGGGATCAGTCAATCAATAAATATGCATGTAGTGCCCTCAGTTGACTCACACATTCGTATGCCCACAAATTCACTTATTTTTTTTAACCTTCACTCAGTAAAGACTCACCCTGATTCTGTATCCTTGCTGTTCACTGGTATATGAATGTGACATGGTACAATCTACTTGAAAACCATAATATATGGAAGAGGAAAATAAATAATCAAATAATCACATCCAGTAGTTTCACACTTGTAAATTAAGTGGTATGAGGAGAAATATATAATGTCAAGACAGCATATTAAGGTAGGAGGAATAATATGCATGTTCAGGTTCTAGTACATAAACTATACAGTGTGTATTATGAGGCGAATCATCACAATATTGAGATATACTAGCATGTGTTTTATATGTATATGTGACTTCTCACACCTTGCCACTTGAGTTCAGTGGTAGAGGCTTAATATTAAAACATTTAAAACCATCAGGGAAGATGGGCTGTGTTAATTGCATTCATAATGCAGGCATACATCAGAGACATATGGATTTAGTTCTAGATCATTGCAATAAAACTGATGTCACCAGAAAGCAAGTTCAATTTTAGTGGTTTTTGAGTGCATAAAAAATTACGTTGACACTATACTGTGGTCGACTGCTGAAGATTAGAGCAGTTGTCACAGTCTCTTAAAATAAGACAACAATGAAGCTTATTGTATTGATTGTCTCTTCCTTTCATCAAAAATTCCTCTATAACATGAGGAGCTATTTGGTCGCATTTTATTTGATATCAAAAGTTGTTTTAAAATTGGAGTCAATCCTCCGAAATCTAACACTGTATTTTCAACTAATAAATTATGTAATATTTTAAATCCCTTTTTGTCACTTAAACTGTATTATTAGTATCTTTACCATGAGTAGTTTGTCTCAGAAAACAACTTCTTTATTCATAAATCAGAATCGACACTTCATCTATTGAAGTTTTAACATTAGATTGCAGCAATTATCCCACATCTGTAGGCTCCTCATCTAATTATAGTTCTTTTGTGATTTTCACCACATTTTTTTCACCACATTCCTCTACTGAGGTCTCGTACCCCTCATAGTCATCTACAAGGTTTGGAATCTATTTCTTCCAAACTTCCTTTAATGCTTATATTTTGATATTTTGAAAATAATTTGTGCTCCTCTCATAAAGCACAAATTTTCTTAATGGCATTTATGATGGAGAATTATTTCCAGAAAGTTATTTATTTACTTTGCCTGTATATATCACAGGAACCACTGTCCATCCTGGCAGCTATAACCTTACAAAATGTATATTTAAATAACAAAACTTTAGAGTGGAAATTACTCCTTGATCTTCAGAATGGCTACAGAATGGATATTGTGTGAGCAGCATCAAACATTAATCTCATTATATATCTCCATCAGAGCAGATCATGTGCATTGTCAATGAGCAGTGATCTATTGAAAGTAATGGGTTTATTTTATTTTTCTTAGGTAGTTGCTTCTCTAGTGGGTTTAAAATATTCAGTGAACTATGTTATAAATTCTGCTACCATTCAGGATTTGTTGTTCCATTTATGCAGCAAAACTGAGAATTTTTTGAATGCTAAAAGAGGATTTGTTTCCAATTAAATTCATCATCTATTTTTCCCCCTTAAGAAATACAGACCATAATTTGAAGTTTTAAATCCAGACTTTGACTTCTCCTCTTTAGTTATGAAAGTCCTAACGGCATCTTCTTCCAATACAAGGCAGTTTTTCTTACATTAAAATCTGTTGGTTTCTGTAGCCACCATCAACTATCCCAGCTAGACCTTATAAATAATTTTCTCCAGGTTTTGTATCAGAACTTGATGCTTCATCTTACTTTTTTATTTTATAGAGATAGTTTCCTTCCTTAAACTCATGAACCAACCTCCATAGGCTTTGACCTTAGTTCTGCCTTTGGGAGGCTTTGACCTCACTTCTCATCCTTCATAGGATTGAAGAGCCAGGGCCTTTCTATTGGTTAGGCTTTGGCTTAAAGGAATGTTGTGGCTGATTTTATCTTCTATCCAAATCATTCAAACCTTTTCAGCAGTTTATATTTTCACTTTATTTTATTAACTAAAGTAGCACTTCAAATTTCCTTCAAGAACTTTCTTTTGTTTTCAAAACTCTGATAAGCGTTTGGCATAAGAGGCCCACCTTCCAGCCTATCTTGACTTTCGGCATGCCTTCCTAAACTATATCATTGCTAGCTTTTGATTTAAAATGAGACATATACATTTCTTCTTTTTACTTGAAAATTTATAATCCAGGGTTATTAATTGGCCCAGTTTCAACCCTGTCAGGACTCAGGGAATAAGGAGGCTTAATAAGAGGGAGAGAAATTGTTTTAGTCAGCATTTTTGCTACTGTGACCAAAAGACCTAACAATTTTAGAGGAGGAAAATTTTATTTGGGGTTCACAGGTTCAGAGGTCTCAATCCATAGATGGCTGACTCTATTTCTATGGGGCCAAGATGAGATAGAACATCATAGCAGAGAATGTGGTAGAGGAAAACAGATCAGGATATATGCTGGGAGCCATTAGCCAAGTAGGTATGACAATTTCCTTGCCAGCGTACCCCATGTTGCAGTGACATTGAATGTAGGTGACCTTGCTCAAGGACCAAGGGGGATTAGGGCATTCCCGGTTTAGGTTCCAGGTTTAAGGTTTAAGATTATTCCTGCTGGTAATAGGGCGTATCCTGCTGCCTGAGTTCCCCTTGAGTTCTCACGGGATTCAGACAGTATTTTTTGGGAGACAGATGCCCAGTGGAGGTGGATTTGGGCAGAGAACGTGGATTTCCCCAGAACGTGTTTGTAGACGGCTGGTGTGAGTTCGGGAATAAAGAGTTGCTGTTTGAATCTACAAGCTGTGTGGTGGCTCGTGATTCTGTGCCCAGCCAGACTGCGGCAGATATAGCCACCAAGAAGCAGAGAAAAAGTTCCTCACCAGTGACAAAATATATAGACTAAAGGCACACCCCAAATGACCCACCTCCTCCACTCACACCCTACCTGCCTAGTTACCACTCTATTAATTCCTATCAAGAGATTAATGCACTGATAGGTTAAGACTCTTATAACCCAATCATTTCACCTCTAAACTTTCTTGCACTGTTTCATATATGAGCTTTTAGGGACAACTAATATCTAAACCATATAGAGATGGAAGAATAGCTTGTTGGTGAAGCAGGCAGAACACATATCACAAGTATTGTTTTCTGTTTTATATGGTACAATTTATGATGCCCCTATACAATTATGATACTATACAAAATCACGGACAAAAGATCACCAAAACAAAATAATCAAGAAATAGTTTTAGATATTATTAGTTACTAAAATGTGACTGGGAGACATGGAGTGAGTACAAGCTGGTAGAAGAACGATGCCAATCAACTTGCATGATGAAGGATCACCACGAAACTTCAATATGTACAGAAACAATAGTTATCCACAAAGTGCAATAAAATGAGGTATGGGCATATACGAGTAAAGAATTATATTTCCTCATATTAAATGTCCCTCAGAGAATGGAGTGGGAATCTGCTTATCATTGTCACTCAAGGACTCAGTCCCATACAGGCGCCTTCTCAGTGTGTGTCCATGATGACCACAGCAGAGGGAAGAGAATATGGAAATAACATCTTGAGCATATAGCATTTGCCTAGACACATGCATGTTAATTTCACTCTTAATTTGCTGATCAATGAAAGTCACTCATTTTCGACTACCGTCAAAAGAGGTGAGAAAGCACCTACCACATGTCCAGAGGGAGAACCTGTTAATCAATCTGAATGAGAAATACCACAAGACACAGCTGGTAGAAAGCTTGGAATAGGGGTGAAATGAATATGAACAAGGATGTGACAACCCAGGAGTCATATCAACATGGGTTCTGTTTCAAAAAATGGTTGAGTTTTGTTTAAAGACAAAGAATAAATTTGTTTTTATTTATTTGAACACTGAAGTTCCATTTTAAAACAAATGCCTTTATGTACCCTATGAATATTTTATTCATTCTTAAGTCCCACATCACGTATCACTTCCTCTAAAAAGTCTTTGCTGACACCCCTAAGATACAGCTCTCACTCTCTGTGCAATCTCTGTATGCTTCTTCTGCTTTGCATTTATCACACTAAACTGTCATTAGTCTGTGTGACTCCCTGGCTAGATGTCGTGTTCTCCGAGTGCAAAGACTGTTCTAATTCTTCCTGCATCATGGTGTACAGGATACACAGCATTTCCACTTCAGGATGAATAATTTATTATTTCCTGTGAGCAATGCTTTTAATAAGAGCATTGTGATTGGTTGATGAGGACATCAAATAATGGAAAAAAGATTATGATTAGAATAAGGAAAAGGCTTATTTAGGAAATCATTACAGATGAGTTCAAAGGATACTACTGCCTTAGATATATTAATTTTATAATCAGAGATATAATTCTTTGCATTTTGTGAGGGAGAGTTATTGTCTTGTAAGCAAGAGAAACTATCAAGATTATAATTTGTAAATCTTATTTGTATTTTAATATATAAGACTGCTTGTTGAAAAAGATTCACCTACAAAATACTTCAGACTCTTCAAAATACACTGCTATTAACATCATTTAAAAAAAATCACAACTCTCCTTATGCTTACCTCAAAAATTCAACTTCTTCTAAGAAAAAGACAATTATATATACTTTATCTTCATATAAGTATCTTAAAAAGTAATTTTGTTCTAGGCTCATATCAGATAAAATTAGCAGGTTTTTTAATGTCTCAAAATTTTAAATATGAAACATTAGCTAACCACTAACATGTAAATAAAAATTTTAATTCAATCAATAGTATGTATGCAAAGCTAAGAAGAATAATGATGAAACAACTTGCCACAATTACTCAGTCCCATCAACAATCTTACTGCAAAGCAAGTTAATTCAATTTGAAGTTATTGGCCTCTAGGTTGAAGTAAAAGAGGAGGGAAAAGATTATTTTTCTGTTCTAAGTGAAGATGCTTCACAGATAAATGTTGCACCCCAAAGATTTGTGCACTGAGTTTGTATAAAAAAGCACCTGCTCCTTTTATCTGTAAAGAATATGCAGCGTGTTTTTGCCTCTGTCTTAAAATCTTCTTTGTAAAATTAGAAACATACAGAAACCCTTTATTTTTAAAATATTTCAAAGACTAGTAGGTCTAGTTAGAGCACAATTATAATGAGGTAATTTGGAACTAGATTGCTCTAAAAGAAAGTTGTCCAATCTAAGCCTAGTTATATCACATCTTCACTAAAATGAGTGTTGTTTCAGAATAGTGTTCAGGAAAATCCTCAGTAGTAAAGTGTACTCATGGTAAAAATTTTGAGTTTGACTCTTTTATTTTAGTATCTTGGTAGAGAGAGCCAAGTCATTCAGTTGGCTCATTTGAAAATGAGATAATTGCTTTATAAAAGTTCATCTCACTTTAGGAAAAGCCCTTGAATTTTAACTATGCTAAAATAGCTATGTTGTTCCTGCCATAAAATCATGGGGTACAATGGTTATCAAATGGGAAAAAACTTTATTAGCTTTAATTTGGAACAAAATTTATGGCTAGAAAATAAATTATACTTTATTGTAGATAAAATGATTTATTTAGCCATGTTTGCTAGAAAAAGCATGTTGAATACAATGTGAAATAGGGGTACTCTCTTTAAGTCCTGGGAGGAGACAGATTGTTATGTGCACAGGACCAGAAAAATGTGTTTACTTTAAGTAAGCAATTTTTCACATTATCTGTTTTTTTGAGTTGTGTATTTTTCAAGGAACTTGAGTAGAATCAATGCTACTGACATAAATAAAGTTGCTTCTTATATTCCCTAGTTATTCTTTTAATGATTGCAGAATCTATATATATGTTCCCTCTTATTTCTGAAATTAACTTGTCCTTTATATTTTATATTAATCTGTCCAGAAGGTTATTTAATTATATTGGTCTTTTTAAAGAAATAACATATCATTTTATTTATTTTTGCTTTTATATCATTGTTGTCTGCCTTTATGTTTATCATTTTTTTTCTTTGTTTTTAGTTTACTGATTTCTAGTTCTTCAGATGGAAGCTTGAGTCATTAATGTGAGAGTTACCTTTTTGTTTTCTAGTTTAAGCACTGGATTTAATAAATTTATTTCTAAATATTGCCTTAGCAACATGCTACAAATTTTGATGTTTTCATTTTCTTCAATTGAAAATATTTTCTAATTTCTTTACAATTCCTCATTTGATTGATGGGATATTAAGAAGTGTTTTTAAGTCACAAATACAGCCAATAGTCATTACTCATGGTTGTTATGTATGAAAAGTCATAGGGAAAACTGAACTAATGAATTCAGAATTATTATTCCTAGGGAGAGAATGTGAAGTGAATGTGTGTGTTTGTGTGTATGTGTGTATGTGTGTGTGTATTACATAATTCACATGTTATAATCTTATATACTAAAAAAAAACCCTCATCTTGAGTCTATTTTCTTTATTCTGCAAGAGAGAAGATGAGGGTCGCAAAAATGCTTCATTCAACAGTTGCCAAAGCCAGATATATTTGCACTGTTTTTTAAGAGCTTAAATGAGACGTTTCTTAGACTCTAAGTATCTGGAAAATTTTAGGTACCTTTCTGTTAGTGTTTTTTATGTACAATATATTATTTCCTATTAGTTTTATATACAATATATTACTTCTATTGTTCTTTTATATACAATAAATTATTATCACCTGTGAGCTGCAAACATTCATCAATTCTTTACATGATTTAAGGCAATTTAAATATATTTCTCCTTATTTTAAATCCCAGAGCATGATTTATATTTGTAAATATTTGATGTGTATTAGAAAATGATGCATATTCTGCTTCTGTTGGACTGTTGTATAAATATCAGTTAGGTCAGGTAAGTTCAAAGTGTTAACTATGTCTTCCATAGGTTACTGTTTTTCTGTCTAGTTATTCTGTGAATCTTGGAGAAAGTGTTATGGTATCTCTGACTATAATTGTGGATTGGCCTACTTCTTCTCTCACATTCATTTGTTTTTGAAGTACTTTTTATGTTCATAAATATTTACTATTGTGACATGTTTTATGGATGTAACCTTTATATCATGAAATTATCTTTTCATGCCTGACAATATTCTTTGTTGTGACATTAATGCAACCCACTCAGCTTTCCTTTGATTAGTGTTAACAAGGTTTTTCTTTGTCAGAACCTATATTTGAATCCATTTGTCTTCATACTGAAATTGGTCCTATGTAGGCAACATGTTTTTGAGGCTTGACTTTTTTTCCCTAAATCTAAAAGTATCTTTGATTTGTATGCTTACATTATTTATCTTACTATGGCTATTAATAGGGTTAAATTTAAAACTTCATCTTGCTACTAGATTTCCATCTATGTCTTCTTCATTCCTCTTTCATTGTTTGTGGCTTTATTTTGTATTCATTAGTTGATTTTCATGACATTTTCTATTTTTTTTTGTATTGACCTATTAGCTTTAAATTATTGCTTTATTATTTTGTTTGCTTGTGATACAAATGGTGTCAATACCTTCTAGCTAAAGATTACTAGGAGAACTAATTCCATTAGAAAAGTTCATTGGAAAAGTACTTACCTAGCACGTGGGAGGCCCTTGGATCCCTAGCACCACAAGAGGAAAGGAATTAGCAGGGGAGAGAGGAAGAGGATGAGGAAAGAAAAGGATGACTACTAGGAACACACCTGTGATGGCTCATTTTATGTGTCAACTTGATTGAGACCTTAGTTACCTAGATATATGGTCACAAATTATTCTGAGAGCCCAATGTCATGGTGTACACCTAGAATTCCAGCAACTCAGGAGTCTGAGGCAAGAGGACTGCAAGTTCAAGACCAGCTTCAGCACCTTAGTAAGGCCCAAAACAAATTTGTGAAATCCTATCTCAAAATAAAATTTAAAAAAGGGCTGGAGATGTGGTTCAGTAGATAAACACCCCTGGGTTAAATCCCTGGTACCAAAAATATACGTAAATAATCTGAGTATCTATAAGGATGTATTTCAAAACATTAAAGTTTGAAATAGTGAAATTAGTGAAGGAAAAAAGCATACGGTTGGGAACATCCTAGGAAGACGTTGTTAGGAAGGACTTAATACAGAATCTGGGTTTGTATTAATTTTGGGGGATAGAGTTAAAGGACACCAGGCTTTCCAATTGAATAAAGGCTGACATTAAATTGGGAAAGACTGTGCTTGGTTACATTAATACATTTATATTTATGGCACAGGAAATTAAATATAGGCTTAAAATAAAAATCAATAAAGAAACAATTGTAATTCATACTGGTCAGAATAAAGGGATGTTAAATCACTTTTTTTGTTTAGACTATGTTTATGCTTTTGTTTGTGTTCAGGCAAGATTTTTTCTTTATTTATTCTTTGTAGTTATATAGAAATTGAGGTATATTTTGACATATCACAAAATTATGAATATAATTTGCTCTAGGTCAGTCTGTAGCACTTATCTTTCTTTCTCTCTCCCCTTGGTCCCCTCTTTCTACTTTACTAATTTTTCTGCAATTTATTTATAGAATTTTTTTTTCAAATTAGTGTCCTGTGTATATACTTGATATTGGGATTCACTGTGTTATATTTATTTATGCAGATACAAAACTTCAGTCATGCTCATTCTACTGTTGTTCCCTTTTCCAGTCCCTTCATCCTACCTGCCCCCATTTTTATATTAGCTTTCACATATCACAGAAAACATTTAAATTTTGACTTTTGGGGGCTGGCTTATTTCACTTAGCATGATAGTCTGGGTTTCATTCATTTACTGGCAAATGCCATGATTTCATTGTTCTTTATGGCGGAGTAATACTTGATTTGTGTGTGTGTGTGTGTGTGTGTGTATCACATTTGCTTTATTCATTCAGCTGTTGAAGGACATCTAGGTTGGTTATGGAGTCAAACTTCAATATTGTGAGTTGTGCTGCTAGAAACATTGATGTGGCTGCATCACAGTAGTATGCTGATTTTAAATCTTATATATGCATCAAGAAATGGGATAGCTGGGTCATATGACGATTGCATTTCTAGTTTTGTTTTGTTTTGTTTTGTTTTGTTTTTGTGGAGTCTCCATACTGCTTTACAGAGTGGTAGCACTAACTTGCAGTCCTATCCAGAATGTATGAGTGCACATTTTCCCCCATATTCTTGCCAACATTTATTGTTTGTATTCATGATAATTGCATTGTGATTGCAGTGTGAAATCTGAATATAGTTTTGATCTGCATTTCTCTAACTGCTAGATGTGTTGAACATCTTTACATGTGTTTTTTGACCATCTGTATTTCTTCTTTTAATAAGTGTCTGTTTGGTTCTTTTGCCCATTTATTGATTGGGTTATGTGATTTATTTGGTTAAAAGTGTTTTGAGTTCTTTGTATATTCTGGATATCAATGCCCTATCTGAGGAACTGCTGGCAAAGATCTTTGCCCAATCAACAGGCACTCTTTTCCTGCTTTTAACTGTTTTCTTTGCTGGGAGGAAGCTGTTTAATTTCATGCTATCCTACTTATTGTTTTTTTTTATTTTATTTCTTGAACTTTAGGAATCTTTTTAAGGATATTAGTTTTTGTGCCAAAAGGCTGGAGTGTTCAGCTACAATCTTCTAGTACTTGCAGAATTTCTAGATTAATTCATAGGTCTTTGAATCACCATGAGTTGACTTTTGTGCAGGATGAGAGAAAAGGGTCAAATTACATTCTTCTCCATATGTATGTATTTCCAGTTTTCCCAGCACCATTTGTTAAAAAGGCTGTTGTTTCCCCAACATATGTTTTTGTCACCTTTGTCTAGTTTCAGATAACTGCATTTATGTAAGTTTTTCTCTGTGTCTCTTATTCTATTTTGTTGGCCTTCATGTCTGTTTTGATGCCAGCACAGTGCTGTTTTTGCTACTATGACTCTGTAGAAAGCATTTGACAAGCACAGGACCTATTCATGTTTAAAACATTAGAGAAACTAGGGACAGAAGAAACTTATTTCACCATTGTAAAGGCTATATATGATGAACCCAAGGTTAACATTAGACTGGATGGAGAAAAACTGAAAGCATTTCCCCAAGAAACAGGAAGAAGACAAGGATCCACACTTTCACCACTCCTTTTCAACATAGTCCTTGAAACTCTAGCCAGAGAAATCAAGCAAGAGAAGGAACTCGGGGGCACTTGATAGCTGAGCCACATTCCCTGACCTATTTTTTATTTTTTATTTTATTTTTTTTTTATTTAGAGATACGGTCTCACTGAGTTGCTTAGTTCCTCACTTTTACAGACGCTGGCTTTGAACTTGCAATCCTCCTGCCTCAGCCTCCCCAGCCACTGGAATTACAGGCATATGCCATTTCACTCATAAATCAATTGCATCACTATACTCCAATAATGAATCTGCTGAAAAGAGAAATTAGAAAGACTATCCCATTCACAATATCCTAAAAACAACAACAACAACAGCAACAATAACAAAAAACAACTTTGGAATCAATATGACAAAATAGGTGAAGGACCTGTATAATAGAAACTATAGAACACTAATGAAACCAATTGAAGAAGACATTAGATGATGGAAAGACCTCCAATGTTACTAGATAGGCAGAATTAATATCATCAAAATGGCCATACTACAAAAAGCAAAATACAGATTTAATGCATTCCCATCAAAATACCAATGGCATTCTTCACAGAACTAGAAAAAGCAGTATTAAAATTCATATTAAAAATAAGAGACACATAACAGCCAAGACAATTCTTAATGAGAAGAATGAAGCTGGAGACATAATATCAGACCTCTGATTATACTCCAGGCATGATTTCTCATTGGTCCTATCTTTGTTTTTTATCCAGAACATTCTTTTTCTTTTTAAAGCTGAAGGTTTTTATTTTTTTTATTCTAATTTGTTATATATGACAGCAAAATGCATTACGATTCATATTACACATATAGAGCACAATTTTTCATATCTCTGGTTTTAATCAAAGTATACTCACACCATTCATGTCTTCAGACATGTACTTAGGGTAATGATGTCCATATCATTCCACCATCTTTTTGACCCCCATGCCCTCAAAAGCTCATGCGCATCTCACCATGCAAAATACATTTAGTCCATTTTTAAGCATCCTTGTAGTCTAAATAATTTTAGTATTGCCCAAAAGTCCAACTCCAAAATCTCACCTAAGATCCGAGGCAAAATCTTAGTGTGAACCCTTATAAAAATCAAAAGTAATTTACATATACCTAATACATGATGCACAGAGTGAAAAACTTCCCTGCTGAAAGAAATGTGTAAGGACACAGAAGAGATAGAACCAAAGCAAAATCAAAATCCAGCTGGGAAAACAAATCCTTTATCTCTACAATCAGTATCTGGGACACATGACATCATGATGATCTCTCCAAAGGGATTGTGCAGCTCTGCCCCTGTGGCTTTGTTGGTTGCAGCCCATATGACCTCTCTTTTGGCTCATCTCTGCTCAATTACTTCAGTTTTCATTGGCAGTCATCCCATGTTACTGGCATCTCTTAACCTTGGGGGTCTCCAGAGCTGTTTCGGCTTCCTTCTTGCATCTCTACCCATGATTTTCCCTCTCAGGGTCTCCTAACCTTCTGCATTTTGCCTGGCCTCCCAAACCTTCCTTCAACATCTCAGTGGAAGCCTCCATGACCCCCTTATTTCAGCATCCTGCAGGCTTTTAGAACCAGAATCTTGTGATTGACACCAAGGTCTGCCACTATCTTGAGCAGTAGCCAAGACTCCTAGAACCCTGGCCCCTGGCAGCCTCTGAGTGCCTGGGTAGCTGAGCATGGTGAAAGAACTTCCTAACCTCCCCCAACCACACTCACCCTCAAGCATTGCTTCCAAAGTCTCTTGTCAAGGGAGTTTTTACTTTTATACCATTGAGTTTGAGATGGATGTGGTTTTTCCAGTTCCTGAGATGCACTGAAGTCATTTTTTTAATTGTCTTTAGGTGAAGTATTTAGCATTTCTTTAGTGACCCTCAAATCTTTAAAGCCACAACTTTAACCCCAGTTTTACTTGCATTTTTCTGGCCAAGTTTCAAGTTTTTCAAATCTTTCTGTTCCCAGTTATCACAGCAAATTTGGCTTACAACTGCCAGCAATGTCCATGCTACCAAGGAATGCTGTGCTGCCTTGAAAGTTCTCTGCCAGATTAATTAGTTCATTATTTTTAAATTGAGCTTTACTGGAAGCCTCAGTATACAGGCACAATATAGACAACATCTTATCCAGAAAGTATTACAAATGGCCTGATGTCCAATTTCCAATAGCATTCTCCTCCTCTGAATTCTCATTGGCCCAGTCTTTACTGTCCACAGTTTTATTGGCATTCTGGTCTTCTGAACTGCCACCAGAATCACCCATTAAGCTTCAATTACAATATTACAAAGTTTTTCCGACTGGAATCTTTAATCTTTCCAAAATTCCTACCACAAATTCCAAGAAGCTTCAAAAATTTCTGAACCACATGATTGGTTGAAGACAGCAACAACTCCACTTCTTGGTACAATTTGTTTTAGTCAACTTTTTCACTGCTGTGTCCAAAAGACCTGCCACAAACAATTTTAGAAGGGAAATTTTATTTTGAGGCTCACAGTTCTCAGTCCATATATAGATGGCCAATTCTGTCGCTCTGGGAGCAAGATGGGAAAAGAGTGTGGGATAGGGAAGCCGCTCAGGACATGAAAATCAGGAAGCAGAGAGAAAGAACTCTGCTCAACAAGGACCAACTATAAATTCCAAAGGCAGGCCCGCAAAGATCCAAAGTGCTATATGTCTACATTACAACTCAGCTAATTCCTGTCAGTGGACTAATGAATTGATTAGATTAAGGTTCTCATCACCCCATCATTTCACCTCTATCTTTCTTGGTGTTACACATGAACTTTGGGGGGAAAACCTTATAGCTAAACCATAATACTATCTATCTATCCATCTATCTATCTATCTATCTATCTATATGGTTTGTCTTGAGTAGCAGTTAATTACTGCCTTTCTTTCATAACTGTAGAGAATGACTACTAAATGCCCGGTATCAGTCATTCTTAGCTGGAATCCATAATTAAGAAAATAATCTAGTTATCTATGTGTAGGATCGGTTGAGTAAATTTCAGCATAGATATTATATTGTTTTTTATTTTATCAATTTGATTCTTTCTGAAAGCTTAAATTGTATATAAACTACACAGAAAAATTATCTCCTTGTTTTAAATACAAACTAGTATTTAAGGTCCTTGCTTAGCATCTCCATGGCCATTTTAAGTGACAGCCCTTTCACTTTGCCACCCAAGGGCATTTCTGAGAAAGGCTCACCACTCCCTCATACCAACCCAACCTTTTACTACCACATTAGGACCCACCCTGCTCTAACTTCTGAGCCTTTCCCATAAAAGTTGTGGACCCCAAGCCTGTATTGCCTCTCTCCATCTATTGAAAAATGGCCTTTATTTGTCATCTCTAACAAATAAACTCTCTTGTGTATCTCTGCCAGGTCTCTGTCTTTCCTTTCTTGCTTGCCCTTCTCCCAGTTCCTTGCTTTCCTTTCAAAGATGGGAAGAGGAAAATAGATATGGGACTCACTTTCAAATGGTTTTACCAAAGGAAAAGAGTCAATGACTACCTGTAAGTATATATGTTCATATACATGTATATATGTATATGCATATATACACACACATTCCTATGTGTACATGTGCATGTATATATGTGTGTGTGTATATATATGTATATATATATGTGTGTGTGTGTGTGTGTGTATATATATATATATATATATATATATATTTAGAGAGAGAGAGAGAATATAAGTATGGTAAATATCAACATATCAACAAATGCTAAATCTAAATAAAAATCCCATATTAATGACTACTCTTTCAACTAATTTGAAAGTTGAAATTTTTAATAGTTTGAAAAAATATAACACACTATTTCTAAAGAATAATAGGTACTTCATAAACTCTTTGGGGTTATAATTTAGGCATACACAATAGTCCTTTGTTACACATAGTCATGAAATCTGTGTAAATAAAAATTATAAAGAACATTGAAGGATAATTTATGAGTCAATTTACATTGAATAAATTTTCATATGGATTTATTTTTATACCTCCTAATACCTGATTACAACTGATCCATAATTGTTGTGAAAGACTAAGTGATTAAAAGAATAAAATTATGTTCATTAGTTTATAGCATATAATTTAATTCAGATTGTGTTAGATATACTTACTCTGGGTATATCACACAAAATGAAAAAAAGAGATTAATCTGAAATAACAAAAGAACATTATGGGAAAAGAAAATACTTAAATCAATTAACACCCTGATAAGAATGATGTTTTTATGTTTAAAAAAAGAGAAAATATGATTTTCACTTTAACAACTATTTAATAATCACCTACTTTGTATAAGATACAGAGGTAGATATCAAAAGGTTATAAAGATGAATAAGTCATACTTTGCTTTTAAGGTGATTTATTTCAATAACTTGGTAGGTTGTTGAATGTATTTGTAATGTTTGCTTAAATTTATAACAAATTAGTTTGTTTTTCTTTTTTTTCTTCAAAAGGCAAATTACATGTTTGGAAATATGCAGCTCTGCTTCTTAGTAACTAAATACACTTTTGTTTTGTTATCAACAGAAGGGAGAAAAGCTATTTGATCCATTATTGGGTTGGCATTGTATTCTTTCAATGGAAAAATAGCTCTCATATTTAATGAGTCATTTTATATTCCAATTTCCATTTTTGTGGACTACTTTTATCTACTATTTTCTGTTATCCTAAGAAATCTACATAATCACAGAAAAAAACATGTTACTCTAGAAAACTAAATATATTTCAATGTTCTTTTAAACATTTGATTTCATTAAAGTTACATAAGTTTCTAAGATCAAAATATTTTAAGGATATTTCTAATGTGTGCATTCAAATGTTGATTAGTGATGACATTTTTGATGGGTTGTTTATCTTTGATCATATAATAGCAATGTGTAAATTCATATGCTTTCATTTAGAAATTTGATGTATATGATATGTTACTAAATAACTGTTGTATAATATGCTAAGCAGAAAATTTGGGATATTCAGAATATTTTCTCAAGAAGTGATTTGATGTATTTTATGCTTCATTAAAACTGCTTTGAAGTTGCTCTAAAGAGGATAGTAAATGATTAAATGTAGGCCTACCCCTTTTAACAAAAATTTTAAGCTTTTACTAATTTGTTGCTTAATGAACAGATTCTATCTTATCTAAATGAGACTTGATTGATATTCATCTTTTATATGGATATGTTCATTTTGTCCTCGTGGAAAAGAAATTTATGTATGAAAATATTTTCTTTTTATATACATGTTTGATATATACACATATATACACCTATGTTAGTCAGCTTTTTGTTACCTACCCAAGTTCTTCTCTGCCATCTAAATCTTGGTGAAAAATAACATCAGCTAAATCTTCCATTTAGAGTACCACCTCTGTTGTTCCTGCAAGCAATTTAAACTCATTTTGTTTGACCCTGAAGTCAATTACTCACTCTTTATAGCACATACTCTAGGATTTCAGCACAATGGGTTTTTATTGAATTCTGAATATCAGGTCTGCATGAAGCCTGGCTTTTCAACTGCTGGGTGAGTTTTGTATGCTTCAGTTTTCCTTGTGTGTGTACTTATCCTTCCCTGTCCTTTTCTGTCACAGCAGCATTAACTATTTGTGGGACTATAAAATTTATAACAATCTTGCTAGAATGAAGGACCATAAAACTCAAGGTCGATCACTGTTGGGGTGAACATTATATCCATAGATTATAGCACAATGCCCATTTTATCCCTGGTTTTCCATGAACTGAAAAACCAGCCTCTACCTCAGAGCAAAGCCTGTCCAAGGAAGGGGCATGACCTTTGTCCTGGAAAGACCCACAGAGCACTCCTAGGCACATTCCCACACTGCTAAGTTGTTTATCTACAAATAACAGGAGAGATCTGCTGCCCAGGTGTCCCTGACTCAGTCAGGCTAAGTGGGGACCCATAGCAACCCCCTAGCAGCCACCAATCAGCATGAGACAGGGAAATACCTGGGATGCCAGATGACCCTCCCAGTAGTTTATGGTGATTGATAAAGTGTTGGAAAACCATGTAATTCAGCATGAACATCCCTCTTAGCTTAAACCAATCAGTTCAAATGAATCCCCCTCTTGTAGTAACCAATCACCCCTACCCAACTTGTTACCGCCAGTGAATGTGCTAATCATGTTTTAGAGTTGTTGTTTGATTTTCCCGTGGTGTGTGATGATTTGCTAAGAGATGCTATGATGTATGTGAAGTCCCTGCCTTCCCCAAAGAGTGTATAAAACTGCTGCAAACCCTGGGCTCGGGGCCTCTCAGCATCACCAGTTGCTGTGTGCGCGTGGAGGACCCAGCTAGCTCGAAATAAACACCTCTTTGCGGCTTACATCGATCTTGGTCTCTGGTGGTCTTTTGAGGGTCCCGAATTCGAGCATAACATGAACATTAGGAATGAATTAATAAATACTTATTTGCATCTATATGTGTTCTTACAATAACTCCTATTATTTAAGTTAATTTTGAATTTGTGACTTTTTTGAAATAGGTGTTAGCTACTTGCAAACCACCCCTTCTTAATATCATTCTTTTCCCTCTAAACTTTTGTTCCTGCTGTTCTCATTTCTTGAAATGTCATCTATCTACTTTTTCCTTTGGTTCAGTTCTGTCTATTCTCTAAACAGAGTTCAGGTTGTACCTTTTCCTTGAATATACTAGCCTACTGGTTCAGGTTAAGTGTCTCTGTTTACAGTCTAACACACACACATTCATAATGGCTAATATAAGCCCAACTTTCTCGTATTTAGAAACTATTGTCTAAGAGATCATAAATATGTTACTGTTGAAACCATTTCAATTTTTTATTTTTTTAAGGGATACAACTTGTGACCAGTTAATATTTGTTGAGTAAAAAAGGTTAAAATCCTGTCTTTGCTTCAGAGAAACTCACTCCATCTGTTCTTCTCACTAGAAGCAAATTCCAAATGTTTCACAAATCTTACCTATTAAAATTCATGTTACTACTTCAGTCATTAAATTAATATATGAATCAATTCACTTTTAAACATCATATGATTAAGCAATTGAATATATGTTAACCACTGAGCCCTAGGACATAAAGGGTGCTCTAATATAGGCCCTGAAGATAAAAAGTTGGAAAAAATGACTGCTGATTACATCAGAGCTGCTGATCTGTAAGCAGATGTAATATGGTGTATCAAAAGTAAGCCTCAGCTACGGTGGTAATACTGACAAGGGAATACTCAGCTCCACCAAAAAGCAGAGTTAATCAGGCTTTTGAGGAAAAGCAGTGGTATGTTTGAAGGTCAAGGACTGGTTGTTTTCTGAAGAACAAAAAGAAGGAAATGATATGAAAAGGGATTATAAGTCTAAATTAATAGAGAGAGAAAAAAACAGCACATCTAGAAAATGATAATTATCTCAATGTTATTTGAATATAGTAGGTAACAGGGAGAAACTAATCAATAAATGTGTGAATTAGTTCAGCAGAGGTTATCCTTGGGGTCACATGTTATGCTGTGCTGAGTTTCTGATCCTTTGGTGCAGTTAATAGGAAATCTTTAAGAGCTTTTAGTAAAGGAGGGATATGATCATTTCTGCAGAAAGAGAAACCTGTGAGGAATATCTACATTTTGAAAAGCAATGGCTAGTTCAGTTTTAGAAGCAATTCTAAGCTCAATAATGATAATTCAAACGCAATAGGTATGGAAAATATTTTTATTTTAAGAACCAATGGATTAAGAGAATTTAACAAGTGGTCTGTTTACATATTGCATGTACTAGTAAAGAGCTCTCCAGGACATCTTGCCCACAAGGGTACACAATGTTGATAACAGCTGATTTCTAGTTTAGCCAGAAAATATTACATTCGTGCCACTAAGGGAAACATGGAAAGAAAGAAAATAAAGGAAGAAAGAAAGAAGAAAAGGAAAAAGAATACACAAAACTTATTTTATGTAAAAATTATATTAATATTAATGAGACAAAATATTAATAATTTCATAATATTGCTTGTTAATGAATATTATACTTGGTTAGTGAAAGTGATTCACGTTTAGACTCTAATCATGAATGTGATTCATCATTAGACTCTAACAGTTCTACTGGTGTTCCTTGTGGATTCAAGTAGAAATGTATAGCTTGTCGGAGGTAATCACATAGAATGAATAAGTGTGGCAAAGGATACAATATTCAAAGAGTTGTGGTTATAGATCCTTGTTTTTTATCTTTCTATTTTGATTTATCCTATATGAAATTCACTGCAGTAATTTCATAAGGATATAAGAGTATTTACACAAAATAACCCCAGAAAAAGAGGGGGAAAATGGTAAGTAACTACACAATAATTTTGATCACAGTGCATTTTCCCTAAAGTAATGAAATGATGTTGCATATAAGAATGAAATTCTTTGTCAGTTCGTCTTTTCTTCCCACCCCAACTCTTTAGGTTTTATTTGTATTTTTTTCTTTTTGTGTTTTTATGTAAAAGTTAATAAGTAAACTGAAAGTTGCAAATAAAACTATAAAGCCAATCAAATTGGTATTATTGATTAACTTCTTGAAGAGCAATAATATCAAACACTGTTAAAGAATTTAATATCATAAACCCTTATTCTAGAAGCACTGATGCAGATTTTTCCTTGCATGCAGGTTGCTAAGCAACAGGCTTAAAAATGTTTTTGTTGACCATAAATACAATGCTGTGCAGTCCCAAAAAGCATAGGCATTTCCCCCAATCATTTTTGAGTTATCATATCACATTATGCAAGCAATGCTTTCAAAATAACAATGTTCTATGTAAATAAGAACACTACATATGAAATGCAAATGTTTTCATATAGGATTCAAAATTTCTTTCCAGTCAGTAGTTATTGTGGCAGTACAATTATAGTTAAAAGAAAAATATTGGATATGTAATTAGTTTGGATGCAAGTGGTAAAAAAACTTATTTTTAATATATGTGGAGAAAATCAGAAATAATTATTAAAATAAGCTAATTGCATGACAAGAAAATGTAGAAACTATTCTATATTTTATTCAAAAAATAGAAGATACTGCATATAATTGGTAGAGATTTAAGTTGAAATATTTTGTTCTATGATTTATTGTGGTTAATGCATTCCATGGATTTATATATGCTTTATATATACATATATGTGTGTGTGTATATATGTGTGTATGTATGTGTGTGTATATACACACACACATATATATAATAGTGTTTGATATTATATATATGTGTGTGTGTATATATATATATATATATATATATATATATATATATGTAGTTATCTTAATATCAATGTAAATTTACTTGAAGGTAGGGATAGGAATAGAACTTTAAAGAAAACACTGTACAGATACTTCTGGGAAAAATATAAAAAGAGGAACAAGGATTGTTTATTCTGTTGTAGATATAAGATCAGCAAATCAAAAGCTCATGGGGTTATATATTATAGCAAAAGAATGTGGGAAGATTATATTTAAAAGATTATATAAAAAATAAATTCACACTTCTAGAGATGAACTGTATTTGATACCCCTTGTGCTTTCTGAGGGAAAAAATTTGACCCATGTATTTTCTTTTTTATAATTTGATACCTTGGTAAATAAGAATTTAGTCTGTAGGGAAATAATAATAAACAAATACATTCTTTCTAATTTAACCCAAACTTTATATAGTTCAATCATGAAATTTAACTTGTAGATCTAGATTATAGATTCCATAACCAATGGTAGACTTTTTTTAGCTATTACATTTTGAACATAATTTGTCATTATTATGACACACATTTGAAGGGGTGGGGCCAAGTCATGTTGAATCACAGGCTCAAGTTCATTTAAGATTTTAGTAAATAGCACTTATAATATTTTTCTCATACCTTTTAATATGTTTCATAAGAGGAATAAAGCAAACAAATGTTTTATCAGTTGTTCAGGGAAGTAATGCTAGCTTAAAAAAAGAAAAGTTACATAAATACATAGAAAAACAAAAGAACCAGTAATTCATTTTCTAAGAAATGTAAACCTACACTGAAGTAGAATAGCAAGTATATGCAGTGCAAGAGATAGTAATAGAAAACGTGTAACAAAGCATAACTTTCCAGCTTTTTGTTTTTTTATTTTCATTTTAAAACATTGTATTTGTTTTTTAACCTTTTTATCTTTTGTTTGTATATCAATTGTGTAGTATGTGATACAATACAAAATCTATCTCTACTCCTATTTTCTCTGATGGCACCCAATGAATAACAGTGCTGAACTGCGGCCTTGGGGCCAGACTACCTGTGTGCAAATTTGCAATTTCAAGTTTGTATAAACTTCCTTCATCTGTATGTGCCTCCTTTTATGTATCTTCAAAGGGCCTATGACAAAATCACATATTTTATAATTTTATTGTGATAATTCCAGGAGATAAAAGCCTATACAAAAAGACTTAGAAACGGGGCTGGGGTTGTGGCTCAGTGGTAAAGCACTTGCCTAGCATGTGTGAGGCACTGGGTTCCAGTCTCAGCACCACATATAAATAAATAAAATAAAGATCCATCAACAACTAAAAAAATTAAAAAAGACATAGAAACATATGAAGTATGTAAAAGATGTGTTATTCTTTTCATTATTACCCCAAATGGTAGTCATAGCTAATTATATTTACTTATTTGGGGTCCAAATTTTGAAACAATAAAAGAAGCACTCCTGTCTTTCTTTCTATTTTCATCAATGAAAATGCTCATAATTTGGTCACACTCATTCCTAACTGGTAACTAATAGAGGTTATGGCAATTACCATGCTTGATTTAGACCAACAATGATTATTCTGTGGAGCTAGTGAAAATATTTGTGCTAATCTAATCCAGCATGTTAAGGCTCAAACAGAATTTGGGTTTAATAAACTAAGGAAGACAAATTGATAGCAACATACAATCAGCTTCTCTGAATTAATTGACACTGGTTGGCCAAGAAGTGGACAGAGAAGCAGTTAATATTTTTATGTAATTTGTAGATTTTGTAGAAGAATCTGCTACTAATTATTCAATAACTGCAGTATCAATATTGTCCATGCTTAATTTTCATTTATAAATTATTAAGGTAGCATGCTTTTCAGTGTAATGCATTTTAATGTTATATTAATGTTATGTGTGGAAATATGTCTAATAGCAAATTCTCATTTTAAGGAAAGATAGAACTAGATATTTTATGATAAAGTAATGACTTAAAGTTCTAGAAAATTAAAAGTGTTTAAAGTGCTCTATATTCAATATGGAAAATAATCAATTACTAGGAACTGAAGATGTAAATTTCTAAAAATACAATGTTTATGGTTTTGATGCTGTGGTTGTTACTAGATAAAAGCTTATAGAGCTTTTACTGACAGATCAAATTCATTACAGGTATTAAAAGTATGAACAAGATACCCAAGCATGTGCATAAATTTATGTGATTATATTTAAAACATCTGAAGATGTGGAATAGATTAAATATATTAACAAGTAATACTGTAGAGAAGCACACAGGGACATGCTTAAATGCAAGCTATTCCATTTACTTAGATAAATAGAATTCTTAATGCAGTAGAACCACAGATGATTGCAATAGTAAATTTTATATTTCTGTCTAAATAATAAAAATTTTGCATGAAATAAAGTTTCTCTTTTGATCCATATCAATTTGTAAATGTAGGCAATTCAGTTTGCTATGAAATATATCCTTATGAAGCATAACAAAATCCAATTTGCCAGTAAAATCCATTTAAATTAAAATCAAAGACAAATCTTTATATAATCCTTTACAAGTGAGTACTACAATGATGAAAAATGAACAGGTACCTGAAATGAACACTTACACTGATTATTTTCATTTTTATTTGATAGAAATTATCTTTAATAGGGGATAAAGGTATATGGAAAAGTCACATTATATACTTTTGTGACCAGTAAATTTATTAAAGCTATAATAGAAATATATAAGGCTGTCCACATTTTCTCAGTTATAGAGAATGGTCCACATAAAAATTTTCTTTAAAATCAAGCCTGAAAAGTGTAAAATGTTTCCAATTTCCACAAAATTCTTCTAATCCAAGGTTCAAACCTTATGATGTGCCACCCTTCAGATGATCGTAAAAAAAATATTTGTATACAATGAAATTGACATGCTCTTTCAAAAATGTGTCTGTAAAGGCAAATGGCTAAACATGGAGAAATATTGAAGGACAGAGATAGATTTTTACCCTTAGATATCAAATTTTATATGCAGTCACAACATTTGATGACACTGAGTGGATTATTGATTTGAACTGATCTATAATTATAGAAGGATCACTCTTACCCCCTTGTTAGTAGAGATCTGAATGAGAGGCATATTCTAGGAGACTCAGGAGATTTTAGTGATTGGCCAGGAAAAAACAATGCAATTACTATGGTGATAACAGTGAAGCTAATAAAAATTAGTGAGATTATGATTATATTTTGAAGTTATAAGCAATAAACTTTTTGTATGCATTCCATGTGGCATATAATAAAAGTGAGAAATAAAATGCATCCCCAAGTATTTTAGTTTGAGCCATAAAGAGCAAGAAGTTCACTTATTCTAAAGTAGGGATGACTAGGGGAAGAAAGCATGTTAAGTTGAGGAAATGGAACAGAATTGTCCAATATACCACCCAGTGAAAATATTGATATTCTAAGGAGAAGTATAGAAAAGAAATATAAAATTGGTTATAATCAAACTCATAACTACTTCACTTTGAAATATGCTTAATTCTTATTTTATAGATATTTGAGATTATAAGTATTTTCCAAAAGGTTTCCATTTTTGTTTTTGTCATTAAATAGAGGGTTTTCTTAGTTTACTTATTTTTTTCAGATTCTTTCAGCTTTGGTAATTCTTTCAATTTGTTTCTGTGCTCCTTTGGGACTACTCCATATTGGGGTTCTTTTCTCTTTTCTCTCCTCCTTTCCTTCGCTGTTCTTTCTTTCTTTTTAATATTACAATATGCTCTGGGCTGATTTTATATATCTCCTTCCCTGGTACTAGAATCAGTCATTTTCCCAATGATCCCTAATTTTCTTTTTTAACTACAGAAGTTTATTAGCAAACAAGGTCTCAGTGCTAGATGTGCTTGTTATAAGCTTTCTATAATTCTTCTTGTTTCTGTTTCTAAATTATGCTATCGCCTTCTTTTCTATGCTTTTAAATCGTTTTCTCAACTCCCAATATTCAGTCCCAAAGGCCATATCCCATATTTTAGATTTTCTTATAGAGGCACTGAACTTTAGGGTACTAATGTCTTGATCTTTCAGCTATTGATTCAATAATGATTAGTAGCACTCCATTTCAAACCTCAGTAACACACAATGATTTATTCTCCTGATCATATGTCTACAACCTTATAAATCAGCTAATGTAGGTGGGGTTTTTTTGGGGGGCGGTTTCTACCTAACACTGTGGATCTGAATGGGCTTCAATATCTCACTATGCAAACTGACAATATCTTCCTTGTGAAAAAAAAGTCATATAATAAAGAGCACAGATACATGGAGGAATGAATTATTGAGAATTATAATGTAATCTATCACAGTATCACTAAATTTATGATAATCGTTTATATTAATTGTCATAACTTTAGTTTACTTCAGTAGGAAATTATGGACTCTTTTGATAATAAACAGTTTTTAAAGATAATTATAAGCCAAGCCTCAAACAGGCAACCTGTAATAATTTTAAATATCATAAATAAATTACCAATTTACCAGTGGAAATGTAATATTCTCACTTATATAAACGCTTTAACCTTTGAACACTAATTTTAACTCAATTTGTTCCTAATATATTTTCACAAATAGAAGAACCCCAAGGTCAATTCTGCCTGCAAGGAGACAGACGTGGCACAGATTTTAAAGCAGATTTATTTACTCACCTTTGTTTTGAAGCAGTTTTCCCCTCGGGCACTATTTTGAGGAAGGTCAATTAAGTTGCAAAATTGTCTTATTTTTGCAAGCAGTCCCTTTACCATTCACATTTTTTTGTAATTATTTGCTTACCCTTGTTTAATTGCCTCTAATGTTCTACCACTGACTACAATGATCTTTTGACTTTCCCTTCAAGCCAGAATCACAGCAAATCATCTTTATTCTACTTTTCAACAAGACTGGTATCTCTCATACTGGAAAACTAATCAGAGGTTCTGATCTCAGGCTTCCATGTGGTCTTTGAATTGTGTCTTCTAGCCTCTCCAGGAACACATGACAGAATATTCTAGAAGGAGTTGACTGTATCTTCCAGTATCCATAGGCAGCATAAGGTTCAATTATCTTTCCATCTATGAGTTAGGGCAATACAGAGATTCTTCTGTATTTTAAAGAACCTTACATGTGCAGTTTGGCACAGTCTTCTCTTTGGTTAATGACCAGTATTCTTACTTTTTTCTTTAACTAATTCAACAAGCAGATTCAGCAACATTCTGGTAGTTTGAATGGTTTGTTCAATACACATGGGTAACTTATTATATTACCCCTAGAAATGAAATTAATAGGCAATAATTTATTCAGTTGGGCTGCCATAACTAACACCACAGACTGGGTGGTTTAAACAACAGAAACTTATTTCTCACAGTTCTTTTTATTCCAAATCCAAGATCAGGGTGCCATCATGGTTGGGTTTTGTTGAAAGCCCTCTTCCTGGCTTGCAGATAGCCCCTTCCTCACCCTGTCTTCATGTGGAGGAGAGTGGCTGGGGTATTAATGGAGTTTCTTCCTCATATAAGGACAGAAATCCCATCATGTAAAGGGCTCCATTATCATGACCTCATCTAAAACTAATTACCTCCAAAAGGCCCTGACTCCTGATATTATCATACTAGAAATTAGGGCTTCACCATATGAATTTGGAGGGAACACAAACATTCATTGCAAATAACAGGATATAACTAAGGTTGTGCTTAGACTATACAACTGAAACATCATCATGATCAGTAGTAACATATGGCTGAACTGGACCCATATAGTTATGGATTCTGACCTAAATCTCAGGCTTGGTCAGTTCGAAGAATGAATCTCTTTGAGACTAAGATTGATACATTTAATGTATTTATAATAACATGAGAAATTAATAATGTATGACTTCCTCCTGGAGTCTCCCCCAAAGAACTCATAGACATTAAACAGAGTTATGGTGCATTAGAGAAATGGAAATTCCTAATGATTTCCAAGAATCCCTGTTACAGCAAAATGCCAAAAGGGATAATAGTGATCTAAAGGGATGAGGTGATGCATGGAGTTTTGCCTCAAGTCTGTCTCAGTGAAGGAGAGTGTATCCAACACAAAATGCACTTCGATTCTTTTCCTAGTTCTTAAGAGATTGATTAGAAAAAGAAATATGTGACCATTGTACTATACATACATTGGGTACCAGACTGTTGTGAGTGCTGTTATTGAAGAATGATCAAGTGCCAGATGATGGAATCTCACCCTCCCATTCCAAAATGGTAAACTAAAATATCACTAAGTCTGCTTTCTAGGTACATTCTAATACGAAAACAGAGATCAATGACCCAGTTACAAAAACTAAGAAAATGACAAAAATGCATATTTTTAAAGGCATGAAACAGCTGTGGAAGAAACAAAATTTTGAGAGATCAACAGAAATTTCAGGGAGGAGATAAATTCTCCTGAGATACTGATTGGCTATAGACTTTTTCAGAACCCCAGGAACATTTGCTGATTCTGGGCATAGACTGTGGATCAGGCATAGCTCAAGCAGAGAGGCTCTGCTGGAAGAAGGAGAAACCAGAAAGCTTTTTAGTTGATATGCAGCACTGGAATAAAAAAAGCAGGAAACTAAGGGGCCTTAAATGCTTGACCAATTCTCTCAATAGGACATTTTCTGAGCTCTGGGACATGTGGGAGTCTGAGGAGCTAAAAAAAAAAAAAATGTTCTGAAATGCAGGCTGCAACGTCCTGCCATCTACAGTGCTTATGAAACAAAGTCCTGCTAAGGGAAAGTGGCTGGGTTCAAACTGAGGATAGGCTGTTGGATCCATGAGAGAGAAAATTTGAAGCTTGGCTAGGAAATTTTGAAGGGCAAAGCATGGAGTTTTATTTTAAGAAACATCTAAGCTATCTCTTTTTATTTTTCCATTGACAAATGTATCTTGTTAAAGTTTCTAATGAAAAAAAAGAGGTGAATGATTTTCAAACATTTCCAAAGACTTATGATGCTCTGATTTACAGAAAACATAATGTGTTGCTAAAGTAATCATCTTTCACCTGGCTTGTAGGCCATTAATCAGGCCCCTGGGTCACAATCAAACATAAATCCATTTTATGTGAAGGTAGCACTATTCTCTCAACTACCTTCTCATCACTTGCTGTTGTTCATTTGGCCTAGAGTCTTCTTCCCCACTAATTTGATATTTGTCAGTCTTCCAAGCTGCGACTAGCCAAACTGTTGGAGGTAGGCCACCCTATGTTTTCTGCTTATACACTCTGTTTACTTCTAATAGTTTAGAACCAGTTATGAGTACTATATATATTATCTAAATTAATTTTCTCTTGCACATTCCCACTCCAGAATATTAGCATCATGAGTATAAAGACCATTTTTTGGTGTGTTTTTCTTCTTTGTATTTGTCCACAACCCCTAGCATGTACCAGGTATACAATAATTGCTGCAAAAATATTGGTTGAATTAAGCTTAATGAATTAATAAATGTTATTATAAGATGTGTGTTGTTATAGACACTATGCTAATTTCTAGCTTATTTTCGCTATTTTTAGGATGATAATTTTTTTATTATTTTAAACTTCTTATTCTTTGTCCATGAAAGAAAACACACATTCAAAGCACAGTATATCATACAGCTTTTGACATCTTATTATGTTAAATTATGGTTCTAAAAAAGAAAATAGATTTTACCCTTGGTGTTATGGACCAATATTTACAATGAAGTAGTTACTGAACATAACATTATTTTTGTTGTCTTATAAAAGAGCAAGTTTAATATACCTTGTTTAAAATTATTGTTTTGCTAAGTTTTAAAACCTTTGTAAATATTTTTCTTAATTTCCAATTTCCAAACTGAGAGATAATAGTGCATGGAATTCCAGTATGTTATCCATGACTTGATGTCTGTTTATAACTATCCCGTTGACAAAACAAGTCAGTGTTAAGCTTCAGTAGGCTGATAAATTTAACATGATTAGTTCTCATTAATGTCAGAGTTAAGCTTTTTTCTCATAATAAGACAGATCCAATCCATTGAGATTCATATAGAACCCAAATATCTGTCATACAATGATTGTCCTTTTGTGCACCATTAATTTCAGGTCAACTAACAGAACATTAGAGGAAAAGTAGCTCCAAAATTGAAAGGCCAGAAGCTAAAGTAAATGAAATAAATTTTATGAAATAGATACATATACAAAAATAAAATTTCTCTACTATATACATTTAACCCCAATTTTAATGACATTTCTTATCTAATTTGAAGTCTATACTTAATGTCAATGATTAAAAATATGCAAAAGAATAAAAGCTAAATAATAATCAGCAAACCTAAAACCTTGTGAGAACAGCCATCTTCATGTCAGTACATTTCTTTCTTGTTCTCACTTGTAGCATGTCTGAGGATGACCAAGATTAAATCATTCTGATAAGCATTTGTTGAAGGAAACCCTCCAGGAAAATAGAGCATTCTTTGACATCTTATTATGTTAAGTTATGAATCTTAAAAAAAAAAAAAGACTTTACCTTTGGTTAAAAAAAAAAAAGCAGGTTAGGGGACTGGAATTGTGATTTTGACATTAAAAATAGTATAACTCACAGGTTTGTGAAGCATTTCCTAAGCAAGGTAAAAAACATTTTTTTATCTTGCATTTTTACTTAATATTTAATAAAAATGTCATTTTTGCATTATATTTGAAAAAATTTAATGACAGAGTTTTGATATGGTTTAAGATATGGAATATGCTCATATATTCCATATCTTACATAAAAGAGAAATAAAAATAAATGAATCTCTGTCTTTCTGGGAATTATTGATTATTTTCAAAGGAGTAAAATATCAATAAAAGAATTATATGCTGAAACATGAAAATATGATACATATTAACAAATTAGTACTTCAAAGGGTTTTACATTCACACTTCCCCTTCTTGTTATGAAGGCAAATATTTAAAAAAACTCTTTTTGAGTACCAGTTGCTATTTCTTTTAATTATTACCTAATATGTACAGACACACATCATATAAATTTTATAACACTGATTTCTATTTATAGTAAATATTTCTGAAATGTAAATTAGTTTTTTGATCTTTCTTAGAAAATTTGTTATTAATATTTCAAAATTCTACTGAGATAGAAGTACTATAGCTACAGACAAGTAGGTCCTTTGTCATACAATGGCACCCTATTGCCTAATTATTTATAATAAATCCTAAAATAACAAGCAAGAGAATTCTGTGAACAAAGTAATGTTCAGAGTTTTATCAAGCTTACACATTATGAAATAAAGAGCAGGAATACTAAAGAGAAAATAATACCATTGCAATGTGCATTATATTGGAAAAAAGAAGTAATTTTATATTTATTAAAATGTAATTTATTATGAATATTGCAACCTAAAGCAAATAAGTATAAACTACATTAATCTGCCTTTTAAGCTAGCAATATATGACAGAACATAATTGGTATGGATATTTCACACAGAAATAAACATAACGCTCAATGAATGACTTTAAAAAATATACATGAATAATGAAAAACAAAACAAAACAGGATAACAGTGAATTTGATAATATATGCCAAGAAAATGGAGGCTATCAAATATGATGGTTAGTCTCTGGTTCCCCCTTGATGTTAGTCACTGGTAGGAAAAAAAAAAATGTATGGAATTGAGAATTGCCTTCACCTGGCAAATATTAAATCTGTATGAAAAAATTTAATACAGAGTTGAAAATATAGAACACTGGGTATGGTAAACATTTGAGAATAATATAAAATAAATGAAATAATGGCTATGGTGGACATAATCTATCTATCTATCTATCTATAGATATAGATATAGATATAGATATAGATATATTTTTTTGAGTGATTCTGGCAAGTTGGAGACTATCCCCTGAGGGACTGGAATGTTAATTCCTTCAGAGCCCTTCCTCCACTCTTATCAAGAACCCAGCCCTGTTTAATGTTAATCTTTTCCTCATGCTCTTCCTCCCTCCTCAGTTCTTAGTTGCTCTCCTTAAATCAAAGAAGACATTTGGCATTTGTTTTTTAAGGATTGGCTAGCTTCACTTAGCATAATCTGCTCTAATGCCATCCATTTCCCTGCAAATTCCATGATTTTGTCATTTTTTAGTGCTGCGTAATACTTCATTGTGTATAAATGCCACATTTTTTTTTATCCATTCAGGGGAGAGTGAAGGGAAATTGCATGGAAACGGAAGGAAACCCTCAATGTTATACAAAATCACATATAAGAGGTTGTGAGGGGAAAGGGGTGGAAAATCAAGGGAGAGAACTGAACAACAACAGATGAGGTAGAGAGGGAAGATGGGAGGGGAGGGGAGGGGGGATAGTAGGGGATAGGAAAGGCAGCAGAATACAACAGTCACAAATATGGCATTATGTAAAAATGTGAATGTGTAACTGATGTTATTCAGCAATTTGTATTTGGGGTAAAAATGGGAGTTCATAACTCACTTGAATCAAATGTATGAAAGATGATATGTCATGAGCTTTGTAATGTTTTGAACAACCAATAAAAAAAAGAAAATAAATAAATAAATAAAGGTATTTTTAAAAAAGAAAAAAAAAAAGAACCCAGCCCTGCTCTTACCTGTTGCCATGGTAACCTGTGCCAGGAATTGCCCTTCCCTACAGGGAGCTATAAGGTTGTTAATGAGCCTTTGGCTACTCCATCCTGCCCTTCCCCCTTCAGCTCACCTGTTTCTCACCTTTTGGGCATCCTACCAACATTCCTGGGCCTAGTCATACAGGAAAGGGAAAGATAAGGGGAAAGAGAGCAGGAAAACCAAGGAAGCCTAGGATATATAAAAAGGGCCGAACACCTCACTTCTTGGGATACCAGGATACCAGCTTTGGCCCCCTTCTGCCTCCTGGGAGAAGTCTATGTTACTTCTTTTTAAATAAACCCTGCCTCATAAGCTTGCCTAGGCGTCCTTCTGTCATGTTCAAACTTCAACATGTGGGGAAGCAGGACTCGTCCCTGGATAACCGGCAGTATCATTGTGAGAAAAAGAGAGCAGGGATTTCAAAATTGTGTTTTATTTGGTAAGCGTAATGTTTAAAATATAAACACAAATTATTTTATGCAAGATCTATGTTTTCCCATTAGGCAACCCCCCACACATACACTTACACTTATCATTAAGATCTTCACCCAGTTATATTATTTGCATGCCTTATTTCACAGTTTTCAACCCTTGTAAAAGATTAAGAACAAGAAAATAAATTTTAGGACTCAGCTTGGGAACATTCAAACTGTATGCACTTGATTTTGGAATGTAATACATTTTCAGACAATTCTTAGCAAAATATCTGAGCCAGGACCAGGTTTTCTTTTTCTTTTTTTTTTTTCTTTTCCTATATATATTTTCTATATATGTATATACACACACATAGACATAATTTATAAATATACATATATGACTTTTTAATTAGCACATTGAGTATATTTATATATATACTTATATGTATTTTTAATTAGCAAGTTGAGTTGATATATGTATATTTGTATATATTGATTTTATTTATATATTGATTCTATATATATTAATTCTATTTATATATATTGAATATATATGTATATACACACAAACACACACACACACACACATACTCATATAAATGCGCACATGTATATGTATTTTTGGCACCCTGAGTGTTGGAACCTTCATTAATATTCTAGCTTTTAAGTGCTAGCATAACAAAGCACCATAATTTAAGGGGCTTACACAGCAGATATACTATGTTTCCCAGTTTCCCAGTCTAGAAGTATGAGATTAAGGTGTCATGAGGTCATCAGGGTTGATTCCTTCTAAGGGTTGTAAGGAAGAATTTGTTCTGTCTCTTCCTTAGCTTCAGGTGGTATGCTGGCAATTTTCGGTGTTCCTTTGGATGTAAAAACATAGCCAGATCTCTGCTTTTATATTCATATGGCAGAGTCCCTGTGTGGGTGCCTCTCTGTCCAAATGTCCTCTTTTTATATGAATACCAGTCATACAGGATTAGGGTTAACTGTCAAGACCTCATCTTAACTAATTATATCTCTATAAACCTTGTTTCCAAATAAGGTTGTGTTCTGAATTGTTAGGAGTTAAAACTTCAACATGTGATTTTGGAGAACACACAATTCAACTCCTAACAGTAATTACAATAATAATATCAGAGGAATGTCAATTGCTTCAAACATTTTTAAGTGCTTTCTCTAGGAGGCCTATATTTAGAAATGCAGATTTGTTCAAAGGCACAAAGCATACTTAAAAATATTTGGGGGTGGTAGACTAAAATGCAGAAGGCTAGAAAGGGTAAGTTACAGTAAATCTGCATCAGATGCATTTTTTGCTTTGAAAATTTCAGGATAGTGTTCTTAGGACCATGTATCTTTTGCCAGGCAAGGTATTGTCTCTAGTTTCTGTCAGGGACAAACCCTGTGCCCTGGTGTTCTGGGATTCTCTTTTTCTTTTGAAACTCTTTATTTAGACTTTATTTTTCCTCCTCTACTAACCCTAGAGAAATCCATGCTACCCATGATCTTCTGATTACTTCTCTGTTTATTATTAATAAAAGTCACATATTTAGGAAAGTATTTATGTTTCTTTGTTTGCCTGATTCTAATCTATTTTACGTCTCTGTACAAGAAGCTGTTAATGGAGATTTTTCTATATTTAAATCCTCTTTTCTGAAGCACTACTTTTCAAAATCAGGAGTACAATTCATCCTGAAATGGCTCTCAGTCTGGTATAATTTTCACTCTAGAAAAAGGTCATTGGCATTTGTGATATGTACATGGAACTCCATTTTACTCGTCATTTGTTTTCCTACTCATGTGAGCTTTTTTTCTAGGATTTTCTTCCCCCTGAAAATCAGACAAGAATAAAAATTAAAATTATGCTCATAGAACTCTTACAAAATTAGGTAAACTTTCCTGAACATCAACCAATAATTTCTTTTTTTAAAACCACCTTTATACATAAGAATAATCTGCTTTGGGTTGCAGAAAAAATATATATAACTTTGCATGCAATCATGGTCTTTTAAAGAAGTAATTTTAAAGTATTGCTTGAAATTTTGAAAGGTCAATTATAGGAATTATAAGAATGTTACAAGAATATTTTTATACTAAGGAATAAAGTTGTATATATCACTTAAAGTTCTAATATCAACAATGAAAAGTAGCCAATAAAATTATATTAATAAATGACTAACAATTATTTGAATTATATCATAAAGTGAAATGCATAGTTACCATGAATATTTTCATAACAGAACGTGTTCAGATCCTATTTTATACTATAGACTCAAAAAATATCTAAAAGATATACCTTGTTGTTCATGGAACCACTAAGACCAGAAAAGGATAAAATACTGTTAGTTTTGTGAAAAAATTAATAGTAGTGCTATATAAACTATTAAAAGAATGAAAGTCAAAATAAGTTTTTTTAATATATTCAGTTTTGATTTATACTGTCCCTTTGGCACTTTTTCTTGAAGTTTTGAAAATTACTGTTTAATGATGTGACAACTTATTGAAAAGGAATGCCACTGAATAATTTACAAATATTTTAAGAAATAAATATTTTTAAAGCACAAGATATGTAACATCTTCTAGACTCTGCCAACTTGGTGTAAATTACTGTTTCTTTTGTTTACTTATTTATATATGACAGCGGAATGTATTATAATTCTTATTACACATATAGAACAGATTTTTTTAAAATCTCTGTTTGTATACAAAGTATATCCACACCAATTATGTCTTTATACATGTACTTTGGATAATAATGATCATCACATTCCACCACCTTTTATAACCCTATGCCCCCTACTTTCCCCTCCAACAACCCTCCCCTATCTAGAGTCCCTCTATTCCTCCCATACTCCCTCTCCCTGTCCCACTAAGAATCAGCTTCCTTATATCAAAGAAAACATTGGGCGTTTGGTTTTTTGGGATCGGCTAACTTCACTTAGCATTATCTTTTCTAACTCCATCCATTTACCTGCAAATGCTATGATTTTATTCTCTTTTATTGCTGAGTAATATTCCATTGTGTATATATGCTACATTTTTTTAATCCATTCATCTATTGAAGGGCATCTAGGTTAGTTCCACAATTTAGCTATTGTGAATTGTGCAGCTATAAACATTGATGTGGCTGTGTCCCTGTAGTATGCTGTTTTTAAGTCTGTTGGGTATAGACCAAGGAGAGGGATAGCTGGGTCAAATGGTGGTTCCATTCCCAATTTTCCAAGAAATCTCCATACTGCTTTCCATATTGGCTGCACCAATTTGCAGTCCCACCAGCAGTGTATGAGTGTATCTTTTTCTGCACATCCTTGCCAAAACTTATTGTTGTTTGTATGTATAATAGCTGCCATACTCTCTGGAGTGAGATGAAATCTTAAAGTGGTTTTGATTTGCATTTCTCTAATTGCTAGTGATGATGAACATTTTTTTCATATTTTTGTTGATTGATTGTATATTCTCTTCTGATAAGTGTCTGTTCAGGTACTTGGCCCATTTATTGAATAGGTTATTTGTTGTTTTTTTTTTTTGTGGTGCTTAGCTTTTTGAATTCTTTATATACCCTAATGATTGGTGCTCTATCTGATGTGTGAGGGGTAAAGATTTGCTCACAAGATATAAGTTCTCTGTTCACCTCATAGCTTGTTTCTTTGCTAAGAAGAAACTTTTTTAGTTGAGTTCATCCCATTTATTGATTCTTGATTTTAATTCTTGTGCCAAAGGAGTCTTATTAAAGAAGTTGGGGCCTAATCCCACATAATGGAGATTAGGGCCTACTTTTTCTTCTATTAAACACAGGGTCTCTGGTATTATTTCTAAGTCCTTGATCCATTTTGAGTTGAGTTTTGTGCATAGTGAGAGATAAGGGTTTAATTTCATTTTGTTGCATATGGATTTCCAGTTTTCCCAGCACCATTTGTTGAAGATGCTATCTTTTCTCTAATGCATGTTTGAAGATGCTATCTTTTCTCCAATGCATGTTCTTGGCACCTTTGTCTAATATAATTGTAGTTTTGTGGGTTAGTCTCTTTGTCCTCTATTCTGTACCATTGGTACCAGTCTGTTTTGGTGCCAATATCATATTGTTTTTGTTACTATTGCTCTGTAATACAGTTTAAGGTCTGGTAAAATGATGCCACCTGCTTCACTCTTCCTGCTAAAGATTGCTTTAGCTATTCTGGGTTTCTTATTTTCCAGATAAATTTCATGATTGCTTTTTCTATTTCTATGAAGAATGTCATTGGGATTTTGATCAGAATTGCATTAAATCTGTATAGTGCTTTTGGAAGTATGGTCATTTTGATAATATTAATTCTGCCTATTCAAGAGCAAAACAGGTCTTTTCATCTTCTAAGGACTTTTTAACTTCTTTCTTTAGGCTTCTGTAATTTTCATCATATAGATCTTTTGCCTCTTTCATTAAGTTGATCCCAAGTATTTTATTTTATTTTTTAGGCTATTGAAAATGGGTAATTTACCTTGTTTCCCTTTCTGAGGATTTATCACTATTATACAGAAATGCCTTTGTTTTATGGGTGTTGATTTTATAGCCTTCTATTTTGCTAAATTTATTTACTAGTTCTAGAAGTTTTCTGGTGGAACTTTTAAGGTCTTCTAGATATAGAGTCATATCATCAATAAATAATGCCAATTTGAGTTCTTCTTTTCCTATGTGTATTCCTTTAATTTCTTTTGTCTGTCTAATTTCTCTAGCTAGAGTTTTAAGAACTATGTTAAATAGTAGTAGTGAAAGAGGGCATCCCTGTCTTGTTCCTGTTTTAGAAGAAATGTATTCAATTTTTCTCCATTTAGAATGATATTGGCCTGGGTCTTATCATAGATAGCCTTTATGATGTTGAGATACATTCCTGCTATCCCTAATTTTTCTAGTTTTTTGAACATGAAGGTGTGCTGTATTTTGTCAAATGCTTTTTCTGCGTCTACTGAAATGAGCATATGATTCTTATCTATTGATGTGATGAATTACATTTATTGATTTCCATATGTTGAATTAAACTTGCATTCCTGGGATAAATCCCATCTGATCATGGTGCACAATCTTTTTGATATGTTTTTGTATTTGATTTGCCAGAATTTTGTTGAGAATTTTTGCAACTATGTTCATTAGAGATATTCATCTGAAGTTTTTATTTCATCATAAAATCTAAAGTTTACTTTTTCTGTATATAAGATTCTCGGTTGGGATCCATTTTCTTTCAGAGCTTGGTATATGTTGTTTCACGATCTCCTGGCTTTGAGGGTCTGGGTTGAAAAATCTGCTGAGATAAGAACTGGTCTCCTCCTATATATGATCTGATTCCTCTCTCTTGTGACTTTTAAGATTCTATCTTTATTCTGTATGCTAGGCATTTTCATTATAATGAGCTTTGGTGTAGGTCTGTTGTAATTTTGTACATTTGGTGTCCTATAAGCCTCTTGTATTTGGTTTTCCAATTCATTCTTCATGCTTGGGAAATTTTCTGATATTATCTCATTGAAGAGATTGTGCATTCCTTTGGTTTGAAACTCTGTGCCTTCCTCTATCCCAATAACTCTTAGATTTGGTCTTTTGATGTTGTCCCATAATTCTTAGATATTCTGTTCATGGTTTCTAACTTTCTTCACTGTGTGATCAACTTTATTTTCCAGATTGTAGACTTTGTCTTCATTATCTGACATTTTTTCTTCCAAGTCATCTTACCTGTAGGTTATGCTTTCTATTGAGTTTTTTATTTCATTTCAATGATTTCTGACTCTTTTTTTCTTCTTCAGAGTCTCTATCTCTCTCTTGTAGTAATCTTTTGCTACCTGTATTTGGTCCCTTATCTCATTGTTTGAGTGATCAATTTTTGCCTGTATTTGCTCATTTAGGTCATTCTTTAATTCACAGATCATTTTTGAATTCCTTCTCCGACATTTCATCAACTTTGCTGTCCATGGATTCTGTTATTATAGTTTCTTGGTTTGTTTGGGGCACTTTCCTCTCTTGTTTTTTCATGTTGTCTATGTGTCTTCCTTTCTTGAAGTGTGGATCTGAGATATTAGAGTTTCTTCCCTATATTTTTGTAGTACCCATGCAGATTGTCTGTACCTCACATTGATGTTGGGCTTCCAACCCCTGCTAGTGTCCCTCAATGCACATGCTTGGTGAGTTCTGGATCAGGGTCCCGCTTAAGTTGGAGTGGGTAGATCTGGGCCATTGGGCTTAATCTCTCCTGGTAATCTGCTGGTTGGAAGAGGAGATCCTGCTCCAGGGGCTGTGCTCTGGCTGGTATCTGCCCCACCAGGGGAGGGGTGGACCAGGCCTGCTGTGCTCCTGGGACCCACATTAGGCCAGTCTGGGTGGATCTGGGCTAAATTACTGTTTATTTGTCTCTTTCCTTATTAAGTTTTATTCTTAGCATGAATGAGTTAATATTTATAAGTGAGTTACTATTGCTTAAATGTGGAATATTTTGAAATATTTAAAGATTTTATTTTATGAAGCTAATTCTTCACTATTAATTTGAAAACTTAATTTTAATATTCTGTCTATGAGACTTTAAGTTATATTGTTTTAGTTTTGATTTAAAAATTAGGTAATTGTATTAGTTGGCTTTTTGTCACTATGACCAAAACACCTGACATGTAACATAACTTAAATGAGAAAAGATTATTTGGCTTATGGTTTCATAGGTTTAAATCCATGTTTAGCTGGCTTCATTTCTATTGGCATATGGTGAAGCAGGGTATTATGTTGGAAGGATGAGACAGAGGAAAGCTGTTCCCCTCTTAGCAACCAGAAAGCAGAGAGAAAGGTGAAGAAAGGGCCAGGGAACAAGGTATACTCTTCCAGACTGTGCCCCCAGTGACCTATTTCTTCCACCTAGTACTCTCTGCCTACATATTCTATTACCTCCCAACAATGCCATCAGATATGAATCCCTCCATGAATTAATTTATTGGTGAGGTCAGGGCCCTCCTGATCTAATCATTTTACAAAATCTTCACCTGTAAACATTGTGGCATTGGGGAACACACCTTCAATATTTGAATCGTTAAGGATAATGAAGATCCAAATCATGACAGTAGTCCAAGATGTAAGTTATATCTTAATTTAGATACTATCACTAGTGTGAGGCAAAGTATCAGATGCAAAATAAAAATCTGTTTTTGTTGTTGTTGTTTTACTTAACTTGTGAGACTAGCTTGAAGTTAAATTAGCCTAGATGAGTGGAAACATGGGCTGAAAACAAGCAGATAAATGATGAATCATCTATTGCTTTAGCTTCTAAGTATCCTTTCTCTCCCTCCACTCATCTTTAAAATAGTAATGATAATAACAACTTTTTCATTACATGATGCAACCATCTATTATGCAGCTAAAGATTTTTGACCATCTTCCAACATGCATATTTTAAAATAGAGTATACAGATATAAAATTTAAGGAATAGCAAGTCCTATGGATTAGAAGATTAGTGCCATTGAAATTTTAGTTTATTATTTATAGCTCCACACAAGAAAGCACAGATTTTGCTCATGAAGAAAATAGAGAGGAGAAACTGTGGGAAAGAGCCGTTATTATGATTTTCATAGAATAGGATGAACTACCTAGAATTGGGTAGTTCAGGCTCCAGGGCTTAGGGGATACCCTTAGTCATTTGGTATGTGGCTCTGGGTAAATTAGAATAGGTGTAGTTGTCTAGTAAATTAGACTATAACGGCCATAAAAAAGGTGGTTGGGAATGTAGTTGGTTTATATTTCAAAAGTGTGTTCCTAATTGTAGAACTCTACTCCAGGAAGGAGGAAGGAGGGACAAGGGACCCTGGAAACCAAGTCAGAGTAATGCAGGAATATTATCAAGTTGTCCACAACAACATGTTCCTCACACCTTCATGCAGGGCAGGTTAAAGCATCTGTTTATAAAAAGGAGAAAGGTGGATAATTCACTGGGCCACACAAAGATGTTAATTCCTCATTAATTATAGTCACATTTATCTCTGGATATTCTCCAGTTCCAAACCAAGTTGAAATGTCAACTATTAGTACTTCTGGTATAAAGGGTTAGGACAAAATTTTAGAAGATAAAAATGGATAATAGGTCAATGCAACTTGTCATGTGGAATATTTTAAATTATTGATATCTTCATTCACTACCATTTTCATTTCTCTTTACCCTCAATTTGGACTTTATCTTGTCAAAGATCAGTGACAGACTGATTTACTCAAACCCACATTCCCAAAGGCCTGAGTGCCAATAGTTGTATAATTGAGGTAGAGAATTTTTCATTAGCTCCTCTTCTCTATGCACAGATGTACTTAGAGGTATCCTTGGAGGAACTTTTGAATTCTAAACCTAGTCCTCTTTTGCTTCCATGGTTATTTATTTTCTGCTATACTGAAATGAGAAGTTATTTAATGATAACTTCTACAAAATAAAAGATTGTATTAGATGCTGCATATTAAAAGTGATCAAGACAAAATTAGGTCCTCATAATTGTGTTGGCTACAAATATATAAAATTTTTCTAATTCAAAGAATGACTAGGGCAATCATAATGACAATAAGAACCAATAGGATAAAACAATAAAGACACAGGGAAAAAGCTGTTCATTTTCAACACCTAGTATATAACAGAAGAATGCTCACTGTTAGAAAACAGCAAATGAATGAGATCTGTTGGCTTTGAGCTACAGTCACAGAGTTTCAGCTTTCCTAGTATGTGACCATGCTGACTTCAGTATGGACAATGGCATGGAAGAGAGGAAGAATGCAACCACACAGAGGCACACATATTCTTATCTATCAAGATTTTCAGTACTCATCAAATTTCCTTACCCAGATTCTACACATTTCACAGTGCTGTTTTGAGTATCTATTTTATCAGGTCACAGAGGTAAAGAACTATTGACAAAAATGAAGACATCAGCTTATCAACCTCAGCAACACAATCTGAAAATTCCAATGCCAATGATTTTAACCTTAGATGTTCGGAGGAAAAGAAAAACAGCAGTCTCCAAGAGTTGGAAGTGACAAGATATAATGATTTCTTTTTATTCAAATCACTCATACTAGCAAGTAATTGAATATAGCAGAAGTTTCTTCTCATATGACATGTATAAATTTTGCAAATTATTTTATTACTTTCAACTTTTTTTTTTTAGATTCTATCACATAGAAACCAATTTTAGTAATTATCAGAATGAAGCCTGATAGACATGTATTAGAATTAATAAAGGAACTTATCCTTGGAGAATGCTGGGATTTTAATAAAAATCACCACTACCATAATAATTATTATATTGTAGTAATTATATAATAATTACATTAGTATAAAAAATAGCTACAACACAACCCATCAAGAGCAACAATTAATATCTGGGAAATGTTGTAGCTTTAAACTCTATAACAATATAGAAATAGTAGAAACATTGTTATCTTTACAGACCAGCAAATGAATGAAGTTTGGCTTTGAGCTCATTTTCATAGATGAAAATGACATGCCAGATGCTATGTATGCTTATTATATTATTTATTCATACAGCAGGTCAAAATTTTAGGTGCTTTTTCGAGAGAGGACAGTGAGAAAGTACAGAGAGACATGAACTATTTTTATATTATGTTTTGCACCTTAATGGTAGCTTCAGTGTCTATAAATTAGTGGAAAACATTTTTTGCCTCTTTGGCATGTTAGTTTGGGGAATCCTTTCCCTCAAGTATCCTAAACAACAAGGTGACTCATACCTTCTGTTGTCTCCATTGTATGCAGTTCAGCATGGCCAATGTCAGTACCAGCATTATAACACTGACATTAGTTTAGAATGACATAAATCTCATCTTCACTCAGTTTGCTACATTGTAAACTTCTAAGATTAAGACAAAAGTTCTTCACCAACCTTCTACCAGATATTTTAAAAAGTACATTAGTCAGATGGTTCTTGCTGGGCAAAAGTGTGACTTTTGTCGGAAAGAAATGGGATTTTTCACTTTGGGACAGGTGACAAGATAAAGTGGCTGACAACCTAATTATAGAGTTGAGAGATGAGAGTTCCTATATAAGTATTCACGAGGAAGAATTCCTACCCACTTAACTTCTGGGATTTTAAGTATTTAGTAACTCAGAACAGTCAATGTCTCTCGGTCTACTAAATTAGCACTTTCCCAGAATCCTCACACTACCACTTCCCTCTTACAACTTTCCTAGCCCCAAATATCTAAATCGGTAAGTCATTAGAAATACTTTTCTTCTTACTCTTCTGTTTTTTTTTTTTAAATTTATACTATGGATGTTAGAATGATTCAATTTATGACAATAATTGACAAGTCAACAGTGATAGTTTAAGATTAATCCACTGATATGGATTAACTGGTTGGTAACTGTAGACAGGGAAGGTGTTACTAGAGGAAGTGGGTCAATGAGCATGACTTTGAGGTTTATATTTTGTCCCTGGCACTCTATCTCTCTCTTTCTATTTCTCGTTCTGCTTCCTGGTTGCCATGTTCTGAGCTGCTTTCCTGTGCCACACCCTTCCACCATGATGCTCTGCCTCATCTTGGACCCAGAGCTATGGCGCCAGCTAAAAATGGATTAAACTTCTGAGATCATGAACCAAAATAAAATTTTCTTCCTCTAAGTTGTTCTTTAAAAAAAAAACCCACTATTTATTTATTTACTTATTTATTTATGTTGCTGAGTATCAAACCCAATACCTCACATGTGCTAGGCAAGTGCTCTAACAATGAGCTACAATACCTGCCCCTCTCTAAGTTGTTCTTGTCAGGTCTTTAGGTCACAGCATCACAAAGTCTACTAAATCATCAACCAACCAATATTTATTTTATGTTTCTCAAACACAAGGAGTAATCAGCTTTCGAACATATCCTGAAAGCAAGAAGTGTAGATGGATGGCACTAATAACAATGTAAATATGAATACCCCATAGCAGCAAGAAAATATATTAAAAGTCAAAATGTTAAGGTTTATATTGAACATGTAATATTCTATCATTGCCCAGGATGAACTAATTTATTATTACTAGTCCAGTACCTGCATTTGGTTCCAAATTATTCTCAGAAAATAAAAGCAATGAAAAGAAGGAAAGAAGATAAAAGAGGGGGAGAAATGTAGCAGCTACTGGTGATTGACTAAAAACATTATATTACACTTATGCATGGAAAACTTTTGAGTCAATTCCAGTGATTTTTGAGGTCATTTAATTCCTTTTATTCTTATAAACAACAGCATTCCATGGTCTATACTTATAGAACACAAACGCAATGTACAAACATTTCTCATAAAATTATATCAAACTATATTGCCACCTTGGTAATTTTTAGCTCCAAACATTTTTCAATACAAAATTCTATGAAGAAAAGCTTACTGAACTATGTATGTTTAATAACTGAAATATTTTTATGTGCAGCACAAAAGTAATGAGAAATAGTCCTATTCTTTTCCCTTTCACACATCAACATCAAAAGACATAAATTGCAAAGTAATTAGAAATCTTATGTGAGATAGGCTGAAAAGTACCCCTACAAAAGATATCATGTCTCACTTTTAGGGGAGTTACTTTATAGGGTTATAAAAGCCTTTATAGATGTGATTTAGTGAAGGATCTTGAGATGAAGAGATCAGCCTGGATTATCCAAGGGCCTTAGATGTAATCACAATCACACATATCCTTAGAAGAAGAAGTCAGAGAGAAATTTCACATCCATAGAGGTGAATAAATGTTAGGATGGAACAAAAAGGGATTTAAAGATGCTGGCTTTGAATATTAGAGTAATGGCACCACAAACCAAGCATTGTCAACATCTACCAGAAGATGAATGAGAAAAGGAACCATTTCTCCTCTGAAGCCTCCAAGGAGAGTGATCTTGCTGAAACCTTTAATTTCAACCCACTGCTACTGAGTATTAATTAAAGGTCAAATACGGCCATATGTCACTTAACAGTAGCAATATATATTCTGAGAAATGTGTGGTTAGGTGTTTCTGTCACCATGTAATATCACAGAGTATATTTAATATATATCACAAAGTGGCCTACTACAAACCTATGCTATGTAATGAATCCTATTATACTCATGGACTACAAACCTATACAGCAGTCTAAATAGTTCAGGTAATTGTTGCACAATAGAAAATATTTGTGTATCTAAACATCTAAATATGTGTATATAAACACACACACGTGTATCAGTCTGATGTTTGTCTTTCTGGGCAAGTGTTTTCTGGAACATCAAGATGAAGTTGAAAATCAGTGAAAACTTGCAATATGAAGACTAAACTGTGTGGAGCATAAATGAAGCCAAAGTTTGCAGTTGCTTTTATATGAAACAGGGAGAGTTCATTCATTTTTACTACTATAGTTTTATATTTTGAGTACAACAGAAGTTTCCAGAAGAGTGTAAGGAAGCAAGAACATAGATGAAAGAATTTTCATAACCAAGGGGAAACATCTTCTTTGTCTCTTCAGATAGGGACAATGGGAAAAAAAAGAAACATAAATAGAAATGTTAGAAATGGCAAAAGTCCATATCATGTACAACTGCAAGAACAGAATCCTAATTAGAATAAATTATACTCCATATATTTATAATGTCAAAATATACTCTACTGTCATGTGTGTCTAAAAATAACAAACAAAAATTTTTAAAAATAAAAAAACATAAAAATTTACTTACAAAATCAGATAGTGAACTGATTTATTTTTCTCAGATCTAGAGATTGATGACTTTGGAAATGTTCCTAAGAAATAAACTTCAACTTAAGGATTATAATATACAGAAAATGACATCTTATTTATAGATTATCTTTTATAAAGATGAGGTAATGCATCAAAAACATTGATGGCCATAGAAATAGAGATTCTACAATCATCCTAGACTTACTCAATCAGAAATTCCAGAAGACATTTGCAGTTCTGTTTCCCTGAAAGCTCTCATGATGTCCTTGGGGTAGTCAGTACCACATATGACTAAGCACAGGAGAAGGATGCAGAACAAGAAAGAGAGCTTGAAGCATATACTTGAATAAACACCAAAGCCATCTTGAGGAAAAGTTCATGTTGGGGGGCGAGGGTTGATAGAAGGCAAACATGAGTGTTGCTTCTACTTTACTCAAGCCTGAATAATGAAACTGCCAACTGCATTTTAACACGTTTGTTTAGTTGTTTATGTATTTATTTAATTAATTTATGCATTTTTGGTCCTGGTAATTGAACTCAGGGGCACTTAACTACTGAGTCAACCCTTTTTTTGAGACAGGGTCTTTCTAATTTGCTTAGGTCCTCATTAAATTGCTGGGGCTGGCCTGAAACTTGCACTCTTCCTGCCTCACCTCCCCTGTTGCTGGGATTACAAGTCTGCACCACCATGTCTGGTATTAACACAGGTTTATATATATATATTCTTTAATGTTCTGTCTTGAATATGGTGTCCATTGCTAGAAGTTTTGAGCCATTTCAGATAAAGAAGCTTCAAGTTCTGAGAATACATTACTAATCTTACTGAATTTAGGTAAACTCTTCTTTTCTCAATTTTTTTTTCCTCTATCACAGATTTATTTACCAATAGTATACTTATGCTTCATTATGCAATTTGTATTACCCTTAAAAATGCTCTCCTATCACATTGTGGTAAATTATTTGTTAAGGAAATTATCAGAGTTGACATTATTGATTATATATCTGCCTTCTTCAGCGAAGCATGGCTGTGAGGAGGTCAGACACTGTTCCATTTATCATGGCACCCTCAGAATTACGCTCAATAATTTGCACATAGTCAATACGCAGATTTAACAAAGGTAAACTCCATTTCACGGAAGGAGTAGAACAAATTTTGACGTTAATCAATTCACCATATAGAATAAATCTAAAGGGAGAAAAATATAAAGGGAAGATAAGAAGTAGGAGATAAAACTCTAGCAATGCTATAAAAAAGAGCATGAATCTGCACACACTCTTGTACACATGATATGAAATCCAGAGAAGGAATGGAAGGAAAAAAATTGATACTATTAAAAGTAGTATCAAATGAGAAAAATACCAGAAACCAAAGAAAACTAAAGTAAAGAGGAGTGCTGCTCTGTGGAAGGACTAATCACCAAGTGGTAACACCTATGTAAGTGCATGGTCCTTATAACTACCTGTTAGCTGTACTGTGCCTCTGGTGTTGAAGACGAATATGCTCAATGCATTTGACCATGCCTGCTCTGAGTGTCAATACTAGGCCCATAGTCCTTAACTCAAGAGACTGAGTGGCATATTCACACTTATTACAACATGGATTAACCTGTGCTGATCTGAAGAAGCCAGTCATAGAAGAAAATGTTTACACAGACACTGATAGTAGAAGAGGACTTGCTGAGGGAAAAGGCTGAGAAAAATTGTTCCCAAACTAAATAGAGGTGATGTATGCATTACCCTGTGAATACATTTTTAAAAACTATTGAACAATTTAAAGGGACAAATTTTGTGGAATATAAATCATATTTCAATAAAGATGTCATAAAAATTAGATGAAAACAATTTGATACATGATCAAATAACAGAACAAATAATTGAAACCAATTCTTCTTTAGAAAATACATTGCAGATAGCATATCCAGCTTTATATGTTTTTTCCTTAGTTTACCATGCCCTCTATAATTTAAAAAAATTTTAAGAATATAGACCATTAAAAAAAATCATAGGCCTTATTTCCCAATGCCACAATAAACATTTATTAGGAATATATCCTGTTTTCAAAACTTTTCAATATATAAAACAAATAAAATACTTCACATCAATGTAAATGCCTCTTAAACCAATGTCATATTACTATTTTCTTAGAAACCAGAATTTGAAAAAAATATTTTAAACGATATGCTTAAGCTACTCAGTTCCCTAATCTATACTTTTCTGTTGTTATATTGGGACCTAGAGAGTACAAATCAGACATCAATTATAAATATGAATATTTTCAAACTACAGTTAAGATTCTTGCATTGCAAAGGACAAAAATAAAATGTTCATCTAAAATGTCAAAATTAATAAAAACATTGTTATCAATCTATAATAAGAGAGGTAATGACAGCCATAAGACATATTTTTGTCACTACAAGTCAGTTAGTAAAATGTCTACTTTTTGCAGTGAATAATGAAAATCTTGAAATCAAAACAATTGGGAAGATGACAAATATTCAGTTTTTGTTTTATTCTCTTCTGGGCTTCTTAAAATGATATTTTGGAGTGAAAATAGAAAAGGGAAAGAATATAGAAAAAAAATGATGAGTTAATTAGTTAATATAAACCAAGATTAATTGTAGTATTTTATTTTAATAGGTAATAATTTGAAAAAGAGGAGCAGAAATTCTAATTAAATTTTCTGAAATTCAAGTTAATTTTAATTTTGAGCTCTCATCTTTCCAAATTGGTGAGAAACATAAACATGGTCATTTATGTGGATCTCCTGAACTTTTCATAGGCTGGAGTCAATGAAAGGATTGGACTCTCGGTAGTCCAGAATGAGCCTCCTCATATGAGTAAGTGAATCTCTGTGCATGTTATCAAAATATGTGAGAAAATTGACTTAGAGGAAAGCTTTATTTTGGGTCATGGTTTCAAATGCCCCAGTTCACCATTGATTGGCCTCATTGTTTTTGGACTGTGACAAGATAAAAATACATCATGGTGGAAGCACTTGGCAGAGATGGTTGCTGACCTAATGGTGACCAAGTAATGAAGAGAGAGGAAGAGGAGGGATTAGGGTCCTAATATCCACTCCAAGGAAATGTCCCCAATCTCCTTTCTTCCAATAGGCACCACTGTTTGAGCTGGGGACCAATTCTTCAACAGATGGGCCTTTGGGGGACATTTAAGATCCAATCCATAGCACCATATAAAAACTATATTTTTTCAAATGCCAATTAACATCTATTTTGAACACCTACTGCACTGTATCACTTCATTGATTCTGGTTCCTCTGCAAGGCTGGTGCCAAAGTGTGTAGAGACATTTCAAAGGATTGAGGTACTTGTGGAGGTGAAGATTCCAATCCATGTCTGATCCTACACCTGCTGTGTCTGTTCTGAGAGATAGACAAATAGGCAGACAGGTATCAATATACAGCTATATATATTCTTTCCTACTCAAATTTCTTTTCCTAGACCTAGTTTTGGTTTTTAGGAAAAAAAAAAAAGAAGAAAGCCAAGGAGAGTCACAAAGTTGTTTGTATTAAAAGTTTTGAGTTGGGGAAAGGAAAATGCTTACATAAATGTAGTGCAACATGCTTTGATATGCATAGAAATAAATGACCAATTAATGTCTAAACATGTTATCCTCACTAGGTGAAAGCATGTGAAAGAAAATGCCTTAAACATGTGATAATCTCTTCTTGATGTTTGTAAGTGGCAAGCTTCCAAGAACATTTAGGAAAGTGAATGCATAAGGCACAAAGAAAACATGCTTGTTGGAAGTTTTATGTTTCTAAAGAATTAAAACTACTCCATTATCCATAACCATGTTTTGACACTCAGGGTTCTTGAATGTGCCTTGTATGTAATGTGACTTGTATAATACATGTGTTTTGTTATAGAGCATTAAATGAAAGTATTAAGTATAATAAAAAATAATTTAAAAACACTTAAAACTTTTATTCTTTAAGTTAACTGAGGCTTATTTCAATGTTGCAAAAAAGTTTGTTTTGCTGATTTTGTAAGGGATTAGTCAGAGAAGCAAACGATTTTTGCATTGAATTGTGTTAATTTCGATGGGTTTTTATTTAACATATTCATTAATTTATCAAGATGCATTTAAAGGTTAGGTTTGTCTTCTTTAAAAGAGTCTGATTGAAGTTCAGAGATGCAGAGAACTAGAAAGAGGATAACTTTCATCTGATAACATTGATAAACCTGAAAAAACTTCACATTAATTGCCATTTTTGAACCCATCACAGAACTGAGTCTTCAGTGCTATTAATAACTTTTTGGAGGAGAGCCAACTGCAATATAAAACAGGTCCCAACTGTGGAGTGAATAAGAAACACAGGAAAAAATTCTCGGACAAACTGTTAAGGACCAAGTGTAGTCTAGATGAGTGTGAAAAGTCTACTAGGACTTCATACTTAAGATGTTCACAACCTTTGCAGAAATTCCTCTTTGACTCTGACTAGGAGTTCACAGAAAAAGATCAGGATGAAGCCAAAATCAGTTGCTTCTGCTACTAGCTAGAAATTGGAGCCTTTTCCCTCAAACCCTTTATCCAGAGCCCACCTCTTCTACCTCCTATTCAGAATGGAAGATTAAATTTTCAGAATGGAAGATTAAATTTTTAGAGAGACAGTAAAGTGAAAACTGTCATCTAAAGTTCCTGGCGGATGTTAATAGAAGTGAAGAAATTATATTGATTGTAAACAATATCTTCCAGAAATAAAAGGGAGTAAATAATTTTCAACTCATACTATAAAAGCAGTATTTCTTTCATAACAAACCAGACAAAGTCATTAAACAAAAAACAGAGATTAACATTTTGGAATAGATGCAAACGTCTTCAACAAATAATTAGATATCAGATTCAGCATGTATGCTAAGTAGGGTTCATTCCAGACATACTCAACTGGTTCTACACTAAAATAAAAACAATGTAATTTAGCAAATTAATAATGAAAAATAGTTTATGATCAGGTCAGTTGACATAGAAGGAGCATTTCGCAAAACTCCATGCCCATACATGATTAATATTCTAAACAAACAATGAATTGAAGAGAATGTCCTTACCTTAGTAGAAAACATTCTTTCTATTTGTGTTCAGAGAAAAGGCAAGAATGTTCTTCCTAGCCCATGTTACTCAGCATCACAGTGATCATAATGGAAGTTCAAGCTAGTGCAAACAGGAAAAAAGGAAGATATAAAATACATGTCAATTTTAATGAAAAAGAAATGCATCTATTTACCTGTGATCTATTTTCTATATAGAAACTTTTAAAAAAATCAGAAAAACCTAATGCATTGAAATGTGTTGAGCAAGAATACCAAGTAAAGACATAAGTTGATAGCATACCCTGTTCCTAGATAGAGGTTAGTAGCATGTTTTAATGACTATACTTTCTAGTACCTCCTAGGCTCTCCTTTTTTTAGTGCCATATTAAGTACTTTTTGAGTACTTATTTTTCAATAGAAACTTCATTATTAATATTTGTTATTACAGAAAAAAATAGCTAGTTACCAATCATAGTTGAGTTGAATTTGTAAAAATCACATTAGGAAAGGAGTTCTGTATTATGATCATGCTGAAGATTTTGGTAGGTTATTATATTTTATAAAAAAAAAATTGAACTTATGTGATTGAATGTATATATGTATAAAACATATATATATAACATATTGGTATGTATCAATACTTATTTATATATACTTATATGTATGTAAATATATACACATATCCACATACATTACATATATGTGTGTGTTGAGATATATGTAGCAGAGAAGCAAATTAGTTAGACATCTCTTTTTTAAACATATTTATTTTACTGAGCAAAGTTATCTCTTGGCAAAAGATTGCTTTCTATTTGTTCTAGTATCCTCTTGTGCGTTCTATATTTTTTTTTCATATGGACGACGTTGCATATTTTTAAAATCAATTTCTATTTTTTAATGATCAATTAATTCTGCTTTATTTGTATACTAGAATTACAAACTTTAACACTGAACAATTACCTCATTGGTTATTTAGTAGATCTTATTGGTGACATAACTTAAATAACAAAATATTATTGCATATAATGAGAACAAGGTATATATATATATATATATATATATATATATACACACACACATGTATAATTTGAAATAAAAATCTTCTTTGATCTGTTCAATTTTTAGTTTTATTGATTTTATTTTTAAAAACAAAACAAAACAGTGGAATGCATTATGATTCTTATTATACATATAGAGTACAATTTTTCATATCTTTTTATAGAGTATGTTCATACCAATTCATGCCTTTATACATGTACTTTTTTGCATTACAATTTTATTATACAAATATACTACAATTTTTCATATCTCTGTTTATATATAAAGTATGTTGACACCCAATTCAATTCTTTATACATGGACTTTGAATAATGATGTCTATCACATTCCACCACCCTTGCTAATCCCCTGCCCCCTCCATCCCTCCATTTCCCTCCCACCCCTCTTCCCTATCTAGAATTTATCTAATCCTTGCATTCTCGCCCTCCCTACCCAACTATGAGTCAGTCTCCTTATATCAGAGAAAACATTCCATTTGGCATTTGTTTATTTTGGGGGGGTTTGGCTAACTTCACTTAGCATTATCTTCTCCAAAGCCATCCATTTACCTGCAAATGCCATGATTTTATTCTCTCTTAATGCTGAGTAAAATTCCATTGTGTATATATGCCAGATTTTTTTTATCCATTCATCCACTGAAGGACATCTAGGTTGGTTCCACAGTTTAGCTATTGTGAATTGTGCTGCTAAAAACGTTGATGTGGCTGTGTCCCTGTAGTATGCTGTTTTTAATTCCTTTGGGTATAGTCTGAGGAGAGGGATAGCTGGGTCAAATAGTGGTTCCATTCCTAGATTTCCAAGGAATCTCCATACTGCTTTTCATATTGGCTGCACCAATTTGCAGTCCCACCAGCAATGTATGAGTGTGCCTTTTTCCCCACATCCTCTCCAACACTTATTATTGTTTGTCTTCATAATGGCTGCCATTCTGACTGGAGTGAGATGATATCTTAGAGTAGTTCTGATTTGCATTTGTCTGATTGCTAGAGATGATGAGCATTTATATATATATATGTTGATTGATTGTATATCTTCTTCTGAGAAGTGTCTGTTTAGGTCCTTGGCTCATTTGTTGATTGGGTTATTTGATTTTTCAGCACTTAGCTTTTTAAGATCTTTATATACCCTAGAGATTAGTACTCTATTTTATGTGTGAGGAGTAAAAATTTGCTCCCAGGATGTGGGCTCTTGGTTCACCTCACAGATTGTTTCTTTTGCTGAGAAGAAACGTTTTAGTTTGATTCCATCCATTTATTGTTTCTTGATTTTAATTATTGCACTATAGGAGTCTCATTAAGGAAATTGGGGCTTAATCCCACATGATGAAGATTAGGGCCTACTTTTTCTTCTATTAGATGCAGAGTCTCTGTTTTAATTCCTAGGTCCTTGATCTATTTTGAGTTAAGTTTTGTGCATGGTGAGAGATAGGGGTTTAAAATCAATTTCTTGAAACTGTGTATTTTATTGTTCTTTTAAATAGGTTATTCTCTTCCATTACATATGAATGGAGGGGAATAGGGCAGAAGCAGTAGCTGAACTGTGTGCAGCAGGCTGGATGAAGCCTCAGGCAGCTTGGTGTTAGGATGCTCTGCAGCAATAATTGCCTATGGTGAGGTGGTTCTTTGCAGCTGAGGTAAGACCTTGAAGGTGCTGTGAGCTGGAGGCTATCTCCTAACTTCAGTCCCAGCAGTTGGGCCACAAGTTTGTCTGTGAAAAGCAGATCGGGCAGACTATCTTTCTCATACAATCTGGGCTTCATTGTTTGAAGCTCAGGGAGATGCTGAGCATGAATAGCTAGTGACAGAGAACCTTGAAGAATTCTTATTGGAGAAGCAGAAGAGGGAAAGTCTAAAATGTAGACTGAAAAGAAGACTTTGATTGGAAAAGGTTTTGGAGCTCTGTTTAAAAAAAAAGAAGGAAAGAAAGAAAAAGGGGAGAAGCATAAAGATGGAAAAGTGTTTATTTCTTTATCAGACAATTTATTTTTCAAGTTTTGACTATGTATTTTAAAGTAAGCATGAATGTTTCCTAATGTAGAATATGAAATGGAATGTAAAAAGGTTTTTTTTTAAGTCAATTTTCAAGAAAATGGAGAATATTATAATTAGGAAAAATGCAGAGTAAAAATTAAGCTAAAGATATAAGGTAAATGGGTACTAACTGATTGATACTTAGCATTCAAAAACACTGAAACCACATATGAAATAATTGTGTTTTAGAGGACTAGGGACATTTTATCCATTGTGTTTAGACAGAAAAAGAAAATGGTGTGTGTGAAGTAAATTTGTGGTGTTCATGGCGATAGCTTAATGGAGTTTGTGTGTGAAAAAGTCAAAATCATTTGCTGAAGTGAGGAATAAATTGGATATAAAGTTTAAAGAACTTGGGAAAGCCCAGCTCTGAACAATAACAATAGTAAAGAGAGAAAGCTAAGAAGGGACATACATTTGTTTGCTACACTGAAAGACCAATTAACTTAACCAATTAACCAATTAACCACAAATGTAAATTGAACTTGGTATTTGATGAGAACGAGTCATGGAGAGAAAAAACTAGAAACATTCTACCCTGAGTGAAACAACAAAATAGAAAGGTAAATAGTCTTGGCAAAGTCAAATGTGAAGCAGAACAGATTCAAAGCTTCATTGGAGTTCAAAGCGTCAAGGAAAGACAAAGTCGGGCGGAAAACATGTTTGCGTGCTGAGGTCACACAAGAAGACTGAAGGTTTGTAATGTATTGGGAAATGGTATGATAAATGACAGATATGAAGAACAGCAGGAGTGATATAGTCAGGTAACAAATAACCCATAGAGGACAAGTGGAGGGGCAATGTGGACTTGGAACCTAGTCTTAGTTTAAGTCTGTGAACCAACCACAGAGGTCGTATTTTAGTCTGTCATTGTAACATTATTATTTTCCCTACATATGAATGAGAAAGTCACAGAGCACAAATGAAGAATCATGAGCTGTGCAGCTGGATAAATTTGTGCCTCAATTCCTAGATCAAAAGCCCTTATCTAGCATTAAATTTAGGCAACATTTCATGACTTCAAAAATTTTAGTTTCTTCATAATGGAGATTATACTATTCATCTCTAAAAGCATCATATGGATGCAATATTTTGATGCATAGAGCTCATCTGCTACTCAGTCCATTTAATTTTCCCACTGCATTCCAGCCATACACTTGATTTCAGTTCCTTGGACACACCATGTTCATTTTTAACTACATATTTTTGTTGCTAAGTTCATCAGAGAAACAGAACAAGTGGGAGATAGACATTAAGAGATGTATTCCAAGAGAATCACTTGACAAAGTTGTTCATGCAGCTTAGTGGTGAGCTGTTGCAGGTGTCTGTCTCCAGACCCTGTCCAGTGTCCCTGATTCAGGCTAATGTGTGAAGGGGACTGTGGCAGTGATTGCAGTGGCCCAAGATGGAGGGGACTGGGGGAGCCCCACGCTGGTACATGGGGGTCCACATGGAGCAGCAGCCACAGGGTCCTGCCTGGGTGGGCAGTGGGGGTCCTGCACAGACACTGAGGCTAGGGGACATGCATGGGCACAACAGCCTAGATTCCTGTGACTCAACAGCTGTCAGGGGTCCTCTAATAACTTGGAGAGAAATAATATACCCACTACTTAAATTCCAGGTCCCAGAGTGACAAGGAATGCAGCCTTTCTCTAGCCCACCATCTTGGCTCTGGATCTCCCCTACTGGATTCTTACCCAGCAAAACCTTATAAACTCAATTGAGTTGTATTGCTCTAATTTATTCCATTTTTTTAAAAAAAATTACATACTTTTCAAACTTGTCTACTATTCCCTTTTCTGTTCTTTAGTCATGCCTTTCCGTCTTTCTTGGACCATGGTGTATCTCTCCTAGTCCCTCTTTGTCACAAGCATGTCCACTCTCCTCACTCCTTGAGCTTCATGCTGTAGCCTTCTTATATACTCCATATTTGATTTTTTTGGCAGGGGGAGGTTACCAGTGGTTGAACTCAGGGGCACTCAACCACTGAGCCACATCCCCAGTCCTATTTTGTAATTTATTTAGAGACAAAGTCTCACTGCATTGCTTAGTGCCTCACTTTTGCTGAGGCTGTTGAACTTACCATCCTCCTGTCTCAGCCTCCCCAGCTGCTGGGATTACAGGTGTACACCACCACCTGGCCTCTGTTTGATCTTTCCACCATTTGCCTTCCTGCTCCTACTCTCAGCTGGCTTCAGGCTGTAGGTCAGAGAAAGGCACATGATTTTTCAGGTGTTTTTCAACTTTATCTGGGTGCTCAGCACTGCTCTGTGATCTTTATTCATGCCCTAACTTTGTGTCCTCATCTGTTGCTCATAAAAGTTCTTATAGAACTCTATCCTCAAATTTCTTCTGCAAAGGTATACTTCTTGTTATCACAGAGTATGTTAAGGCTATCAGCTATGAACATGCCTCATCTCTCTCCTCTAATTTATTCTCAACAACCACATTAGACAGTGTGGACATGGAAATACCATCATTTCTAGAGCATTTTTTTTCTATTGATGGGCATACATTCTATTCAAAATCACAGCCCTATATTCAATGCACAAAACACATCCAAGATACTTATTTCTGTGGAATACAGCCAGGAGATTTATGTTCACAAGGTAGCTTACAAAAAAAGCTCTGTCAATTCTCATTTCTACTGACAGTATTCTCTAAGGCCTGGCCATAAATAGATCTTATAGCTCTTCTACATTTTGCTAGTCTGATTAAGGTAAATTAATATAGATTTTTTTAAATTTTGAATACTTGGTGTTTGTTTAGCAAATTTTCATTATGTAATTTCATATTCATTTGTCCAATTGTAGACTTCTTCTGCAAAGGTATCCTTACTTATTGTTATCACAAGATATCTTGTTATCACAAGCTAAGTATAGATATTTTTTTCATGAAAACTATCATTTAAAAGCCATATTTTTTTCTGTTTTTGTTTGTTTGTTTTCTTTAATAATTATAAATGCCCTTTGGCTACTGGCACATCTCAGAAAAGATGGGTGGTGCTTGAATTTCAAGGAGTAATCTGAATACACATTGGGCACAATTAACAGAAAAACTGACTGATTCCATGTTCTTTTAAACTTTATTTTCTCCTATTTTTCTGCAGAAATAAAAATTGAAGTCAGTTTATTTGGAAATTAGATTGTTATATGTTATTTCATAAGTATGTTTAAAGTTATTGAGTCATTTTGAAATTTATAATAAATTTAAGCAAGAGAGTAAATGTCATATTTTAACAAAATATACATATTTCTAAGATTGACAGAAGTAATTTAAGATAAAAACTGTCAGTTTCTCTACTGATTTTAATTTCTACTACTGACAGAAGTATGTCTGTACTAAAAATTGGACAGTTAGTATTAGTTAATGCGTATATTTAGGAATGAGAAAGTACATGAATACTTGGTCTGTTTAGGAAAATTCACAGGTGTGCTGGGAAATTTTTAAAAGCCAAACCATCTGTCTCACTTATGAGTGCAACATTATGCATCCAGTTCATTAGGAGATATTAGACTTATAGCTGAGCTTGAGGATTCATTTATTCCTACATTAAATACTTTTCTGTTTTGACTACATTTTTAGGAACTGTAACTAGCACACACAATTATATTAAAATGTAACATCAAGGAACATATTTGTTGTTTAATGAGATTATTGTGCCTTCTCCTCCTTTAAAATATAAGCTACATGCAAAATGTAAATGGACCCATAACACTCTTTATTTTTAAATCACATATTTTAAAGCCAGTATTTTTGTTGTTGTTGTTGTTATTGTTGTTTTTAGTTTGCTGCACAGGGAGTGAAGAGCTGCACAGGATGTGAAAACCCTCTATTCAATTTAAAATGTCTCCTTTCACTTAGGAATTCCATCAGAGTTTTAAGTCACTTTACTCATGTTGACACTAGCTATATAGTTGAGTCTCTATAACATTTCTGAACTTCTATACTTCTCTCCCTCTCTAAGGGTTACTGCTGGTGGTCAAATTCTTCATCAGTTTTGATCAACCTGAATCATTTAATAGGGCACTGCAGGAAATACCATGGTGGTAGAAGCAGATATAAGCTTTAGAGGTAAAATAATAAATAAATACATAAAAATAAAAGGTGACAAATTAATTTGACTTTGGCTTTCTCTGGGCTTGAGTTCCAACAAATATAATATGATGTGATACCAAAGACTATCATTAAGACCACATGAGAACTGTAGGACAGGTCCTGTGGCTGGCTGCCATATGTCATGTGTTACCTCTAGTAGCAAAATTTGCTGATCACTATTGCAGAATGAATGTGAGATAACTATGGGTGCTTGAGAAATTTAGTAATTGTACTGAACTTCCACCTATTAGTGTTTTTTTCCTCCTAAAGATGAAATCCAGTATGCCACAGCCCAGCTGGCTGGACAAAATAACCGGGGGGTGACGAACAACTTGTGTACGTTGATACAGCAGGAGTGGGAGCCGTTTATTGTAGGACCAGAGCGATATCACAGCTTATCTAACTAACATAAACTAGATACATCAGTCAACCAATAAGGAATCTCCACACTTAATGGCTCCATGGCATTACTTCACAAACCACTCCCTCTGGCATTTTGCCAGGCGCCATCCAGACTTGTTTACAGACTCTAACACCAGTAGACTTTAAATTCTATTTTTTTTTCAATTACAAGGGTGATAAATAATAATTGTGCTAGTTTTAAAAATACGAAATGATTAAGTTGTGCTCCATAGCTTCAGGTTTTAAAGAAAGTGTATATTGATAAAGTCTATTACCAAAGACAAAGTCATCCAAAAGGAAGCAAAGAGGGAAGGCTGCAACTTGCTGTGACCTTGTTGGTCTTTTCTATAGCTTTTATCCAAATTCTGTTTTTCTTTATTGGAGAACGTTTTGTTAAGGGAAATAAATTAAAGGTTGAAGACAATCAGGCATGTTTTCTTTTATATTTAGTAGCTAAAAAATCATCAACCTAAAAGTGATCTAGAGATTGAGAAGGCTATGGGATGGGGTAGGGGTGGAAAAGGGGCCACGGGATCTGATCAGTGCATCCTATATGCTTGTATGGAAATATCACATTAAACCACATTAATATGCACAATTAAACATGTTAATGAAAATACTATTCACTGTTTAAAAAATACAGTGAATAAAAATCAGTGAAGCCCTTATATTTCACATCAAAAAACAAATGTAAAACCAGCATTTCATAATATATGTTTAGTTTTATTGTCTATGATTCTTAAAGTCTACAGTTTTGTTTTGTTTTTTCTCTTGAGTGTTCCCTAGCAAATAATGAAACCACGTTTTAAGCATGGAGCCATAAATACTTATGGCAATATATTCCACATTACAGCCCCTTTGTAGACTCCTTTCTTTCTCATACAATTATTCTTTTAATAAGTATAACTATCTTAATTTTGTAATCTGAAACTTGTTAATGTGAGAAATCAATACTTTCAATGAGTAAATGCACTACATATATAATTTTTAATGAGACATATCTTTAAAGCAAATCCTTATCAGAATGTGAGTATTCTGGATCTATATATTATGGAATTGTTTAGATATTTGCTCTTTTTTCTGTCATTTGGATTTTCTGGCAAGTTTACAGCAAAGAAATTTTGCAGTGGAACCATACTAAGCACGCATTATCTGCCACCTATATTGGTAGATGCTGGGGCAATTTCTATGTTAGTTTATCTGGCTCACGATTCCCATTGCTGGATATCTAATGCACAAATTTGTATTGACCACATACACTGTGTTTTTCTGTGAGGGTGAGTAAGAAAGACATATAATAAAGCATTTTTGGTGCTAAAATGCCACATCAGGCACCTTAATTTGCTGCAAATAAGACCAAATTAGAGTTTAAAATGAGAACATTGCTACCTTGTGTTTCTGGTAGCAATGCAGCATCCTAACGGCATGTGAGCCATCACAAGATTTAGAGCTCAACTCAATCAGTGGCAACAAAATTAGAAATAAATAGAGGAGGATCAATACAAAGTGTCTTCTGGAATAATGAAACAGTCCTCGGCTGGAAAAATCTATTTTATTTTTCCTCTCTTAGCTTGGTGCTCTGGAAATATCTGACTAGCCCACTAGAAACTAACTCAGCTTATGAAGAGAAGAGTCAAGGGTAACTATATGATATGTAAACATAAGCATACACATATAGATATTGCATAGGTACATGTGTATCTTTTTAAAGGTGAACTGACTGAAAAACAGTGCATTTAGGGACTACAATTTCACTATGAAAATTATAACCCCAATGGATAGAACAGCTTTCAATATTGCTATTATTTGATACAGTATTAACTGTCCACTACTCATTCTTTTTCCTATAATGTGTTTCTTCGTGTTTAAGCTTGTGTTATTACTTTTGAAAATCTTGTATGAGGAGTTTCTAATACATTTTAGTGTTAAGACAGGTGATATATGATGGCAAAGGAAAAATAATAACCAAGGTTGCTCATAGTATTTGGAGATTCTTGAAGTGCTAGGTCTAACCTCGGAGCCTGTGGAGCTCTGAACTGCCTGATTAAGTATTGGATTCTCCCCTCATGTTATCAGGGGCCAGGATTCAAAGCAATGTCAGAACATTGGCCACAGCTCCTTCTGGATCAGCACTGGTATTCAGTGGGAGAACCAACACTTCTTAGGGCATCATCAGGGTGTTGTGGTTCAGTTCTTACGGTTACAACTGTAATGTAGCCATCCAATGGCAGAACTCACAACATCAGCATTTGGTTTGGAAACCATGAGTTCTTACCTTTTGATAGCAGCTGTAAATGGAGTCTTAGTGTCCACATTTTCAAATGTGAACCATGGCCTTGTCCAGTTTCCATATTTTGAGAAGGCAGAGCACTTGACAGATGATCATTCCTAGGACATTATCTCTTAAGTTCTCTTTGAAAATGACTTATAATACATGTGGCTCTTGAACATTCACTAAATACAGAGCTGATGTGAATTTTTACTTAAAAATTTGGGTCATGGAGAGATGAGAGACTTTAATGTTAAAATGTTTTTTTATAAGCTTTAGGTTACAGTATATGTACCATAAGCCAATATAATATTTTTTGAGACTAAAACACTTTTATCCATTCATTCATTGAAGGACATCTAGGTTGATTCTATAGCATGCCTATTGTGAATTGAGCTACTATAAACAACCTAGGTGTCTTTCAATGGATGAATGGATAAAGAAAATATGGTATATACACACAATGGAATATTAATTAGCCATAAAGAAGAATGAAATAATGACATGTGTTGGTAAGTGGATGGAACTGGAAAAAAGCCAATCCCCCAAAATCAAAGGCTGAATATTCTCTTTGATTTGCAGATGCTAACCCAAACCAGGGAGGTTGGGGAGGGAAATAATAGAAATCCATTGGATTAGACATAGGGAAAGTAAGGGAAGGGAACAGGGAGGGGAATAGGAAAAGCAGTAGAATTAATCAGACATAACTTTCCTAGCCTTGTATTTGAATACACACCCAGGGTAACTCTGCATTATGTACAGTAACAGTGGGACCCTAAACAGAATAAGTTACATTCTATGTATGTATAATTTGTCAAAATACATTCTATTGTCAGATATAGCTAAAAATAAATAAATTAATTAATTAAAAAATGAACTTTTAAATAAAATTTCAAAAGATAGACACCCATATACACACGTCAGAAAAATCTTAACAAGCGAAGATGAATAGCATCACAAATTAAATATATGTCCCTCATCTTTTCCAGGAATATAAATACCAAATTTCTATTTCAAATGGTTATTTCCTCATGAGTAATCATCCAGTAGGCTAATGCTAGTTGTTTCAATCATTTGCTTTTAATTCATTCATATCTTTATTTTCAACTTTTATTCATCCTATATATATATGTGTTGTTGGTTAAAGTGAAATGTATGTCTGCACACACACATATGTGCATTCTTGGACATCAAAACACAACAAAAAATGTATGGCTCTTGTTTTAAAATAGTTAAGTGTAAAATTTTACATAATTAAAGGCAGAAATTTAGATTTTGTTTTCAAAAATTTTTGTAAAGTTTGATTTTGTACTGTTTGTATGTAAAAAGGACTGACATATAAAATATTTCTTTTTCTTTTTTGTGCAATGGTACTTTATTTTGTTTTTCATTATTATTTTTATTTGTTCTAATTAGTTATACATGGCAGCGGAAAGCATTTAGTTTCATTGTACACAATTGCAGCACAACTTTTCATTTCTCTGGATGTACATGATGTAGTGTCACACCACACATGCAATCATACATGTACCTAGGCTAATTGTGTTCATCTCATTCCACCATCTTACCTACCCCATCCTTCATGTCCTATCCAAAGTTCTTCCATTCCTCCCATGCCAACCCCACCCCTCAGGTTATGGATCAGCATCATTTATCAGAGAGAACATTGGGCCTTTGGTTTTGGGGATTGGCTTACTTAGCTTAGCATGATATTATCAAATTTCATCCATTTAACTGCAAATGCCATAATTTTATTCCTTTTAATGCTGAGTAATGTTCCATTGTGTATGAAATATTTCTTTTTCTTAATTATTGAGTACACTCCTCAGGCTATGCTATAGTACTCCATGTGCATTTTTGCTATTACATTCTTACTGGGTTTACATTTTTAAAAATGGAAATATAAAATGTCAAACATCTTCATCATATCTTGTATTCAAAATGAGTGTACTAGGTGCCTTCAAGTTTAATGCCAGTCTAGGTTGGCAGTCATTTGTACTATGTGTTTTGTTTTGTTTTTAAAAGAATTTTTATAGAAAACATAAAACATTTTAATGCTACAGTCTCATCTACCAGTGGTTCTAATTTATGCGTGCGTATTCAAATGAACTTGGGTTTTAATTAATCGACTAAAGCCAGATGTGTAATAAGTCATTTCAGAAAATAAACAATTTGCCATTGTCATAGCTAGAGGTAGTCAAGAGTGAATCCATGTTCTCAGTAGACTGGCATATCTGTGATTAACGATGAACTCAGCACCTAATTAACACCTTAAACCTCTGAAAAAGTGAGGGAAGTAACTGTTGTCCCCCAAAGGTGGGTGATAATGGGAAACAGCTGCTTCATTTCTGTTCCTTTGAAATGACCACCTGAGATAGCAACTCTTTTTCAGTTATTCAGAATTAGGTCAATGCTATCAGAGTTCTTAAACACCATTTGCAAGACATTAGTATCATTAAATAAAAGACCATGTCTCAAATTCCTTCATCAACACAGTGAAAACATATAAAATAAAATTGAAAAATAGATTTTCTTATAATCAAAACATTATACTCCAGTTGAAGTTTAAATCACCGCTTTCTTGGGTCCTAGGTGTCAAAAGAGCGGAAACACTAAGCAAACATACAGTGAGGGAAAAAGTTTCTCTAACTAATGTCTTTATTTTATTTCCTTTTTTCTCTTTAGATTTTTTTCATCCTTTTTGCATAAGAATAAGCAGTTGTGTGTTTCTACCCTCTAATAGCAGATTTGGGGGTAAATTTCATAGCAGCCATGTAACCTCCATCTTTTAAAAAATATTTTAATATAATCATCTTCACTATAGATTAATTCTGCCTGATTTTGGAGATCATTAAATAAAACCCCACCACTATATTCAGTGTTTCAGTTTTTTTCACATAATGTTTTGATCGTTTATTTTTTTTTTGGTAATACTCTACATAGTAGTAATTCAGTGTTTTCATTACTGTGTAGTATTCCTTTGTAACCTACAAGAATTTATTCATGCAGTCTACTACTCATGAATATTTGGATCTGGTTTTTCCTTCTTTCTTTCAACTGCAAATAAACCTGATTAAATGTTTGAGGACCTGTCTTTTGTTGGTCATATTTGGTAAATATTTGGAAATGAAACTATTTTTTTAGCTTCAATAATTAGAGCCAAACAAATTTCCAAAATGTTTTTACTTGTTTTTTTTTTTTTTTAAAGTCACTGATTTCAAGTTCAATAATTATATCTTCCCTTAAAACCAGAGTTTTGGAAATTCCATCTAATGAGTTCTTAATTTCAGGTGATGTATATTTTGTCCATTTTATGTATCCTTTCAATACTTTTTTGGACTAAAATCTTCTGTTGGAAATCCCTATCTTTTCAAATGTTATCATTTTTGTCTACCTTCTATGTTTTTTCCATATTATCAATATTGTATTATCAATATTTGAAGACAACTCTTATCTGAATCACTTGTGGGTCTGTTTCTATAGTATATTTTCACTGCCTTTTGATCACCTCTTGATCTCTAACTCAAACTTCTGAATCTTCAATAGAACCCCAGATATTGTCAATAATAAAATTTCAAAGTGACTGAGTGATACATTTTTCCACACAGCCTTATTTTTCCCTCTGCCAAATGGACAGCATACCAGTAGATCACTATGTTTAATTGGTTTTCCACTCTCATAGGACAGTGAAACCAGCATTGGTATCTGAATTGTTTTTAAGAAGTTGAAACTATCATTTTAATATTAAAGGAGAATTTTTTCTTCTTAGACTTTTTAAAAAAATATTACTGAGTTGATATTAATATAGGTTTCAGTAAATGCAAATTCTGTAGTTTAGTAGATTTTCAGAAGTGTGGCTGAGCTGACATCAGCAGTTTAAGATGTCATGTGGGGATATGCTGTTCACCAATTATCAAGCAGTTGTATATTTTGGGGGATCTTCTGTTCCTGATTAGCTGACTATCATAACTGTGAGGCTGACCCAGGTCAGTTGACTAATAAATGTGTATTTACTGTTTTGCCATCAATTGATTCAATAATACAAAATAATTTAGCAACAATGACCCAGAGAGAGAAACAGGATATTTGCATAGGTTATGTTTTATGCTTTACTTTCCTCAATAATGATAGATGCTTAAATCCTTCCTCTACTCTTTTTCTCCAAAACATTTCAAAATATTTTATATATTTTGTGTACCATTTACAGTTACATTCAGCATGAGAGTCAGTCTAATATGAGCTAATTTATCTCTTCTAAAACAGGAAGAATGTGAATAGAAAGTTGAGTTAAAAAAAATTAAGAAGATGTAGAACTGGGTCACACTCCAAGGCAGCATGCTTTCCCGAGAGCTAGCAGTTTTACCAAGGCACACACAAAGAGCATCCACACATAGGTGGACAGACACTTTGAGATAGAAGCCAAGAACCTCCAAATAAGTGGTGACTTAAAAGTTCCACTTCTCAAAGTGATTTTCCATTGATTTGTTTGTCTGAATGCCCTAACAGTCATTGTTAAGTGGTCTTTTGAGATGATGCCCTTTCTCTATAAATTTAAAGGTTGCTTTCACTTTGACTCTGGGCTTAATCATGGAACTTTCTTTGTCCAATGAAATAAGAAAAAAAATTTGTACAAGAATTGTGAAAAACTATTACTGCATTTCCATTCTCACTCTTCAAACCCTACCACTGCCATGAGAATAAGCCAGGCTAGATCAAAGGAGGATGAAGAATATGAGAGAACATCCAGATTGATGAAACCCTGGGGTTGCAAGCCTCCAGTTAACCCATCAGCTCATCTCAAATGCAAAGGTCTACAGGAATAAGCTGAGTCTCACTCAAGTCAGGAGAGAAACCTTGCTAACATACAGGCTCATGAAAAAGAACCTACACTTTATGTTCTATGCCTTTATGCATTAGGGTAGATTGTTACTCATAAATAGCTAATGGAAGGACCAAGGGGAAGGTGCATATAATATTTCCTGTACAAGACAAAAGAGTGGGTTTTATAAACACTCAGGGTTGTTTATTCTTTAAAAGAAGCTTCACACAAACTGTTCCTCCCTCTGTATTGCTCCTCTAGTTTCTACTTGACTTGGTGGTTCACTTCTTCTTACAACATAATGAGACTTTTCTGATCATTCTGCATAAAACACTGCCCACTATTCCCCATTCTCCTCCCTAACTCTTTTGCCTGCTCATTTTTGCATTAGTAATACATCATACATGCATATGCGCGCACACACACACACACACAAGTTTATTTTTTTATTTTTATTTTTTTAAATTTTTTGTAGTTGGACCGAATGCCTTTATTTTATTTGTTAATTTTTATGTGGTACTGAGGATCGAACCCAGTGCCTCACGCATGCTAGACAAGCACTTTGCCACTGAGCTACAGCCCCAACCCACGAGTTTATTTTTAAAATCTCTCTCTAGAATTAAGCTGCAATGCAAAGATCTATAATTTTGCCTACTGCAATTTAAAGGTCTATAAGATCTGAAATATGGTAGATGATTGGTATATGATTGTTGAATTAATAGTGATAGAAGATATATATAGTGGCATCTCATCTTAAAAAGTAAAATAGTTCAAACCAACAATAAAATGAGACCATTAGGATTCCTTGAACTGTACCTAAGAATCTACTAATAAAACTAAATAGACTGATTGAATAGAGAATAAATATGTAAATAGTTTGAAACCTGAACTGAGGTTATTTTTTTTCCTTGCAAAGAAGTAGACATAGTTGAAATTAATCAAAAATAAGAAATTAAAATAGAAGATATAAAGGTCAGCTACAATGAGAATATTAAGGAAAAAAATAGTGCAGGGCATGGTGGTACATGTCTGTAATCCCTGTAACACACAAGGCTGAGGTAGGAAGATTGCAAGTTCAAGGCCAGTCTCAACAACTTAGCAAGACTCTAAGGAACTTAGCAAGACCCTGTCTCAAAATAAAAATTAAAAATTGCCAGGGGTGTGGCTCAGTGGTGAAATACTACTGGGTTCAAAAACAAAACAAAACATAAAAGCAGCTACCATATAACAAGTCAATTTACAGAGTAAAATAAAAATATACTTACATATGGAGTATTCCCTCTAAGTTCTGAACAGTATGATTATAAAGACCTAGGTGCACAGCTGCTAACATTTTAATAAAACAAGCAAACAAGCAAAACCATAATAAAAAATGAATACATGCATACATGCATATTTGCATACTAAGTGGAAAACCTTCAAAGACTTCAGAATGAAGTTATCCATAGTTTGTTAACTCACACACAACACTAGCTTGTGGAAAGCAATGTTGAAATTGTTACTTATTAATCAAATTTAATGATGCAAATACAATTTTTCAATCCTGGCTCAAAGTTCTTGCAATATATTCATGTAAAAAAGAACTGAAAAATGCCTCTACTTGCCCCCTATCATTAATAACTTTGAACTCTAAATATCAATGACTAAATGAGCTTTCAAATGGCAAGGTAAAATAAATACCTTTTCAACATATAAGCATCCCAGGAATTTATCAGCCATAAACTAACTTGAAAGATTTATCAGAAGATTTATCAGAAAAAATGAAAAATGAACCACAAAAAAAGGAAAGACTGAGAAGTCAAGGGACATTTTGAATATCTTCTTATATCAACAAATAATCTTTTTTCTTATGAATAAAAAGGAATTTGCTATCATTTCTTGGCCTTTTGGCTTAGATCAAGTGTAAAAAGGAATTAGTTAACTCTTATTATTAGACAAATTGCATCAATTATTTGAATCCCTTTGCTGGAAAGAAAATATAAATATTACAATAGAGACTGCCAACATTCAATGCTTATCAAGTTTATCAAATGTTGTAGTTATCTAAAACATTGGAATGCTACACCCCTCAAACATGCTCCATATGAAACTTACACATGAATATAAAATCCATAAATATTATTAAAGCAAAACCAATGACATCTTAAACATGTTTTAAAGTGAAATTCGTTTCAGGATTCATGGAAATGTATTATATGCATTAATAAATCCATGAACACATCTATTATACAACATATTAATTTGCATTGCTGCATGACAGATTATCTCAAGATTAGCATTTTAAAGCAACTCACATTTATTATCTCACAGTTTTTATAGCTAACAAGTTCAAGCTCACTTTAACTAGTTCTTATGCTTTGGATCTTGCAAATTAGCACTCAAGATGTTTTACCTAATGTCTGGGTTCTCTCCCAGGATTACAGGGTTATTGGCATTACTCAATAGCTTGCAGTTGTAGGACTAAGTTTCTCAGTTCCAATTTTCTTCCTCTGTTTATTGATAGCCTGCACCATACTTGAGAGCTTCTTTATGGCCATAGGGAGAATATCTCTGGTGCTTCTACTCTCCACTTCCTGTGGTCTGTGATCTTGAACCCTTCTTATAAATGACTAATCCTATTAGATCGACCCCCCTAGGATAAGGGTCCTTTGGATTAAAGTAAACTACTAAGGAACCTTAATTGCATCTTCAAAATTCTTTTATTTTCTTTGGTCTTTCTAAAGATCCCAACAACATTTGCTCTAGAATATATTCTCACATGTGTTTGTATAATAAAAAGTTTGGAAGATAGATACAATGTCATCCTACAGAACAGAGGAAAGGTATATTTATTGGCTAGGATAGTAAATATAATATAATAATTAGACACATGTATCTTCCCCAAGGGCAAAGGTTGGGATAGTTTAAATGTTTCAAATGGAATTGGGAAGAAAAATGTAAGCTCATTTTTTGGTATCCAAATATGCATCTGGAGATATTCTTCAAAATCATGTACAGAATACAAGAATAAAAAGACAATAAAGAGGCTGGATTTACAATCCACATACTAAAAACAGATAACTATGATAAAAGAACAGTAAATAAGAGGAAACATTAAAATAGAAATTGTTTATGATAGCAGAACTTAAATATCCTTATATATAAGCCCATTAATATCAAGAAACTTTACAGATAACTACAAAGTATATTTCTAAATGACACAAAGTAGATCTAAACAAGAAAAAAGATGTAATTTATATGGATAGAAAATTTCAACCTCCCCAACCAAAAAACATAGTTTTTTTTTCCTAAATTAACTTATAAATTAAAAAAATGACCAAAATAGTGTCCAGTCCGTATCTCCAACACAGAGCTGCACAAGTTCATTAAAAATTTATTTACAAGACAAAGAAATGAGGTTATCCAGAAAACCCTGAGAAAGAAGTACAAAGTAGATTGCTAGTAAATCAACTGAGAGGCTAATGGAAAACTAATGGCTTGCACACATACCCTATTAATCAGCAAAGAGTGACATTTAAAAAAAACACTATTGGGAAAAATAAAATATTGAGCTCATTCCCACATATACAATAAATTTAATTCCAAATTTATTCTCCTTACATTAACTATGTAAACATACCAAGTAGAAAAATAAAACCTACATAAGGAAGTATATGTGAAATTTTTTCTAATCAGGGAATAAGGGATCTTCTTCATGCCAACTCAAACTATCAAGACAGTGAAAAGACAACTTTCTGAATGACAAAAAAGAATTGCTAACCCTACATATATAAAGGGGTTAATATACAGAATATATAAATAAATATAAAAAATCAACAGAAAAAAAGAAAGGAAAAAGGAAGAAAGAAATAAAATTAAAACAAAGAACCTAACTAAACAAAAATAGGCAATAGAGCTAAGTAAATATTTATCTAATGAAGACACAGAAATGGTCAACAAGTTAATGCAAAAATGTTCAAACTCACTAATCACAGGAAATAGTCACCATCACCAATCACTAGGAAAACGCAAATCAAAATCGCAATGAAATATCACTTTACTCTAGCAAAAAATATCAAAAAGACTAAAGATAAGTAGTGCTCATGAAAATGTGGTGAAAAAAGGAACACTATGATATGATTCAGCAATCACATGACTGTGTGTGTTTGCAAAGGACAGGGAGTCAGTATTGTAGAAGAGACACCCGAATTCTGATGTTTATTGCAGTAATATTCACAATAGTCAAGGAATAGATACAACCTAAGTGTCCATAAATTTATAACGAATGATGAAAATGTGCTACATGTGTACAATTGTAAAATAGTCATAAAAGTGAAATTCTGTCACTTGTCACCACAGGGATGGTATAAGAAATTATTATGACAAATGAAATAAACCAGGCACAAAAAGACAAATACCACATGATCTTACTCATACGCAGAATCTGAAAATTTAGACCTCATATAAGTTGAGAGTAGAATGGTGAGTATAAGAGGCTGGGAAGAGTGGGAGTGGGGGACAGAATATATGGGGAGAAGTTGATCAGTGAGTAGATAACAATTTTGTACTGCATAACATAAAATACTACAAGACTTTTGATTGCTTTGCCTAAGAAATGATTGATGTTTGAGAAGACAGATATACCTAACCTTATTTAAATGTTACAAAATATGTATGTATACCAAGAAATTACACCATAAATTGTACAATTTTTATATTTTTATGCATCAGTTTAAAAAGAAATTTAAAATGAATTTAAAAATATATATATATGGGTTGCATTCAGGGGCACTTGACTACTGAACCACATCCCCAACCTTATTTTACACTTTATTTAGGAACAGCATCTCACTGAGTTGTTTAGTGCCTTGCTTTTGCTGAGGCTGGCCTTGAACTTTCGATTCTCCTGCCACATTTTCATGAGCACTAGTTATCTTTTTAGTCTTTTTGATAATTTTTTTGCTGGAGTAAAGTGATATTTCGTTGTGATTTTGATTTGCATTTTCCTAGTGATTGGTGGTGGTGACTATTTCCTGTGATTAGTGAGTTTAACATTTTTTCATATACTGGTTGACCATTTCTGTGTCTTCATTAGATAAATATTTACTTAGCTCTATTGCCTATTTTTGTTTTGTTAGGTTCTTTGTTTTAATTTTCTTTCTTTCTTCCTTTTTCCTTCTTTTTTTCTGTTGATATTTTATATTTATTTATATATTCTGTATATCAACCCCTTAAATATGTAGGGTTAGCAATTCTTTTTTGTCATTCAGAAAGTTGTCTTTTCACTGTGTTGATAGTTTGCTTTGTTGTACAGAAGTGTTTCAATTTGATGTAATTTCTTTTACCTATTTTGTTTTTGCTTCCTGTGCTTCTGTATTCTTATCTAAAGTATCCTTGCTGATTCCAATGTTTTCAAGTATTTCCCATAAAGAAAATGAGACATTACAAATGATACCACAGAAATACAAGCTGAATAGCTTGCCTCTACCATGATGTTCTGCCCTACCTTGAGCCAACACCAGTGGAGTTGGGGGAACATGGCCTCAGCTTCTGAAACCATGAGCATTAAGTAAACTTTCCCCCTCTAAGTTGTTCCTGACAGATATTTGGGTAACAATGATGAAAAACAGAAAAACACACTCAGATATTGGGGACATATATGTTTACAGTTGTTAATTTTTCTTCCTGAATTGATTCCTTAATGACCTCCCTGTCACTTTGTTCTGCTTTTAATTTAAAGTATATTTTATCTGGTAGAAGTATGTCTATTCCTGCTTTCTTTTCTATTCCCTTTACATGGACTATTTTTTTTTTTTTATTTCATCCTTTCACCTTCAGTTTATGTATGTCCTTAGTAGTGAAGGAAGTGAGTTTCTTATAAACAAAATACAGTTGAGACTTGCTTCTTCTCTTGAAGTATTTTTCTTTGGAGAATTTTATGAACTTAAATTTGAGGTAAATATCAACAGAAAGTCTTTCTGTGGACATTTTGTAACTTGTTTTCTACTTTTATTGTAGTTCCTTTCTTTCTGTCTCCCTTGCTTACATTCTTCCATTGTGATTAAGTTATTCATTTTAGTAGGGTGTCTTGATTTCTTGCTTAGAATTTTTGGTTTATCTATTATATATTTTGCTTTTTGGTTACATTAGACTTACAAAAGTCATCTTTTGATTATGTCAAGCTATTTTAAAATGACAGCAACTTAACATGTGGGAAAACAAAGGTAATAAAAATAAAAATAAAAATAATCAGAGAAAATACTAAAACCCTATACTTGCAATCCATTTCTCCCCATGTTTAGAATTTTTGATGTCCTAATTTACATATTTCTAGTATCCTATCTCTTAACATAAATATGAATCATTTATGCACCATGATTTCAATATAAGAGCATCCCAAATTTGTCTATATACTTATTCTTACCAGTTATTTTTGTAACGTTCAATGGTTTATAGTGATTAACATCACCTTTTTTTTTTTAAGCTTGGTCAACTTCTTTCAGCATTTTTTAAAAAGACCAATCTGATGGAAATATATACTCTCAGCTTTTCAATGACTTTAATTCTCCATTGATAATGGATAGCTTTACTGGGCACAGAATTCTCGGCTAGCAGTTTTGTTTTGTTTTCTTCTATACTGTGAAAATTTCATGCTACAATTTTCTGGTCTCCAAGTTTTCTGATGAAGAATCTGATATCAGGTAAATTGTGGCCCCTTTATGTGTTGTTCATATTCTCTTGAGACTTTGAAAATATTCTCTTCATCTTTTACTATCTTGAGGGCTTGAGTGAATGTATTGTGGATAGACTTGTTAGAGTTAAATCTGACTGATGAATTTTTACCTTCCTATACCTGGATTTTTGTATACTTCTCTAGATTTGGGAAGTTTTTTGTTGTTATCCCTTTGAACAAGTGTACCCCTTCGGAATGTTCAAGTCCCACTTCTGATTTTTTTAATATCTCACTTCACATCTTTCTAAGTAACCTCTTAACATAAATATATGAGTGGTTTATGCACCATGTTTGCAATGTAAAGGCTTTCTGACTTTATGTGTCTCAATAATTTGAATATTTGCTTTGCCAAAATTCCTATAAGCTTTATTCATTCTCCCTCCCTTTTCTTTTTTCCTCCTTCAACTGTTTATTTTCAGCTAAATTTTTCTTCTGTCTGATTCATACTGCTCTTGATGTCTTCCATTGCATATTTATTTCACTTAGTGGATTTTTCTGCTCATGAACTCATGATTGACTTAAAAATTGCTTCCATCTCTCTGATAAGCTTCTCTGTTAGAATATTGAATCATTTAACTATGTTTTCCTGAAGAACATTGAGTTTCCATATAGCAACTCTTCTAAATTCTCTTAGAGTTCTCCCATAATTATAACTATCTAATCAGCTTCATATTTTGACTGTTAGATGAAGTTGTATTTTCTTGAAAGCTTTGACTTGATATGTGATGTCATCTGGGTATCGAAAGATTGTATGTTTATTCTAGTCTTTATAATCTGCTTTTGTTTGTACCTGTTTTTCTAGAAATTCTAAACAGCTCATTTTCTCTGAACTTTTGTTCATTTCTGCTATTTCAGCTCTAGATGTTCCCCTAAATCTAGGTTTGCTGTGAGTTGACTTTTAGAATATTGTCACTATTTCAACAGTAGAGGGCAATCCAAGTTCAAGTTTGTCCCAAATCTGTTGTTCAGCATGAATCAGGAGGGTAGCTATAATGGGGAGTCCATCCCCTTAAGCCTCTCTCTGGAGTTAGGATAGGACCAGAGGCCTAATCAAGGTCACTGGCCTGTGGTCTGGCACTACACGATTCACTGTGGAGAGACAATTACTAAGCTCCCATGTGTGCTACAGACAACAACTCAAAGCTGTACCCCATAGGAAGCCAACAACCTGAAACAAAATAGCACAGTACTGGGATAGAATCAAGGCCCACACTGCTAGGAGCTGCCTTCAACTGAGGTGGACTCAGGGCTCAAGACAGCTGCAGCCAGACACTGGTTATGCTGGCCAGAATAGAATTTGATAGTCTAGAGTTGCATGTCTCCACCTGGCACTGGGTCTCTTCCACAGGCTTTGTCTGAGAGAACTGTCCTAGTGGTGAGGGCCATTAGAATCTTCCCTGTGGTGGGCTGCACCAGCCTGGCACTAAGTTCCAAAGCAACAGTCTGTGCTAACTATCCAGTCCTACCCTTAGCAAATGTAGTCTTGCTCTGTACACTGTGGTGTCTGAAGTTGGTTTAGTGTTGGTAAATGTAGTCCTTTTTCTGCTGATGGTAAGCTGGGTTACACCTGCGTCTCACAGCCACAGAGAACTGTGCAGTCTAGGGGAAAGGGGTACGTAGTCCAGGCCAACTCCACAGCTAACAATGATGCAGGCCAGAAAGTGAATCTGACTCACTGATGCCCATGTCTCCACCTGATGCCAGGGAACATCTAGAGGATTCATCTGTGAACTCTGGCCTGGTCTTAGGACCTTTGGATTTTTCTGGTGTTGGGTCTTATTATAGTGGTTGTAGTACTGAGCTCCAATACAATGACCTGTTCCTCAGTGGGCATAGGCTGATTTACCCCTGTTTGGTGTATAAGGTTGGTGTTGGGGTAGTGAAGTCTGTTAGTCCTAACCAAAGTAGTTCCAGTGGCTCCGTTTTCAGGTATTGGGCTTCAGGTAGTGTTCATGGTACTCTTCCTAGCATTGGATTTCATTGTGCTACGCCTGATGCTAAGGTTTAAGTATAAACTCTGGATTTACCGCCCAGCAAGAGGGAGGCATCTTCATGGTGCTTACAATTGTGGTAGAGGTGATACCAGCAGAGTTTTCCTGCCTTCCTTGATGCATGATTTTTTTTTTCAACTTATCAAAACCAGTCTTTTGTTGTTTCACTTGGAAATCATAGCTTTTGTGGTACATAAAACTAATAGCTTTGGATATGTTTAATAATTTTTGGATATGTGTGTCTGTGGGAATAAGATTATTGGAGAATCTTTCTCAGTCACCATTTTCTCTACCTCCTCAATTTCATGTTTAGAAAATACTTAGCAAAAATAATCACAAGAAAATTTCACATTAAATCTCTAATTTCCTGAATCTTAAGTGAAATAGGAAGATTATTCCAAGTTTTTGATGAAAGGATAAACTTTTAACAAACTTAGAGACCTTAAGAGTAATTGCTTAAAAATCAGTGACTGATCTCTCACAGTCTCAGTATTCAGTGGTAATCTTTGCTTTTCAGAGCAACCTCACCATCTAATATTAAACTGTATTTAATTGCATTTTATTTCCTTTTCTTTAATAGTCTACATTCAGCACTAATACTTATGTATTCAACTTTTAATACTTACTTCTTTTAGTATTTTTGAAACATTGCTTTAACACCCCCAATTTAAAAAAAAAATGTTGTGTAAACTAAATCGCACTTTTCATCTCCTCCTTCTTGTGCTCTAACTTTGAAATTTATAGGATACTATTTTTTGCTTCTCAAATAGATAGTAAGTTGAGATCTCAACTCTTCAGGGCCAAATCAAGGATCCTACCAGAACCACTGCTATTGGTGGATAACATTTTTTCTTCCATTACTCTATCAGTTCATACACTTACCTATGTTTCAAATAAAGTTGGTGCCTACTAAACAGGCACTATCGCCTGAGGCATCATCCCTTCAGTGTATATACCATTTATTGGGAAGCAAGCATATATCTTTATTGATAGATGGTATATTTTACTGAAAATCATACATCAACATTTTATTTTCTGATGAAACTTTAAACCGTAGAAATATCACGACAGGCTTCTGCTGCAGTGCAATTTATATTATACCATACAGTTTCAAAGTGGAAAGCTATTTTTAGTGTTATTTTCTTTGTACACATGCATGCATGCTCACACACATACACACACACACACACACACCAACTTTTGGGGGAGGAATCAAATATTTAATGGCATGTGTATTGTTTTTATTTATTTTAGTCCTTTTATAGCAACTTTGAAAGGTCATGTTCATACCTTAGAGATTTTTCTTGAATTCCATTTTTCTTTAACTTTAGTAAAACATATCTTATGTGTTTGTCTTCCTTAGATTTTTATTGTTGCTTTCCTATTTTTATAGTCCCCAAGTTGTTCTGTGAGATTCTTTCATTATTTTTTTACTAGTTTACTTATTTTAAAATGGCAGGCCCATAGACCCTTGCCATGATTTTCACCTTGAATGTGGCAAAAGCATTGTCAGAATAATGATTTTGTAGTAAGGTAGCATTTCAGCCATTTTATTTTGTTTTCAAGTTGAGCACCTATTGATCTTTTGCAATTTCTAGATTATTGTGTAAAATTAAAGAACACAAAATACACCGTTGAATCAAAATTGTATTAAACTGTTCTTCAATTTACTATGTAAAAAGTTTTAAATTTCTTTTTCTTGAGGAGTACAGTACCTTTTAATTTTATTAATTCTTGTACGTTTTTAAGTTATAGCCTCTCAGAAAAAGGTGTTATTTCTCTAGCATTAAAGTTGAAAAATAAGTTGTGCTTATCCATTTTGAAACTTCAATTTACTAATCATGACAATATTCCAGACATTGTCAGTACTAGAGTATAAGGAAGGTCTAAATGTCCCTTTGCTATGTTTGACATTAGAGAACATTTGCTTAGATTAAAATAAAATGAAATCAAAAGCAATAAGCTTAGTATTCAAGGTGCAAAATATACCGGATGTAGTTACTTATTGAGTGAGGATTTTTTTTTATACTTCCTAAAGGTAAATAAATTTTACTTGACAACAATGGCTTTTTCTCTTTGTCTTCTGTTCTTCGCTTTTGTTTTTCTTTTGATAGCTGTTCGATGAAATCTCTTTTGTTTCCACAGAGGGTCTTTGGGTCCCGTCACCTTCTGTACTCTCACTCACCCATGAATCATGCTGCTTTAAATTCTTTCTTATGTTAATTAAAATGGATCTATCTTCTTCCTGACAGTTTGTCTATTGATTGCTAACACTATCTTAACTTCTGACTTCTTTTATTTTTAATGTATCATATTATTTATCTGTACATAAGATAACAATGCTTATTTTGACTTTTCTGTTCCCAGTGTAATTGCTATGTTAATTCTCTCCCATTTTCAGTTTTGAAGTTCAGAGTAACTGGGCAGTTGTAAAACAGATATACTGTAGTCAGCCTTTATCTACTGATAAATGTTATTTGTTCCTTTGATTACTATGCATTTTCCAGCAACTATGTACTTTCTATAGACTGATTTTGTTTTGTTTTGTAGAATACTCATTGAACATGATAGGTGAAGTCATTGTTTTCTTAAGGCTAAATTCTCTTTTATTGGGAGGAAAGAAAGATAATATATTAAAACACAAATACAGTATATAATAGCGGTAAGTGCCTTACTAAATAAGACAGAATAAAGGGACAGAGAGTAAGAAAGTGAAAACAAGCTAACCTTTTTGGAGCACTCAGGTAATTCCTCTTTAAAGAGGAGCTAGCTGGAGCTGGTCAAAGGGCAAACATTCATGCAAAGAGATGTATCCAATTAGACTAAAGAACATTTTAGCAGAGGGAAGAATAGGAACAAAGACCCTGAGGTAGGAATGAGAGCAGGTTTTTTGTAGTATAGAAATGAGACTTGCAGGATTGAATAGAGCAGTGCTATGAACAAGCAGAAGGAAGGGGTCTTGAAATAAGATAGATATCACCACATTTTATTTCCACTTTGGACTTGTGATTGTGATGTCTTTTGAAATGGTGCACCAGTACTATGTATTCTATTCACTCATATTTATCATTTATTTTCCCTGGCCCAGCATGTAACACTTTTATTTGACCATTTTTCATATTTAATCATCACAAAATCTTTGTGAAAATATAAAATCAAACATTACAGTGAATTTTGAGGAAGCAAATGAGTGAGGACTTGTCTAACAAACTGATAAATGATGTATTTGTTATTGGTGAGGGCTTCTTTCTGCAATCACTAAACTTTTTAAACTGTGGTCTCCCCTATTAAAAAATAATGCTCAAACAGTCAAATTGGCATCTTCATTTAATTTTAGTAAGGTTGGCCCAATAACTCAAAAATACTTAAGCCTGAATGAATGTAAGAAGCAGACTACAAATTCAAGCTGGAGACAAAATGAGATTTTTCCTAGCAGAGGTCTGAAATCATGACTTGAGGTTTGCATTTCGATAATTTGATTCCACATGCAGTCTGAGTTCATTTTCCTAGACATTTCCATGCACCATCTCAGTTTTGTTTCAACAATTCTGTTAGCTTTCAAAGCTTTCAAAGAGAGTGTATGAAAAAGAATGGAGTATCTGCATCCCAGAAGTTAGGTCTTGACACCTAAGACTGTAATCAAGGTACTGTCTGTAGCAGGGAGCAGAATGAGACTTCTCTTCTGAACACCTGTTGATGGTGAGATGAGGGTCAGCTAAGTATCCCCACCTTGGCAGTAATGTTATTCAATGATATTGGACGCTCACCAGCTAAAGTGATAACTCCTTCACCCAAGAGAGTGTGTAGAGGTCAAGAGAAGGATTGTAAAGAAGAAGCAATCTAGTTGTCCTTTTGATATCTTTCCTTCCAAAGGTAAAAGGACATGAAGTCTTAAGGGGTGGAATAGTGATTCCCCTTCACATTACCAAATGTGTAATTTCTGAATGACTTAATTATTTTCTGTCCATTATATTTTTCCCTTGAAAAATTTGCACCATGTAATCAAATGGACAAAGTAAATAATAGTGGAGGAGAATTGTGAGAGCAGCCAAACAGCGTGTAGAAATTAAAGCCAGAGTAGAAAAGATAATTTACACTTAGATTTAGAAGTCTAGTTATTAATTGTCTATGGCTGCATAATAGATCATCCCAAAACTTTTTGTTGAAACCCAGCAAAATTTGTTATCTTCATTTCCGTTTTTTAGGAATCTGGGCTTAGCTAAGTCCTGTAGCTCAGGGCCTCACACAGGCTTCAATCAAGGCATTAGCTTGGGCTGTACTCATCTGCAGCCTGGGCTGGAGAAGGACCTTCTTCCAAGTACTCTCACCTGGTAGTTGGCAGGATTCAACTCACATGCTATTTAAATGAGGGGCTTGATTGCTTGCCTGCTATTGGGCAGATTGCATTTACTTCCTCATCAGTTGGTTTCATTAGCAGGTAGCTCACAGCATGATGGATAGAGAGACAAAGAGAGAAAGTCTCAATCTTTACCTAATCTATGAAGGGACTTTCATCATGTTGACTGTATTATTTATTAGAAGTGACTCACTAGATTCTGCCTACACAGAAGGCAAGAGTTGTACAAAGGCATGAATATCACGGGCAAAAATCACTGTGGGGCACTTCAGAAGCTGTTTACCATATCTGTGCCCAGATGTTTACTATATAACTAACAGCGATATGGCAGGAACAAGATATTTGAACATTTTTCAATTTCCCAAGAACAAAACTGTTTCCTTATCTGTGAAATGGGATTGTGATGCTTCACCAGAAGGCAATATTTTGTTTTCAGAATCATTCAGAATTTTTGTTTTCAGAATCATATTTGTACACGTAAAAATATGTTAAAGCTTCAGGTACTATGCAGAGAGAATTGGAATTTATATAATTAATAATTAGTATAAATACAGTCTAATTAGTGATATTGCTAAAGTAGCATATGTGGGATGAGGTTGGAATTAGGAGTCTTAAAAACATCCCACTACTCCAGAGGCTGAAGTAGGAGTATTGTAAGTTCAAAACCTGCCTCAACAACTTGGTGAGGACCTGAACAACTTAGCAAGAACTTGCCTCAAAATAAAATAAGAAAAAACGGCTGGGAACATGACTCAGGGGTTAAGCACCCCTGGGTTCGATCCCTGGTACAAAAAAAAAAAAAAAAAAAAAAAACACCCTCCAAAAACATTGTTATTAGCAGAAGCTAAATATGCAACCCTAATGTTTGGAAAAATATTAGGGTCCTAAGGTAAAATACTCTCAGAGTGAAGGCAACAGGTATTCATTTACTTCATAACTATTTCTGAGCACTTTTTAATTGCCAAAGTAAATGTGGTTCAGATATAGATCTAAAGGGGGTTTAGTTTATTTGAGTATTAAGAATCAATTTGAGGGAAATAAATTTCTCAATGTTAGAATAAAACTAAGGCAAACTTCATATTCTACAAAAGTGAAGAGAGGCAGGATGAACTTTCCCTAGATTTTACAGCAAGTGAGCAGTAGAGTCTTTTCTAGAATCCTAATCCTCTGATTTTGGGGCCAATGATTTTTAAGAAAGATTGTGGTTTTTATTTTTAGATTTTAAAAATATTCCATTGAATATATTGTTATTTTTAATAGGAAGAAGTTAATATAAATATAAATTTAATATATAAAAATATAAATATAAAATAATATAAATTATAAATTAATATAAAGAAGTCAATATTTTATTCCAACTCCACAGACTCAGAGATATCTTTAAAAATAGTATGGTTACATTTTGGGATGGGTGAGGGGGTATAAGAGATTGGACTCGGGGGCATTCAGCCACTGAGCCACATCCCCAGCCCTATTTGGTATTTTATTTAGAGACAAGGTCTCACTGACTTGCTTAGTGCCTTGCTTTTTGCTGAGGCTGGCTTTGAACTCAGGATCTTCCTGCCTCAGCCTCTCAAGCCACTGAAATTGTAGGCATGTGCCACAGTGCCCGGCTGGTTATATCGTTTTAAAGATTGAAATTTTTAAAAAACTATGTCAATATATTTTGTCTATGTGATTAAAAATGATTTTAATGAAAGTACTATCAAAGCACTAGAGTATATTACAAGGGGAAATAAACATTGCTGTTCTTTCGGCTTGCACAAAATTTCATCATGAGAGTTAAAAACCCAAACTCCTAATATCTTTACTTCCTACTTACAGACATTTATGGAGCACACAGTGGAGAGTGACTCTAAGATAACAGTTATACATCAGAGTGCGTACTTGAATACTGGATTAAAAGAGGTTCTCATCACTGTTTTTAGGAACAAAAAGATGAATTTTTATCAATAGGAAGTAGAAAAACTATCAGGAGCTGGAGTGGTTGGGGTTGGTGAGATATTGGTCAAAGAACAGAAAGGTTATTAGGAAGAATAAGTTTAAATCATCTATTGTACAACTCTATGGTTGTGCTTAATAGCAATGTGTTATATTTTCAAACTTACTGAGAATAGATTGTAAGTGTTCTCACCACAAAAACATAATGATAAACATTTGAGGCAATGCATATTGCCAGTTAGCTCATTTGAGTTATCCCACAATGTATGTTTCAAAACATCAAGCTGTACTGTGTGTGTGTGTGTTCCTAGCCTTTTTATCACTGTTAGAAATACCCAAGAAAGGTATACTTAGAGAAGAGGTTTATTTTTGGTCCAATGTTAAGAGGTGTTTGGGGCCTATGGAAAGGAGCAAATTATGTTGAGGGGAAAAAGCAAAGTTAAAATTTTCCTTAACTTATTTTTCCTTCTACTAAGTGAATAGTGTAGAAAAATCTCACAGTTCATGGCCAGAAGTAAAAGAGAGAAAGAGACTGGGATCCTGAATTCCCCTTCAAATAACACCACCCTAGGGAATAATCTTAACACATGGGACTTTGGGGACATTCCAGATTCAAATCATAGCTATAATAGCTATATATATGTTTACACACACATACACAAATACATGCACATTGATAGTTCTCAGAACTGACAAAATAAGCCAGAATCTCTGGGACTAGAGTCAAGATATCAATATTTTCAATGTTCTTTCAGTGATTCTAACACTCAGGTAAGATTAAGAACTCTGAGTTTCAATAAAGAAACTACTGATGTGAATTCCGGAGTTGTATGCATACACTGAAACCATCTAGTCTAAATATTTTCCAGAAAAAGAACTTTTTTTGATGTTTTTGGTATTCGAACACATTTACAGTTACTTTCTCTTATGGTGCTCTTTTGGACTAATATTTTTGATGGCTTGTAAAGAGTTAGAACCATCAAGTTATCAAATTAATGGTGTGTCATCACCTGCTAACATGAAATAGGTGTTATGTTGCTAACAGCAAATGCTAGATTAATGTCATTTTAGTCACAAGGAGTTCAAAACCAATTTCAATGCTAATCAGTGGTTGAAAGAATAGATTAGTAATGCGGTGAATGCCATTACCCTTTCAAGCTTCTCTGTTATGTGGTGCTTCCTGCTGAGGTGAATAAGGTTGTGAGGCTGTGATATCATAAAGCAAGGGTATCAGTTGAAAAAAAGAAGAAGAAGGAGAAAGGTAAAGGAATTGACAGAGGAAAAAGCAAAGCTAAAATTGTCCATAATTTATTTTTCCCTCTACCAAGCTACTATATCAGCACCACTGTGAACTTAGTGTGATTAAAAATAAAAATTTAAATGCCCTCTGAGTTGAAAAAAAAGAAGCTGAACAATTTTTGAAGATTGTAATGTTATATCATTTTATTTTAAATGCAAAGTTTTTAAATTCATAGCTGTTGTTTTATCTCCTGTGCAATATTATTTTAGAAATATATTGTATCTGCTCCACTATATTATTAAAGTAACCTAATTAATAGAAGGTAGTGGCATGATGATATATTTCTATTAGGAAATATGATCTTGTTACTTTGGTTCAATGATAATAAGTGAATGATCCAAAGTTCATCTTCTTACAAGTTTCTTATTCACTTCCAATGCAGGTTTGAATGATATTCTATAATTGTAGTTAGATTGTGTGTACATAAATCATCAATAGAAACAAATTCTGATTGATATGAGTAGATTTTCAGTAAAAGGAAGTTATTTAAAAACTTGATGAAAATGTTTATTTTGGGCATGATATTTACCTACTTTAGAAAGGCTTAGTTAACAAAAGATTAAAATATTCTTCAACTTGTTTTGCTTTAACTTGTGGCACTAAATCCACGAATTTTGTGTAATATTCATAGCATCGAAATTGAAATGAAGAGCAAAATGCTTTGTGTCTCTCAAAGTGGACAAGTTATGTTGAAAAAAGCTGTGTGTACATGTACAGCTCCCGTACCTATCATAGGAGATGAGATGCAGTACATTCCCTTATATTCTAAGTATATTTTTTCTTTTAAGCTAGAATTTATGTGTTTATGTATTGTTAGGAATGAGTTCTTTATTCTTTTGATATCAGGAATTGAACCCAGAGGTACATACCCATTGAGTCACATCTCCAGCTATTTTTACTTTTTATTTTCAGAGTCTCACTAAGTTTCTTATGGACTGACTCCTCCCTAAATTCCTGAGGCTGGCTTTGAACTTGGCAATCCTCCTGCCCCAGCCTCCCAAGCCACTGGGATTAATAGTGTGCACATCACACCCAGCCTACTAGTGATTTCTTGAGTCATTTTTATTTTGTGTAATTATTGTTGATCAATGCCTTCTTGATATCCTCTTTGTGCAGGGAAAAGAGCCAAACAAGTAGAATTAAAAGGACCTGTCAGGTGCTATGTGAATCCCATTCCTGTGAACATTGAGTCACATGATGTTATGACCTTGTTCTAACCCTTGTAACAGGCAGCTAGATTTTATCTTGAAGTCTTCTTTATTAATATACAGTTCTCATTTTTATCATTTAATTTAGACCAAGTATTAGCTATCTTTTCCAACCTGACACCTGAATTTATTGACTCATTTTTGTTCCCTGTCATTCATTACAAAATAGCCAAGTCTCTTCCTAGTTATGTTTCTTATAATGCCTTGTCAAACATAGCAAACAGAAAAAAATAAAATAAAATAAATGCTACCAACAAGCTGTTTTTAACCTTCTATAACCCCCTACCCCTAAGTAAATTAGATGCATTGTCTGTACAAATCTTCCTATTTATTCTGGCATATTGTACTGAAGATTTCTATTACATATTACGGATACTGTCTTGCATTCTAATAATATTTTTTTTCACACCACCTACAGTTTAATCCCTAAAACAATAATATTGGATTTCAGTTTTTGAGGCAGTATCCCATTTATAGGTACTAATTTATGTTTCAGACAGGATGAAGTAAATTATGCTGCTTTAAGAAGAAGAATAACAAAAAAAACTCAAAGTTTTTCTACTTCTGATTCAGAGACTTTATTTTTTAGAGCAGTTTTAGGATTACTGAGCAATGAAAGAGAAAGTACAAAGAGTTTGCACACATCTCCCTCTTACCCACACAGAATTTTTCTGATAATTAACATCTTGTACATTAGTGTGGTACATTCATTAGCAACTGACAAATCAATATCAATACACTATTATTAACTAAAATTTATAGTTAATTTTAGGGTTTGTGTCTAGTTTTATATGGCTATACACATTTGAAAAAGTATATATTCTGTGTCTATCATTACAGTAATAAACAGAATAGTTTCACAGCCCAAAAAAATCCTCTGTGCTCCACCTATTTATTCTTCCCTCTGTGAGAGCCCCTGGCAACCACTGACCTTTTTACTGTCTAATTTTGCCTTTTGCAGAATGTCATACAGTTGAAATCATGTGATATGTAGCCTTTTCATACTGGACTCTTTAACACAGCAGTACTCATTTGAAGTTCCTCCATGTCATGTCATTTCATGGTGTGCATAGTTTATTTCTTTTCTTTCCTGAATATATTATGTCCCCTGTGCGCCATGATTTGTTTATCCATTCACCTTTTGAAGGGTGTTTGGTGGCTTCCAAGTTTAGGCAATTTTGAATAAAGCTGCTTTAAACATCAGAAACAAGTTTTTTTGTGTGATCGTGAGTTTTCAACTCATTTGTGTAAATACCAAGGGGTGTGATTGCTCGGACATATGGTAAGACTTTAACTTTGCAAGAAGCTGCCAGTGTCTTTAAATGTGGCTGCACCATTTTGTATTTCACCAGTCATGAATCAGAGTTCCCTTTGCTCCACACCCTGTCTGGTGTCATCCCACTACTCCAGAGGCTGAAGTAGGAGGATCACAAGTTCAAAGCCTGGTGATTGGTATTGTCCAAGTTCTGGGTTTTAGCCTTTCTAATAGTATCATTGCTGTTTTAATTTGCAATTCCCTAGTGATGTATAATGTTCAGCATACTTTCATATGTTCATGTGCCATCTGTATATTTTCTTTGGTGAGATGTCTGTTTCCATATTTTGTCTATTTTTAGTTTTGTGTTATTGTTGAGTTTTAAAATTTTTGTATATTAGGAAATGAGTACTTTTTAGATAGGAATTTTGTAAATATCATCTTCCAGTCTATGGCTTGTCTTTGCATCCTCTTAACAGTTGTATTTTTCAGAGAAAAATTTAATTTTAATAAATTTTTGGACTTTAATTTTAATAAAGTCCAACGTCAATTTTGTCTTTCTTGTAAAGTGCTGTGATATATCAAAAAATCATCTTCAAATTCAAGATCACTGAGATTTTCTCCTATGTCATCATCTAGGAGATTAGAATTTTTTTTATTTTGTTTTGAAAATTTAGGTTTATGACCCACTTTGAATTATTTAAAAATGTTTAAGGTCTATGTCTATATTCTTTTTCCCCCCACTGTTTCTGGACTTTCTATTCTATTCCTGTTATTAATTTGTTTTTCATCCCTATTGCCATATCTTCTTTAATATAGCCTCATAGTAAATCTTGAAGTTGGGTCATGCTGGTCCTCTAATTATTATTATTTTTTTAATATTCTGCTGGCTATTCTGTATCATTTTCCCTTTAATAAAAACTGTAGATCAATTTGCCAATAATCTACAAAATAATTTCCTGGGATCTTCATTGGAATTGAATTGAGGTTTTAGACTAATGAAGGGGGAAATGGCATCCTAACAATATTGAGTTATTATATTCATTAACAAAAAGAATCCTTATTAAATCTTCTTTAGTGTATTTTGTCAGTATTGCAGTTTTCCTCATATAGATATTTTATAAATTTTGTGATACTTATACTTAAGCGTTTGTATTTTGGGTGCCAATGTTAAGAGTATGCTTTAAATTTCAAATTGCAGTTGTTCGTTTTTTGTAATTAGAGAGGAAATTCACTTTTGGATATTAACCATGTATTTTGATAATTTGCTATAATTGCTTATGAATTCTACTTTTTTTCTATTCTTTGGGATTTTCCCCCAAATAATCATTTCATCTATAAACAAATATGTTTATCTCTTTCTCCCAGATAGTTTATTTTCGTTCTGTAATATTTTGTTAGCCATTAGAATGTTGTATAGGAATGGCAAGAAATGATTTCCATGGCTTGTCAGATCTCTGATGAAAGCATTTAACTTCTCACCATAAAGAATGAAGTACCTGTATTTTTGTTGGTAAATATTATTTATCTGGTTGAACAAATTCCCCTCTGTTTCTTTTTTTTTTGCTGAGAGTTTGTCATGAATAGGTATTGGATTTGTCAAATGCTTTTTCTCGATCTTTTGATAAGATCGTATGAATGTTTTTTTTTCTTTAGACTGTTGATATGGTCTGTTATGTGAATTAATTTTTGAAAGTTGAAACAGTCTTGAATTGTGATATAAATCCCAATTGATCCTATGTAGTATTTTTATACATTGCTGGATTCATAATGCTTATATTTTGTTGAGGAACTTTACATCTATCTTCATAAAAATATTCTTCCATAATATTTCTTTCTTGTCATACCTTTGTCCGGTTTTGTGGTAGAATAACACTGGTCCTACTATATGAGTTAGAAAATTTGCCCCCTCCTTCTGAATTTCTAGAAGCCATTATAGAGAATCAGTATCTTTCTTGGTTAGAATTTGCCAGTGAAGCCAACAAGGCCTGGTACTTTGTTTTGGTTATTAATCATTCATTCAATTTCTTTAGTAGACAAAAACCTATTAAGATTACATATTTCATATATTATTTTAGTAGGTTATATCTTTCAAGAAATTGTCCATTTAAACTTAATTATAGGCATAGAATGATTCGTAATATTCCATTATTATTCTTTTAAGTAAATGAGTAGTTATATTCCTGACTCCTTTTATTCTTGAGTCGCCTTACTGGATGTTTATTAATTTTATTATCTTTTCAAAGAACCAGCAGTAAATTCTGTTGAGTACCTATTTTTAAATTCATTGATTTAAAAAAATGGCTATATTCTTCTGTTTACTGGATATAACTTGATTATTTTCTAGTTTTGTAAGTAAAAGTGTCAATTATTAATTTTAGATCTTTTTTCTTTTCCAGTATATATATTCATTGCTATAAAGATGTCCTGAATATAATTATCACTGCTTCCACAAATTGACTAGTTTTATTTTTATTTTTCATTTAGTTCAAATTATTTTGAAATTTATTTAATCCTGTGTTATTTAGAAGCCCAAGTTTTTAACTTATAAATGATTTGTTTTTAGTTATCTTTGTTATTTATTTCTAGTATAATCCCATTAGAATTTGAAATCAATTTTTGTGTGGTTTCTATTCTTTTAAGAAACATTTTTCTCTTTGTTCAACATCTCCTCATCCCCTTCTCTCCCTGCCTATGGCAAACATTATTGTACTCTGTACTTCTATGAGTTTGAATTTTTTAGATATTACATACAAGAGAGATTTAACAGTATGTGTCTTTGTGCTTATTTCACTTAGCATAATGTCTTCCAGATTCTCACAAATGACAGAATTTCATTTTTATGAGATAAATTGTATTATGCTTTGTGTATGCATCAAATTTTTCTTCTTTTTTTTAAAAGAATCCATTATTTACAGCCTCTTTTAATTGATGTACTTATGCCATTTACATTTAAAATGACTATTGTTATAGTTGGCTTTACTTGATTTTATTTATTTTTTATAAAACCTTCTCTTCCCTTTTTTGATTCCATTTTCTCTCTTTTCTAAGCATATAAATTATGTTTTGTTAAAACAATATTTTGTTGTTGCCTTAGATTGTTAACAAAGATGCAATTATAATCAATAGTTTTACTTTAAAATAACACTACGATATTTCCGTGATAGTACAGTAGTTTGTAACAGTGTTTTCAGTTCCTCCTATTCATCACTTATGAAATTGCATTTATTCATTTTACTTATCCATAAGTTATAATAACCTAATGCATTATTATTTTTATTTTGAACATAGTTATAAAGAAGCAAAAGTAGTATTAGGTATGCAATGTACTTTGAAGTTTCTAAGTGTTCATGTAGCTTAATATCTGGTCTGAGTAATCAATTGATGATAACCATTTTTTTATTTTTTCCTGGTACTGGGGATTGAACTCAGGCTACATTCCTGTCCTTCTTTATTTTATTTTGAGAAAAGAGCTCACTAAGCTGCATAGGCTGACCTCAAATTTGTGATCCTTCTGCCTCAATTTCCTGAATAGCTGGGGTTATTTATGTGTACCACCCCACCTGTCTAAACTGAATCACCTTTAGATTGTCTTAGCCACCTTATTATGTTTAGTCAGCAATGTCAAAACATTTTCACATACTATAGGTTGTAGAAATGTGATTTAAATTTAAAAGTGCTTATTCTCTTGGTAGGGACATGAAAAGCATGCAACTTTCCTAGTATTTCTTCAAATTATTACTTTAGTCATTTCTTTCCAAAAATGAAACAATCTTAAATGAAGAAACTATATTAATGGTAATGTTAGTAACAGAATTTATTTCATTCATGTCTAACAAATTCAAAATTAGTTATCAGCTTCAAAATTCAGAAATGGAACACATGAAATGTTCTAACGAAGGAAGTTAGGTATGACTGTCAGGTGTCTTTGAGATAAGTTACTTGAAAAAAAATGAGTATGTAAATATTGTTCTGGAAATAAAACAAAAATATGTTCACAAGTTAGGATAAAAAACCCCTTACGTTGTAATAAAATTACTTCAGTATCCATTTTCACTATCTGTAGTAACAGATTATTTTTCTGAAATATTTTTGCTAAAATGTAATAGGAAAAAGTTTCCTATTTTCAGTATAAACCTAAGAATTCCAGTAGACTGACAATTTCCTAAGAAACTTTTTTCTTTTCAGTAGTTTGTATGTTTTGTATATTCTGACTTAAGTTGGAATGCAATGCAATCCTATCCATAAAATACCAATAATCTTTTAAGATTTGATAACTGAATGTTGAATATGGAAGAAAAACTATAATAAATAAATATTTAATATTGCCTTAGAAACTCATTTCAAATATATTCAAGTCTTCCTCTTCGGAGTTCCAGCTTTCATTGGTTTTAGAAATGTTTCTACTTTGGTGCTAGGATATGTATAAATATTTACCATGTAGATAAATATCTCATAAATAATTTTATTTAAATATTGTTAACAGTATTTACATTTAATATTAGGATATACCTGACAAATTTTAGTATATCTTTTTGTTTAAGGATTTTACAAAATTAAAACAGTTAATGAAATATTGGCAAATAGTTGTTTTATTGATAAGTACTGCAATAATGCTAAACCAGAAGTACTGAAGCAAGATCCAGCTACACTTAAATAAAATAATGTCACCCATAATTCCACTGATGACATTAATTACATTGCATATTTTTACAATTAATAATAATAATTATTCTATTCTTAGGGTTCATGATGCAGGATCATTCAGAAAGTGAGATGACCATTATGGATAATATGATCTTCTGGGTTCTTTAATAATAAAACTCTTTTAGTATTAAAATCTCATGTAAATTAAACAGTACAAAATATGTGCAAAATGCTTCAACATAGTATCTCTAACCATAATTATTCAGTGACATTTGTTAGAACACTTTATTTGATGAACTATTCTTTCCTAATAAAAGAAAAATATATTTTTGATTTACAAACATGCTTTGTTCATTGAGAAAACACCAAATCAATTAATAAAGAAAAAAATCTACCAACACAAGTTACTTTACAGTGATAATGAATACTTGGCATTGTTTTGAGATGTACAAGCACCTCTCACAATCTTCTCTTTGAGAAGCTAATTTTGATTTCCGAAAATGAAAGAAGTCTGAGTAGGGTACTTGTGGTTTATCAAGTACGTTATTTTTGTTCTTGCCAAATTTACCCAACATTTGCAGCAGCATTCCTGCCCTGGAAATTCCAGAAATTTGTAATACATATTTTATGCATGTGGTTTTAAGTGCCCCTTTTTGTTGTTGTTGGGTGTTCATGATAAAGAAAAAATCATGTCCCCCCCCCCCACCATAAACATATTTAGTTTTCCTCCGAAGAATACAGAAACATTATATTTTCCAGTTTTTACTCTTTCTTTTGATGCAGTTAGGTGGTTGTAGTTGACAAATTTCTGCTTAATAAAATATGAGAAGAACAGATACATACTGCAGCCAAACCGGGAGTGTAGTCTCTCCCTTGTACAATCCTCTGTTTTTGGGCCTTACAAACTTATGGGCTTTGCATTAGGAAGATCAGCTTCACAAGATTTACAGATGGATAGGGTATTGTTTCCTAATAGCAACCATATTGGATTGTGATTTAAAAGACTGAATCAATGGTCAGGGTTTAATCACTGAAAATCTGAATTTTTGTTTTGATGTAATACTTTGTAACAAAGGCTATTCTTGTCTGGTTTGCATTTTGTACTTTCTACAGTATCATAGGATGTAGTTCAGTCTTTCTTTCATCTTCAATAGTTTTTAGATGTTATTTTTAGTCACAATAATCCTGTATGTGTAATTGTCATTAATGGAATAAGATATTTCCAATTTTATAATGTAACTTTGCTCATGAAGAAAACACACATAATGTTTTGAATCTACTCCAGGCTTAAATCTTATAAACGTTTACTAAGGATGCTATAATCAATTCAGCTATATATTCTGTGTCCAATATATATGATATTATTCAATATATTATCAGTTATATATGTAGTACATAAAACTATGTAAGGATTCAGGAAAAATTCATAGTAGTTATATTTCTACAGTCTATTCTGTGATGATTAAACCGAATGACATTTGTATCTTAATTAGGTAGAAAAGGAGACAGAGCATACTTTAATTTAAAAATGAAACTTTCCTTGGGGAAAATATGGATTTTTATACCACAAAATTAGGCATATTTCCATCAATAGGGTGGCTCAAAAATTTGTCTCAGGCACTGGTAAAATAAAAATTTTGATCATATACATTAGCCAAAAAGAGCTTTTGCTACAAGTAATACAGAATATGAAACTCAATGACATCTATATTTATCTTCCAAAAAGTTCTGTTGTTTTTCTACAATTCAGGAGATTGGGTAAAAATCCTTTGTTTTCACACTTTACTATGAACATGAAGCCTAATTATAATATTGTCTGTTTTTCTATTTGAATGTGTCAGTTTTCATATTATGATTTTCACACCTGTACTAGCTAAGATTAAACAGTCATGTCATCTGAGACCAACCGACAACTAAACTGTGAAAATTAATTTCAATTTCACCTAAGCACAATCTCATGCTGTTTTCCTATTACTCCCATACCAGGGTATTTGTGACTTTTGCCTACCAAATGGCTTACTTATTATTATGGAAAATACTCTAAAGAGTTGTGGTGACAAACTCTATGTCATATTTCAGAACAACTTTAATAAACACATCTTATGTTAGATGAAAGGGTATTATAAAGTGATTTTTCTAGTTTTTCATTGGCAGATGTTTAACAAAATATCTCTTGATGATACATATTAAACTCTCAAAAATATTTATGAGATGGTAATACCTGTAGTTATATAATCAACTTATACATATCTTTTTCAGATGTTATGAAGATACTATTTATAGGAAAAGGTGTTTAAAAATGAATGAAACAAAAACTGACAAAACTTAAAAAAAAGGAAAAAGCATTAGCACAGATGGAGATTTAATAGTGATCTCTTCATTAAATGAAATATGAAAGCCAAACAGTGACAATTCAAGGAAATTCTACCCCAATTTGAGTGTATGTATGTGTATTGTTGTTATGTGAAAGCTTTCCTAAAAAAATGCATATTTAGAATCTGCCCATGTATAAAAGGGTAGCAATGGAATTTATCTTGGAAATTCAAAACTGTTTCAACTTTGGGAAAAAATCAGTTTTTTATATTAACAAGATAAATGAGAAAAAAATGTTCATTTTCTAAAGGGGATATATCACTCAATAAAATTTTTAAAAATCAGGGAATAATCTTAACCTAGTTTCTGATTAAAACCAGATAGGAGAGGAACTCCTTTAATTTCATAAAGGGTAGCTCAAATAAAACATACAAAAGAAGCTAGCACTAATACTATGCTTAATGATAAGTATGAAATGCTTTTCCTTGAGAATTAATGAATATCTGAACTCTTCTGCCTTTCTTGCTAATGTGGTAGCATGATCCTAGGAAATTCAAAGTCAGAGAGAGGAGAGTATAGGTTGGTTTACATCTTTGTGGTGATGATGTGGTTGAATATGTAGAATATTATTCTAAGGAACCTCGAAAAGAATGGTTAGTCCTTATAAAAAAAACTTATGAGTTTAGCAAGGCATAAGTTGGTAGGTCAGTGTATGAAAATCAATTACATGTGCAAACAATTGAAAATAGAAGTTTTTAAAAATTTGAAAGCTAAGCAGCATGAACCTTTAGAAATAAATTTAACTGTACATGCAAGATCTGTAAGCTGAGAAATATAAAATATTGTCAAGAGCAAGTAACATGTACAAAGCAAAGAGCCAGACTTTGTTTTTCCCCTCCATGCTGAAAATGGAACACAGGGCTTCCTGCATGGCAGGCAATTGCTATACCACAGAACCACACTTCAGCCCTAAGCTATTTTTTGGCTTGGAAGAATCAGTAGGGTTAAGAAACAGTTTATCTTCACATCAGCCTATAAATTTCTTGCAACGACTCTTAAAATCCCAGAAAACTACTGTAAAATTTGACAAAGTAATTTCAAAATGTGTATGAAAATTCTATGATCGTGGTACAACAAAATCAATTTTGAAAACAAGGAACAAATTTAGAGAACAAACACTGCCTATTTTGCTGGCATATTATAAATCTACAGTGAACAAGACTAGGTGGTATTGATACTAGGATAGACATATGAACCAAAGGAACAGCAAATAGATCCTCAGAAATAGATCCTCACTTGTGCAGTGAATTGATATTAAATCTGTGGAAGTAATTCAAGAAAGTTTACTGAAACTGTGGGACATTCACATATAAAAACAAGTATCACACCTTACACAAAGATTATCTTAAAAATAGATCACGGACTTAAGTATTAAAGGTAAATCTATAACATCTGGGAGAAGGGCTGGAGTCGTGGCTCAATGGTAGAGTGCTTGCCTAGCATGCATGAGGCACTGGATTCAATCCCCAACATCACATAGAAAAAAAATGAAATAAAATATGGGATAAAACACTGGAGAATTCTGTTACATTGTAAACATTTAAAAGTATGTTCATCAAAATTAAAGGCTCTGTTCTTTAAAAAGTGCTTTTAAGAAACTGAAAAAAACATTTATATGCATAAGCATAATACTTTTAATTTAACATTTTAAAACAAGATTGCCAATCCATTGAAAAATAGACAAATGTTTTGAACAGGTATTTAACTTGACAATTTTATAGACACAAACAGTAATAGGTGATACATGAAAAGGATTGCTATAATTTGCAGGGAAATGGATGGCATTAGAGCAGATTATGCTAAGTGAAGCTAGCCAATCCCTAAAAAACAAATGCCTAATGTCTTCTTTGATATAAGGAGAGTAACTAAGAACAGAGTAGGGACCAAGAGCAGGAGAAGAAGATTAACATTAAACAGGGATGAGAGGTGGGAGGGAAAGGGAGAGAGAAGGGGAAATTGCATGGAAATGGAAGGAGACCCTCAGGGTTATACAAAAGTACATACAAGAGGAAGTGAGGGGAAAGGGAAAAATAATACAAGGGGGACAAATGAATGACAGTAGAGGGGGTAGAGAGAGAAGAGGGGAGGGGA